>NC_090845.1:117182203-117485233 GCF_028021215.1 Eschrichtius robustus | reverse complement strand
GAGAATGCAAAGAGATCCATCTGTCTCTAGAATCTCTCACACACAGTTGGTGTCCCCTGAGGGACTGAGGTGTGACTGTGCTTGTGGGGTGAAGTAAAGGAGGTTCACCCACCTGTCTCTGTTAAGAGAGGCATAGAATGTAGAGTTAGGAGAAATACCCCTTCCCCACCCCCGCGTCTGCTAGAGCACTTCTGGTGGCAGGAATGGAGATCACTACCTCTGGAAGCTGGTCAGTGCTACTGTTTAGAAATGGTTTTCCTTTACTCTCCATTATTCGAGGGGAGAACAGCCCCTCCAAGCCTCTGTGAATGTGGATTTGCCTCCCTGCCTCCTCCACTTGAGTGTGAAAGTGGGAAGTTGATCTGCTTGCCCACCCATCTCCTTTCCTCCCCCACTTCTTCCTCTCTCATCCTGGAGCCCTGTAATAAAAAACAAGAAGCAAACTGTTAGCTGAAAACCAGTCTTGTCCCTTCTTGGGTTATTTGCCTACTCATTAGGAATTGCGGAAGATCCTAACCCTTCAAGATTCGAAAGAAAGGACTATAATTTTGGACTGTAGGACAAGCAGTGGCGTTGATAGATTTTTGAGAAATGGATCAGAGGCAGCATCTAGTCAAATCACGCTGTGTGGACAGCCTGCCGTCGTTCCATCCCAAAATGCACTCACCTTTGCTCTGTTAGGTAATGTAAATATCCAGCTGCCTCTCCATATCTGGGCTGAATGTTTGTGTTCTCTTGTCTGTATGGCCTTGACACGCCTGGCCACATCATGAAGGGTCTGTATTACAATGTAAACTCCAGCAAAGGGTTTGGGTTTGTTAATCTTTGAACAATTCTCACAAAAAGAGGTTTAATAAGTGCTTAAATTTTTTTTAATTGTGGTGAAATACACGTAACATAAAATTTACCGTCATAATCATTTTTACGTGTACAGCTCAGTAGTATTAAGTATTTTCACATTGTTGGGCAACAGATCTCCAGAACTTTTTCATCCTGTAAAACTGAAACTCTATACCTATTATGTGGTAAACTCTCCATTCCTCCCTCTTCCCAGCCCCTGGCAACCAACCATTCTACTTTCTGTCTCTATGAACGTCACGTCACTACTCTAGACACCTTATTTAGGTGAGATCATACAGTATTTGTCTTTTTGTGGCTGGCTTAATTCATTTAGCATAATGCCCTCAAGGTCTATCCAGCTGTAGCATGTGTCAGAATTTCCTTCCTTTTAAAGGCTGAATAATATTCTATTTGTGTGCATAAATGCTGCTATGAACATTAGTATACAAACAGCTGTTAAAGCTTCTGCTTTCAATTCTCTTGGACATATACCTAGGAAAGGAATTACTGAATCATATGGTAATTATATTCTTAACTTTTTGAGGATAGTAAGTTTTTTAATGAGACTGAGGAGGCAGAGAAACATAAAGTAGATGCATTATTATATTAGAGTGTCCCATTTCACCACATATCTGTTGGGTTCTTACCATGTGCTCAGTGCTGTGTCTGATATAACTTGGAACCTTATGGTTCCTTCTTTTCTCTCACTACAATATAATCTCCATAAAAGTGGGGATTTTTGTATGTTTTCTTCTTCTTTACTGCTGAATGCCCAGAACCTAGGATAGTGCCCGGCATTCATTCACTCATTTGTTCAGCAAATACCATTGAATATCTAGCATGTACCCGGTGCAAAATGGTCATGAAAGTCAGTGAGGAAAGCAGTGTTTCCTGTCTTCTTGACTAATGGGCAGAGTGGATGGAAGGAGGTAACAGGGTCTTTCCCAATCACTTTGTGCCCTGTCAGGTAAACATTGGTGATCCCCTACTTGCAAAGGGGGGAGGGGTGCATTTAGAACCGAGAGAGAGCAGCTCAGCTGGAAATGAAGATCAGTGGAGACAGAAGCTTTTTCCAAGTGGTCCTGGACAGACATCTGCCCATTCGCAATACTGAAGCCATATTGAATTAGGAAGAGAGCAGAGAGCAGTACTTGATTATCCAAATCAACTGCTTATCTTAGCAGGGCACAGTCAACTCTTGACTGAAAAGAATTTTATTTCACGTTTGCGTCAAATCTGAGTGAGGAAATGGGGAGCCACTATGGCCCAAGCAGTGCTTTCAAATTAGGGGGCTTAAGATGTTACCTCATACCTAGTCAATCCCACTTAGTTCAACAAGGTAGTATTTACAGAATATTCTCGGAGTTCTCTGGGGTTCACAAAATGGTGCATTCATTTAACAATGCCAATTTAAGTCCCCTTCCCTAAATTAGCATGAGATATACTATTGAAAAAGTTTGGCTGGTAGGAAAATACCTAGGGTTCCTTACAAAGCCCTCAAAGGCATTTTGCAGTCCTCTGCTGGTTCCAAATATGCAGCATTTCTTATCCCTTCTGTGAGCCTCGGAGATTTTCCTTGTCTATTTTTCTACTTTTAAAACCACCACCACCACTTATTCCATTTCTTAGGGTCCTTTTCACTTCCTTTGGGGGTCGGCTGTAATCTCTCCCCTTATCCTCTTCTTGCTGCCCTCCCAAACAGTGTTGCTACTTCAAGGGAATAAGAAAGTCACCAATACGGAGAACAGTTATGCAAACTCAAGCCATTTCACAAAGTTCTTGTAATCAGTGTCCCTGCTTCCTTTCCTTTAAGGTACCCAGAAGCCCCAGTGTTCTCCTGCTTTCTTTTATCTGTGACGGTGGCGCTCCTTATTGCTTATAGGATAAGGCTACACTAATTAGCCTAGCATTCAAGGCCCTCTATAAGCAGACTAAGGTCTACCGCTCCATTATTATCTCCCACTCGTCTTCCAGTCTACAGAAACTGTCTGCTCCCGTCAAACGGTCTCCTAATTGTTTCCCCCCAAACTATTTTCATTCCTGTTTCCTGGTCTTTGTTCACATTAATTCTTTCAGGCTCTCTGCTACTCTTTCTTCAGGGCTTGGAGTCTTACCTTTTGTGACCACCGGGGCCCTTTGGGCAGAACTGCTCCTTCCTTGGAATTCCAATAATCCTTCTAGTGTGGGCCACTTCTCTGGATTTAGCACACCGGCGTACGTGTGTGTGCAGGTGTGCCTAACGCAGGTGCTTATTATATCTGTAGGGCTAACAGTACTATGCACTGAGTAGGGACTCAGTAAACATTTATTTTTAATGATGATGTCATGTTCTTGAAGGCTGTTCTTTCTTTCCCTAGGTAATGTTTACTAACGTGAACGAAGCGCTGCTGAGACTTGCTCATGTTTTTAAAAAGATGAGGTTGGTGATGACTCAGTGGCAAGATCTTTTGGCAGAGAATTCATCTTGAAAATACTTGTACTATCCTAGCAACACACATGTAACAAGGGGAAACAGCCCAAATAGTCTTAAGATAAAGCAGGAGAGATTTTTAGGATTTTAGTAAGCAAGACTTTCTTTCTTTCTTTCTTTCTTTCTTTCTTTCTTTCTTTCTTTCTTTCTTTCTTTCTTCCTTCCTTCCTTCCTTCCTTCCTTCCTTCCTTCCTTCCTTCCTTCCTTCCTTCCTTCCTTCCTTCCTTCCTTCCTTCCTTCCTTTCTTTCTTTCGTCAAGGTGATTAAACACTGGAATGAGCTATAGAGGTAGATTATTGAGAAGATTTGGAGGGGTGGACAATTTATTCATTCATTCAAAGGAAAACTGGGAGGCAAAGTAAAGGAAGGGGGAAAAGTTTAAGTATGAGGGATTTGGCATTTATCCATGGAAAACAGAGGAAGGCGGATACAATCTTTTTTTTTTTCCTTGCACTTTTTGGTCTCTCAACTATGTATGGCTTCCCCAGCAGGATGAAGAGCTTGTGGTGGGTGGAGCTGCTTCTTCGCTGTGTTGTAGAGCCATCAATCAGGCCAATAAAATAAAAGAAGGCAGCAGATGTTTTTCTCCCCAAAGAAGGGGTTGGAATGGTTACCGAGTAACTGTTTTTCTGGTAATGTCCATATACCTTCAGTCACAAAAAGATACAAACAAACAACCGTAGCTCTGATGTACTTCACCCAAAGGAGTGTTGCGGGTGACGGGTAGGGAAGGACGTGCTATTACGAAGAAGGGGCAACGGGAGTTGGAAAAAGATAGGCTCGAACATGTGGCAGGACCGGAAGTAAAAGAATAAAAATAAGTGGTGCAAAAAGTCACTGAAGGAAAAATATGAAAACCAAAAAAAAAAGTTAGTGGGGCACTCACTACATAGAAAACAAGTTTGGAAGTTTGTGATTAGATTCTTGGAGGAAAGTGTAGACCATGTGGCATATACTGCACAAAAAGCTGATGATCAAAGCCAATATAGAACACGTCAATCCCAGAAACATCGGAGCTTGGACTGCTCGTTCACGCAATAATTTTAGGTGTCCAAGAGCAGGAATCTGTATTTTTTTAAAAATTTATTTTATTTAGTTTACTTTTGGCTGCATTGGGTCTTCATTGCTGTGCGTGGGCTTTCTCTAGTGGTGGTGAGCGGGGTTACTCTTTGTTGTGGTGCGCAGGCTTCTCATTGCGGTGGCTTCTCTTGTTGTGGAGCACGGGCTCTAGGCGTGTGGGCTTCTATAGTTGTGGCACAAGGGCTCAGTAATTGTGGCCCGCAGGCTCTAGAGTGCAGGCTCAGTAGCTGTGGTGCATGAGCTTAGTTGCTCCATGGCATGTGGGATCTTCCTGGACCAGGGCTCGAACCCGTGTCCCCTGCATTGGCAGGTGGACTCTCAACCTCTCTGCCACCAGGGGAGCCCAGGAATCTGTATTTTTAATAAATGCTTCTGCTGATTCTTAAGATCAAGCAAGTTTGGGAAGCACTCTCCTGTAAGGTAGTAGAAGGAGTTTCCATCAAAATGTGAAACATCAAATGATTTCACTTGAAAGACAACTCATACAAAAGACAGAAGGAGAAGCGGGATAAAAGACTGAAATTTTGGTTTGGGGAATAAGTAATTATTTTTTTGCCCTGCTTGCTCCCAAAATGATTTAAGGTAGCACGGTTATAATATTAATAATGAAAGTGCTTTCTATCAGCTTGGCACTATACGTGTATTTTATTATTTGATGCCCACAACGACCCCCTGAGGTAGAAAGTAGAATTGTTATCTCCATTTTACAGATGAGGAAACTGAGACTCAGGTTAAACTAGGAAAAGGTGGAGCTGGGATCCAGAGCCTCTGCTGATCTTAATTGTTTCACGAAACTGCTTACACACATCAAAACAGACCAATCCAAAAAGCCCAGAAACAGCAACAAAAAACACAACTAAGTGAAGAAATTTGGATGAAGAAAAAATAAGGGAAGGAAAATGGGTGAAGCTGGGATAGGGTCCTGTTCATCGATTACACATTTGGCTCTAAGCTTTCCAACGGTCAAAGGGAGAAAGGAAACATCTCTTGATTCAGAGCATCTATAAGATAAAAGCAAACCTGCTTTTTAGGAGAAACATAACGATTTCTGGTAGAATTTCCTGAGAGAAATGTCCCATGTGGATCCTCAAAAAGAGGAGAAATGCCTCTATTGAATGGATTTTTGTCACAGGAGAAAGGAAACTTTACTGTATTAATTTTTTAAAGCTTGGGAAAGCAAATGTTTAAAAAAGGAAATAATTTAAAGATGGATTATAATATCATTCCCTTGTAAATATGTTTTACAGTTCACACTTCTTATAATAAAAGAACTACACGTGGAGTTTTTGTCTTTGGAGATCTTAAGGAGAAGGGTGGCTATTCCTCTGGCCTGGATGCCTGAAGGCAAGGACTGCCTTAATGGGCCCCCTTCCAACTCGGGGGCTGTGATTCTATACTTCTGTAGCTGTGCAAACACTTCTACCTGGGGCAGCTTAACCAGTCTTAAACGTAAAGACTCAGCCACAGCCATGGCAGTGAATGCTTCCATTGTGAGAATCCTTTCTGATAAAATAAATGTTTTTAAACACATACACACACACACACACACACACACACACACACACACACACACACACACAATAAAACAAAACCTCCACAACATTCGGGATTAAGACACACCCAAGTAAGACATTTGCAGTAACAAAAGTTTCACTTAGTAAATGCTTGTCACTGGGGATGGAGAGTCAGCACTTAGGCACCACTCATTTAACTCCGAACGTTTGCTGAAGTCCTTTTTGTCTTAGATGTAAAAGAAATCTTTTCTAAGGGGGCCATAAGCACCCCCTCAGGGGTGATGTTTTAAGCCTAATGTGAAAAAGAGAGCTTCTCTAAAACTTCTTATATGATTAACACAGTTGAATGCCCTTTATGACAAAGCATGGGGAGTGCAAATAAAATTCTCTTCAGGAGGAGACCTTCGTCCCCCCTTTTTTTCTTAAATCATTTCTTAGCCATGTAACACGGGGAAAGAACTTTCACATTTCAGGGGGGAGAAAAGCTCAGAGAGATACAGCTGTGCCGTTTAAACTGGCCCAGCTCTTCATGAATCGGGTCAAATGGCTCAGACGAGGCTTCCTTGCTGTATGTAGTGAGACTGAAACCCGTAACAGGGGAGAGAGAATCGAGTTAACATCTCTGTGTGCGTTAGGAAATGTGTTATGAGGCAATAGCTAACCGAAGCGCATTTGCCTTTGAGGGTCTATTTGAATCTTTGGCCTTCTGGCTAGCATGGCACGTCCAGGAAGAAGGCACACAGGAGGTTTCCCTAAAAAAAGAATGAGGTGCTTGCCTCTACAAAGAGGGGTATGGTTATGCTGCTGTCAAGTGAAAGACTTCATCCTTCCAACAGAAGGTGTCACCCTCTGGAGCGCTTGACGGACTCTGCTACCCTAACACGTTGTTTCCCCTTTATAAACAGTCCAGCCGCTTTGGCCTTATCTACTTGATTCCAAAATAGCTCGTCAATTTAATAGCATTCAGGTTGTTTATGCACACACAAGCCCTTTGAAAATAACCCTTTTCATGTCGCCAAACAGGCATTTTGAAATCAACTAATTGGATGGTTGTCTGAATTCAACTCGTTGTTTTAAAAATAACCAGTTGTTCCACTGAATTACATTTTTTTACCCCCAAGCCAATTGGTGTGTGTAGACAGAGTTTGAGTCAATCCAGATGGCTGGCTGCATTTTTGACTTGAACTGACTGGGTTTTGTGGTCAGATATATACAGCTCTTGATAGCCACTGGGGAAATGGAGGAGAAGGGAAGGAAGGTGTAGGAACGTTAGGAGAAGTTATATCAACAAAAGTTTCCATCTTGAGTGCTGTGGATCCAGACATTTTCTGCAATCAATCCTCCCTCCTCCTCAACACACATGCACACGCACACGTGCACACACACACATGCACACACACATAGTTAAGAAAACAGAAATAAAGTAATAACATCCCTCCCAGCTGGCTCTGCTCACGGCTGTGGGTCTTTTCTTTCTTTCTTTCTCTCCATGAATTTCTTCACTGCTTGGGTGGCCTGTGGAGGGATTCTGGCAACTCAGCATCATTGGTTTAGCTCCCTCTTAGGCTAACTTTTCCTTCCTGTGGGGAGCTCTCCTTGGAGGGACTTAGTGCTCCTCTCAGTCTGTAAAAGCAAGGCAGGAAGAAGAGGGCTTCAGTCAGACCTGAACCCCCTAATTCCAAGCACGAGGCCTGACTCTGACCCATGGAACCACTTTTCCTGAGGGAAGCTGTGAATTTCCTGTAATGAATGGAACCAGTCCTCCCTACCCAGGCGTTACTACTACATTTTGAGAAATTCTGAGTTTTGTATCATCTATGGTCCCCATAATTAGCTGTCAAATTCTGCTGGCACGAGGAAGTGCAATTCAGACGCTTTCAAAGGCTACTTCATGTGGACTTAATTTGATTTCTTCATTTACCTTACTGATAACATGATGAAAGTAGAACAGAGAGACTTCCCCTGAACCACCTTAGGTTTTTCACTTACAAGGAAGAAAAGGTTCTCCAAACATTTAAAATCAAACTGCAGGGACTTCCCTAGTGGTCCAGTGGGTAAGACTCTGCACTCGCAATGCAGGGGGCCCGGGTTTGATCCCTGGTCAGGGAACTAGATCCCTCACGCCTGCTGCAACTCAGAGTCCGCATGCCGCAACTAAGAAGACTGCATGCCGCAACTAAGACCTGGCACAGCCTAAATAAATAAATAAATAAACATTAAAAAAAAAATCAAACTGCAGGGGTGATTTCCAAAATGTCTTCCAGTTTTTCCACAAATTTTGAGTGAATTATATGACACAAACTCACTTTTCTACTGCCAGCATTGTACCTTTTCTATCTTGTGCAAAGGTCATTGCTTGCAGTGAATCGAAGAGCACAAGAAATATTCTGTTTGAAACCTTGCCCTGCCTCTGTTGTCCCCAACTTTTCTCTCTCATCTAGTAAATCCCAAATTGGCATGTTTTTCATAACATGTCATTTTTCATGCCTGGCTCTTTAAGGTGAGTATTGATTCCCGTGAGGCTTTCAAAGACATCTGGATAACATTCAAAAGTTTTTGCCTATGACATTTAGGTTTTAAACCACTGCCACATGGCTTGTTGGGATTTTTTAGTTTGGGAGGTATTGGAGGTGTATGACTTGGGTTATGGTCCTGTCTTCATTGCTGACCTGCTGTGTGACCTTGGGAACATCACTTTACTCTCTGAATCTCAGAGGTTTTCTCATCAATGTTATGGGGGTAATAATATTTGCATGCCTGGTCTATCTCAGAGGGCTGTTGGGAAGAACAATCCAAATAAGGTATGGGGAAGCCCTTTGTAAGAAGAATGAAGTCTTAAACAAATGTAAGAGATTCTAAAAGGAGACGATTTAACTGGGATTATCAGGTAGTCCGGAAAACTTGACCCTTCCTTCTCAGATCAAGAGGTTTGTTGTCAGGTCACACAATTGCACTGTGTGTTAACGTTACTTTAATCCCTGTTTGTTGGATTCAAACACCCCCGAAGATCAAATTCTACAGAAAAATGGTATGAATGGATATATTGCCTCAGTTTTGAGAATCCACAGTAATATTAGCATAGGGATAAGGAAACTCGGCAGGCTTAAATTTTTTTTTTAGTATTAATGACACTATGAATGTGTTAAAGTAATCAGTAATATTACAAGTTCTATTTGCAGCAAAAGTAAAGTGAGAAAGAGAGAACTTCTCCCTGGATTTCAGAATCATGGCTGCTTCAGTTGTGAACACAACTGTTCATAGAAAGATAACCTGTTGTTCTCCTCATTTTAGAGTTAAGAACTAAATCACCTCTGTGAAAATATACAAAAGGACAATAGGCAAATCCATCCTTCATTCTTTGATGTGTCTGTTTAACTGTCCCAGGCTTTCCCATCCTTGAGTGGTGTAGGGGCATCTGATAAACCCCAGGTGATTTAGAAGCACAGAATCCTGCTTTATATTTTCATCTTATCTAGCTGCTTGCATGGGATTAAATGACCTTTTTGCCATAGGAGCAGTTATGCCGAGGAAGATGAACTTTCCCTTCCATCTGCGGGGTAAGTGTTGTTCCTCCACATGCAGACTATCAGCCGAGGGACTGGCATTGTTTCCGGTTGTCAGGATATCATTGGCCTTTTTCCTCTGAAGAAGAGTCAATTCATTGCCTAGTATTAAACAGAAAACAAGAAAAGTAAATACAGCATGATATTTCCCTACAATGGTAAATTAGAAATGGTATGAGTGTATGTGAGTATGACTGTGAAGTTTAAATCTGGGGTAGATCTGGCTGCAAGCTCAAGTTTGAAAACTTTTTTTTCAGAAGTGAATTTGAGCTCCTGTAGTTACATCCAGGAAATACGAGCCATTACCAAGGCTGGGAATTGAGGGTAAGGCCAAAAAAAAGGTCTGGAAATGTAATTGTAATTGGGGAGGCCAAACGACAGAGGTTAAGCCCTGGGAAATGGAAAGGCAAATCGGTGTCTGAGAATTCCTGGGCCTGTGGCAGGTCTCTTGCTGGACTCTGGCCATCACTGAACACTGCTTAGCTCTTATACCCTCCACGTGGACCTGTTTTAAGGGAGGCTGAAGGAGGACTGAGCTGGGGCCAAGATTGTGAAGTTAAAGGAGACCCTCTGAGAGCATATGCCCCCTTCAAACTTACGAATCATGTGAAACCTTGATAATCTGGC
The DNA here is from genome assembly GCF_028021215.1 of Eschrichtius robustus. NCBI lineage: Eukaryota > Metazoa > Chordata > Mammalia > Artiodactyla > Eschrichtiidae > Eschrichtius > Eschrichtius robustus. Next base: position 117,475,139 of record NC_090845.1, on the reverse strand, counting down.
GTTCCCAATGCTGGCATCGTGGTAAACCTGGCAATGAACTCACAACCGAAACAAAACTGGATAAGGGTCATGAGGGCAAAAATTTTGCCCTCATCACTATGTCACCAGTAATTAGAACATAGTGACTGTTCTACAAACGTTGGTAATAAAAAATTAATTAATGTTTATTACAAACAAACAAACAAACAAACCTGGCTTTGATGGCCTTTAAAAGAAATAGTCTTAAGGTTCACAGGATAATGTGAATACCTACAACGTGCCAGAAGCTTTACCTATTTTATCTCTAGTCTCTCAAAGACCTTTCAAGGTTATATTTTCCCTAGCATATAGAGAAGCTGAAAGAATATTATAGTGGACACTAGTATCCTGACTACCTATATTCTACAGTTAGCATTGTATTATACTTGTATTATCACATGGATCTATCTATTCATCCATTTATCAACCGAGGTTAAGCTTTTAATCCTCATTTTGTAAGTGAAGTCTCAGCCAGGTAAGGCGGCTTGTCCAAGGTCCCCCAGCTAGTAAGTAATAGAGCTAAAATTTGGACTTGGGACTATCGAACTCTGCAACCTATGCCCATTCCACCATGCCGAGCGGATTCTTGTGATCACTGTGTTGCAACATAAGTTAAAGCAAGTAAACCGGAGAGTGGGTTGAAATCGACTGAGAGGTTGAAGTTACTAGTGCTAAAACCAGAGGAACATCCCAGGAAGGGCTAATTTAGCCTTTGACCCCAGAATTATAATTTGTAAAAAGCAGACTAATGCAGGAGGGCATGCATCTATGCATTCTATATCATATGTTAAAGAGGAAGGGACAAATCATTACAGGGGATTCCTGTTGTTGTTTTTAAGAAAGCAAGTTTCATGATGTGTAGTAGGCCCAGTACAGACTCAGCTCACTGTCTCACCATTTCTGTAGATTCGTAACATAGTACAAAAATTGAATAAGATATAACAGAGCATCAAGAATAGATTAGATTAGATTTCACATACTTTGTTTACTAAGGCAGGGAAATATGTAATACATTTCAGAAAGATTTCCATAGATAGGATTGACACAGGTTTTCAACAGGGAAAAATTAATAATAAACACTCCCAAAAGTTTATTACCATAATTTCCAAACAATATAATAATTTGTTAGACCCCCCATACACTAAGATTTAGGTAAACATAGTCTCTTACCTTTAGTAGTTTACAATCTTAAAGAGTCAACATCAAAGCCTCAGTTATTTAAAAATTTTAATGACTTAATTACAAAAGTCTCTGACTTAGATTTCTGGAGATAAAATACAACAGAAGTATGTCTGTTTATATCTCCACTCTTGCAACAATATTGCTTACAACAAGCATTACTGTGCTTCTCGTTAGGAGAAAAATTAGATTTTAAATGTTGTACACAGTACTTTGTTTTTTGGGGTTTTTTTTGAATTTTATTTTATTTTTTATACAGCAGGTTCTTATTAGTTATCTATTTTATACATATTAGTGTATACATGTCAATCCCAATCTCCCAATTCATCCCACCACCACCACCCCACGCCCCTCTGCCACTTTCCCCCCTTGGTGTCCATACGTTTGTTCTCTACGTCTGTACACAGTACTTTGATTAAGAAGCGCACTGATGAATCAACAAATATTTCTTGAGAATCTCCTATGGAGCCATTTCTGGGGTCTGTGTTGTGAGGGATGCATTCAGCCATTCATTCAATAAATATGTATTGGGGCCCTACTATACATTCTAGGCACTGCTCCAGATTCTGGGTACAGAAGTATAAGAACCCTTCCCTCGAGGAGTTCACAGTCATAGAAACACAGACTGTCGGAGGTAGGAGGAACCTTAGAGAGCATGTAGTCCGCCATCCTCAATTTACAGTTAAGGAGGCTGCGGTTCAGAGATGTTAAGCTACTGATTCAGGGTCACAATGCTCAGAGTGGCAGAACGAGAACTAGAAACCAGCTCTTTCGACTGCTGGTCCTCTGCTCTTTCAATTATTCCAATCTATTTGGGAAGACAGGGCACTCCCACATGAAACAACTTCAGAACAATACCAGACAAAAAGCTGCTAACAAACCATATGACATTAACCATAAGTTTAACAGCAGTTAGGGAATGACTGGAGACATCCAACAGAGCTTAAATCTTCTGAGTAATGACATACAATTTATTTATGGCAGGCGAGACTTGCTATACTTCTGACATGTTATAAGAATGAATGAGATGAAGGCATTCCAAGGAAGCAGTACTTCCCTCTGGATCTTATCATCTTGCTTTGTTTTGGTATGTTTGCTATGTTTTGGTACACAGGCTAGCATCTCTTTCATTTACAACAGAAAACATGACATAAATTAGGGGGGAAATAATGGAGAAAATAAAACACGAAGGTAGTGGAGTTCAACCTCCAATCTGTAATTTACACCAAGTTCTACTGAGATGCAGAATCTCATGCAAACCATATTTACTGACTTCTGAGTATTGCTTGAATAAGAGCGAGCCACAGAAGAAGAGTGTCCCTGTGGGATACTTTTTGTAGGAGAAATCTTTTAGTTAGACATTTATCCTCAAATGGGCTACCTATTATTGGAAAGTTTTTATGCCTTGTGATTTTAATAGGAACTCTCTATCATTAGGGAATGCAGGAATTTATTTTTGTAAAGAAAAGCATTTCAGGGCTTTATTTAAAAACATTTACTCAGTGACTACCATGGGCCAAAGCACCGTGCACATACTTAGCATAATGCTTCTCAAACAGTCTGTAGTGAAGGATCACTTTACTTAATATTATTTTTATTTTCTGATATTAATTTGAACTCCTGCGCATCTAAAGCTCACAAGTCATGGTAGAGACAAAAAAGTAAACATACATTTGCTACCCAATGTGGCAAATGTAGTGGTCACCCCAGGTGTTGGTACAACAAGTATAGCAGACTCTGGGCTTGGTTGGTAAGGTATGGAATGGTCTGGTTCTGCTCTTCCCCTCCTTCGGCTACAGGTCCCAACCATACTGCCTCTCAAGAACACAGTTCCTAGTGGATAGACTTTACAATAACTATAGAGTTAGGGGTAGGGGTGGGGATGGCCTTTTCATATGAGATGCTACTGTTGAAATTCCCCTGGACTTAGGACTGTGGGTGAGGCTTGGGAAGTGGGATGGACGAGGCCGCTGAAAGTATGAGTTGCTGTCTGTGGTGGTGGCTGGCTGTTGACTTCCTCCCATGTGTTGCTGGGAATCCAGGGAGCTGTGGGGATGGGAGAGGACCTTGAGGGAAGCAAACACGTGAGAGGTCAATGGTTAGAGACCAACTATTGACCTATTGGGGACCCAGGTTCCAGAGCATAAAGACCCAGGAAGAGCTTAGTAAAATTACTTATAGATTCTACACACCATACAGCAAAATAAATATATTACATTACCTGAACCACTGTGTCTTGGGGGACACAATAATTCAAAGCAAAACAAAGTATTCGTGGATTGCCATGTGGCACATAAAGCTGTGCCTCAGGCGTCACCAGCCTTTAGATTTAAAGCTACCGTCTTCTCGATCACCAAACTACAAACCCCTTAAATTTTAATAGAAAACCGACTCTCCTATGCAATAGAGACAAAATGTTAGATAGACATATAGTATATCTGCCCAATCAAAAAAAAAAAGAAAACGGAACTCAATGGACTAGGGGTATGAAGAAATATGTTAGGAATCTAGATCAATATTCCTTATACAAACGAAGACAGAATAGAATAATTTTTTATTTGCAGCAATCAACATGATGCCACAAATAAAAATCTCAATAGTTTTTTTTCAAAGTCTTGAACTCTAACTTACGAGAACCTCAGTACATTTTGTGGATTTAGAGAGGGCAAAGCATAGTCCCGGTCTGGGGAGAGGCTATCCATCCACAACTCATAATGCAAGCATCTCAGCCGGGCCTATTAATTTTCCATACGCATAGAGCCAAATTCTACCTGGGATTATTATGCAATTTTCAAAATGGCTTTAAGTCTTTCAACTTACAAAGTTACCATTTACATTGCACTGGCCTGCTGGCCGGGATTGAATGAATGAACACTCTTTCCCAGAGGACCATAATTCATTCTCTGATCATAGCTTATACATTTGGGAGAATTGGGATCAGTGTGCCTGGCGCCTCCCCTCCCCTCTGTCCCACAAAGGAGTCATACACTGCAAGAGAAGGAGACAAAGTGGCTGTGTGCCAGAGTGCAGAGGTGTGGCTAGGGAGGTGTTGACTGTTAGCAGCGCCAGCCTAACATATAAGCAACTGTCTACATGATGTGATTTCAGGTGTACCTAAAAAGGCCTCATTGCCCCTCAGTTTAAACACTCCCTTCCCACTGGCAAATGCCTGGAATTCCACAGTTTTTAGAGCCCTGTGCCTTCGGTTTAAAGCTTTGATCCCTGTTTAAATACCCCTACCCCTGGGTGAGCAGCCCCATTGTATCCTATCAACCGTATACCCTGTAAGCGGATGAGTTTTAAAATTTCTTCTCAGAAAGCAGGTTTTGAGGGTGGTGTGAAGGGGAGGAGAGGATACTGTGTACCTCAGGGGGCTGGGGAGGGGAGAGCATCACCTGTGGCGGCAAAGGGAACCGGGCCCAAGACAAACCGTGTGTGCGTGTGTGGCCGTGTGCAGGGCTATGTATGAGCCCCTCCCATGGCGGCAGCTGTTGAACACCCTTTCTTAACCCTCTCCCAGAAACCTTGATTTATGCTGCTTTTGGAGCCATGGAACCAGACTCTCCTCCCAGATACAGCAAGATAATAGCTGCTGGCTACAGCTGGGAATTCTCGAATTCTTTCAAACTGGAGACGAGGAACGAAAGGTGAAGAAAAGTTCTTCTGGGCCAGCTGTGCTAGGTAGCCTTCCTCTGAGGCCCAAAGAGGAAAATGGGGCCCAATGGTGTTATCTAAATGCTTCCAACTGGGCCTGAAAGCACAGAGCCATGAATTGTAGAAAGTGAACACCGGCTCAATCAGCACATCCTTTTGTGTTTCTAGACTGATCGTTTCTCTTTGTCTCTTCTAGTTGAAGAATAAGGATGAGTCATTGGCCTGACTTCTAATATGAGGAAGGGAGCCTTGAAAAGTAAGACAGTTGTTTACGTGAAAGGGAAAGAGAAAACCCAACCTTAATTCACAGTCACCCATCTCGGCAGTATATAGCATATAAAGGAACAGATTTGACGCTTTGGTAAAGGAACTGGATTTTGTCAGTAAAATTCCACACACTCGATAGACAGCTGTCCATAGTGCCCCTGCAGGCTTTCCTGACCAAAAACCTATTCTTCGGTGCTTATTCCAGTGCTTGAAATTCCACTGTTAGAGTTACAGCTTGTGGGCTGGAAGGCTAGAAAGTCTTTGAGAGTCACTTATTTAAAAAAATGCAACCACTCCTTAAGCCTAGAAAGTTAAATTAACTCCTACCTTAGGTCGGCTTAAAACCCTCACGTAGCTGCTTGGAGGCGGCGCAGAAGCTTTAAGGCCAAAGAAATATTTGCCAAAACCTCAGGGTCAGTTTGCTTACGACCTAAGTCCAAATCCTTGTCTTTCACATACCACCGCACAGGTTTTGCTATATCCTCGTATTCTCAATACTGTTTAATATTTTTTTAAGCCAGCTCACATTTTTATTGAAGTGAATTTATCACGGTACTGTCTACCTAGCTTTGTCCTAATGAAGTCATGGGTTGGATGCACTACTATGTATATACATACATTTCTGATCCACATTACAACAAATATTTATTTTAAAACAACCAAAAACTTCACTGGCCCACATACCACCAGGGATTCACTTTGGGAAGCACTGCTCTGGCTCGTACAAAGTGTATTAGATATAAAAGTATATATTAAAAATAAGAAGTCGTAGTCCCTCTTTTCAAGGTACTCAGTACCCAGTAGTTGAAAACAACTGTTGCCTTTGTAGTTAGTTGCATGAGCTCTGGAAGATCATGAATTTATGGGAGGTCATGTCTTCCTCTGCGAGGTCATGAAATTCAATCAATGCTTGCCTTCCAATCTGCCCTTTGGTCACAGGGCTCCACAGGTGGAACATATCAAACTCACCAGCCAAATTATGACTCTTAATTGGTGTTTCTTTTAAAGTGGATATGTCATTTGTCAAATGTTCAATGCAGGCGCAGGCCTAGCCCCAGGCAAAATTATGAAGTAGGAGAAGAATGCCAGATACATAGGCTGCACTCAAATGTTTGTTGAAAAAAAAAAAGAATGAATGAGCCCTCCGTCCTTGAATCTCTCTCTCCCAACCCCCAGATCCACTAGGTGCCTTTTGAATTCTATCTCCTAAATATCTCCGGTAGTTTTTTCCCTTTCCAGGTCTCCTCCGACACAGGAGTTTATCATTTCTTGTCTGGATTATTTTCACAGCCTCTTAACTTGCTTCCAAACCTCTTCCTTCTCCAAGCCATTCTCCACAATGTTGCTGGAGAGATCTTTTCATAGGGCAAATAAGGTCATGTCACCTGTCTGCTTAGAGTTTCCTTAAGTGGTTCCCCAGGCTCCTTTGCATGCTTTGGGGACTCTGCATCATCTGACCCTTGCTTACCTCTGCTGCTGTAGCTCTTCTAACTCCCCAGCCTGAAACCATTACTTGCACCTCCCACCATCCCACTGGGCCATGCCAGGCTCTCTCTTGTCAGAATCTTTGTTCGTCCTGCTTCTTTTCCCTTGGCCCCCTTCCCCCCATCTTCTTTTCTCACCTCAACTCCTACTGGTCTTTCAAGCCTGAGTTTAGGGCATCACCTCCTCTGGGAAGGTTTCTGTGACTTGCCCTCTCACCCCCTTAGAACTCTGCATTTGCCTCTATGTTAGCACTTACCACATGCTGTGTTAACATTTTTCTGTTTAGTTGTCTTTCCCACAAGACCTGTAGCTCTTTGAGGTCAGGTACCACAGGTTAATCTTTGTATCCCACTGTCTGTTTGTATCTCACAGTGTCTGGCACGTAGCAGCAATTCAAATATTTGTTACTGAATGAATGAATGAGCTCCTCGGCCACCTATCTTTCCTTTGCCTCTCTTCTCAGTCCACAAGTTCTGGCACACGACCTCTCCCCCCTGGCCTGGCTGGCACTCGTTGGAGAATTCCTGGGGTGGAGGCTCTCCTTTTTCTTTCCTTACCTAAACCTGCTTTTACCTAGATCATAGACAACACGATCAGATGATAAACTAATTCACACTGAGGTGTTAAATCATTTCATTATACAAACACTTATCGAGTTCCTGCTATGTGCCAGACATTGTGCTTAGGTGTGTGTGGGAGTCACCAGAAAGGACCTGGGAGTTAAAGATCCCTACTTAGGAGCATATGGGTAATGACCAAATACATTCCTCCTCTGAGAGGTATCTGATTTTCAAAGAACTGGATTTCAAATGATGAAATTTAAACAGCAGAGGTAGGGATTTGGGTCTTGGAGACCTCTCAAGCAGGCTAGCTCTGGCTCTATGAATTTGCTGTGTGAAACGATTTTCTAATGAGTCAGGCTGACTTCAAGCCCCAGGTTATCTTGTTGTCACCAGTTATGCTTTGCTTCATGAAAGGTCACCAGGGGCTACGTTACAGGAGACAGATTTCATCCTGGGATCAGGTGCCTTCTCTGACTTTGCGTGGTTCAATTAAATTAAATCTAGTAAGCCCCACGGGCTGTCAGACTTTTTAGGTACAGTATTCAAAGATGAGGCAGGCTGTGAACCTCCTGCCCCTCTCTGCCAGCGGTCCCCAGCTGCCCCTGAATGTGACTATTTGTGGGGTGGGTTTCCGAACCCGGCCAGAGCTGCGTTGGGAAAACGGTTCGAGGGAAGCTCCTCAGAGAACAGGAAGAGGAGGTGGATTTTGTGCGGAGGAGGAAGACCTCTTGCGAGGCTCTGGTGGCCAGAGACGAGCTGGACCGGGCTGGGAGGAGGGATACCTAAGCCAGGGACCCCCACGCACCCCCAAGGAAGGATGGAGAGGTTGCAAAAATCCTAAAGGGAAAAGCCCTCTCGGCTGTAGGCCAATGAGCGGCGGGAAGGAGGAGTGAGGCTGGGGAACTTCTCCCAGAGCCAGTCAGAGGGGACGGCTGCTGGGAAGCCAATCAGCGCGCCCGAGCCTGCAGCCCCTCTGCAGTAGTTATGCCAGAGCTCTCTGTGTAGAGCGGCGGCGAGCCGGCAGCTGGGCTGCGGGGCCAGGAGCCACCGCACGCGCTCCGCGTCCTCCTCTCGCGCCGCTCCTGCCCGGTCCCCGCGCCGCGGTGCCCCAGCAGTCCTCGCAGCCCCGCGCCCGCAGCCTCGCCGCGTGGCCGCCGCCGCCCCCCGGCCGCGCAGTTCGCCTCGCCCCGCCCCACCCGGTCCCTCCTCGCCCCGCCCCAACCCGGTCAACCCCGCCCCGCCCCGAGCCGCCGAGCCGTTCCCGCCCTCGCCCAGCGGCCAGGTAGCTGCGAGGAAACTTTTGCAGCGGCTGGGTAGCGGCACGTCTCCCGCTCCTTAGGGCCACTGCCAGGCTTGCTGAGTCCTGGGACCGCTCTCGCCCCCGCTGCCACTCTCCCGCTCTCTCCTCGCTCCCGGCGAAGCAGGATGGCAGGGCCCGTGCGCACCGCGTGCTTGGTGGTGGCGATGCTGCTCAGCTTGGACTGCCCGGGACAGGCACAGCCCCCGCCGCCGCCGCCGGACGCCACCTGTCACCAGGTCCGCTCCTTCTTCCAAAGACTGCAGCCCGGACTCAAGTGGGTGCCTGAAACCCCGGTGCCAGGTGAGGAGTCGTCCCTCGCGCGTTCCCCGCGCCCGGCGGTGAGCCAAGGGGCGCATGGTGGAGGTAACCCGAGCGCGCTAGCCCCGCGGGGCCGCGATCGTGAGCCCAGCGGCCGGGCACCTGGGAGTGGTCGCCGTGCCCGGGCCCGGCCAGGTCTCCCGAGAAAGGGGAGAAGGGTATATGTGGGCCCTGTCCGCATCTCCCAAGCTCGCTGGGCTGTCAGCGAAGGTGCGACTGGGAGGAACCGCGAGCATGGCCTTTCTAGCGAGCGCCCATTTTTGGGGGGAGGGCGGGAAGGCTGGAGCTGGTTCTCCCCGCCTCGGCGAACTGGCGCCCCACATCCGAGCTGGTGCCTCTGGAATTTGCCACCCTCGCTCGCACGTACGTGCCAGAATTTCAGCCTCAGCTGGACCGCGGCTCCGGCCATTCTTTCCCCAACCTGCCCTCACGCCCTCCTTTCCGCAGCCTGGGTTCCCGAGGCTCGCGGGCCCAAGTGCAGGCAAAGTTGAGGACAGATCTCCGAATCCGCAGTGGCAGGTAAAGACACACGGAAGGAAACTTTTGAGTAGGTAGGAGGGTCTCCCAAATGGGGAGGGCTGAGCCTTTTCCTTCCAAACAGCGTCTCTTCTGTAGGCTGGCAAAATCGCTTCCAAAATCGGGCTGCTGGCCCGGGGAGCAGGAGTCCAAAGATGATTTAACTCCTCCCCTTCTCAAACTCATCTGCCTTCTTGACAGGCTGGACCCTGAAGGGGAGATGATTTTAGGTGGAGGAAAGTTTCTGAACGCTTGCCTTTTGTTCTGCACAATCAGGTCGTGTTGTAAGGGCATATTTTAACCTTCCCTGAGCGCTGCCGCTGTCAACAGATGAATATTAATGGCCTTGTGTGATTGACTGTCCCACGGTTGGAGTCCTAAAAGCCTGCCTTAGAATCCAATTAGGACAAGTTGCTACACTGGCAATGCAGGCAAGGAGAGTCGGCTTCAAACAGGTTTATTTATCAGAGGTGCGCTCTAAGAAACGGCTGGTTGTATTCACAAACCGTAAGACGTTTGTGGCCTCCAGTGTCTCTTCGCCACCCAGGCATCCAGCGAGGCGCGCGTCCCGCGTTTCCGAGGGATCGGGGAGCAGCCCTCGCCAAAACTTGGCTCGTGGCTCTCAACAAGTCAGGGAGGCGGGCCTGATGGTTGGGCCAAGTTGTGAATGCGATGCGCGCCCTGTGGGCGCTGCCGGCGAGCGTTCACTAGCGGGAGGTTACCTAGGCAGCCAGCGCGCCCTCAGCCTTTTCTTTAGGTGGATGAAAAGAGCCGAGCGAGCCTGCTGTTTAGTTGCAAAGGTAATTGGTCACCCTTTTTGGTGACTGAAATGCATTTGCGCATATGTTAAATATTGCTTTGCAGGATTTAGCTCTAAGGAAGGGTAGAACTACCTCTTCCTCTGTTAAGTGTTAATAACGTACCACGTGGGCGTGTGCAGGAGCTGTAAGGGGCAACCTATGAATCAGCTCCACAGAGCTGCAACAGCAGGCGAATCTCTCTCCCCTCGAAGTGCCCTGGTAATTAGCTTGGTAAGGCCAGAGAACATGCTTTTGTTGGTAATGTAAAAATTGGTCCTCACAGGATGAGCCCCCCACAAGATGAATGGATCCAGGGTTGGAGCTGGGGCCACATTGGGCGGGTTTGAAGCCAAGGGGTAAAGGTTGTGCTTAAAAGAGGAAAAAGACCAGAGGGAATGCACAGATACTCATTTAGCAACCCCCCTCTACACAGGCTCAAGCAGGAGCTCACCCTCCCTTGCCCTCCCCCAGCTCTCTGGCTGCCTGCCTCTTTGCAGCATCTGTATAAAAGTATTGGGAGGGCCCACACAGTGTGTGTATGAGATTTGGCCTGGGCTCCCTCCTTCCAAGCTCCCTTACTCCTGGCCTAAGGATGGCCATGTTACATACAGAGAGCAGGGACTCGTAATGGAGATTTTTCATTTTCCTCAAGTATTTCCCAAACTCTATAGGAAAAATCCCTTTCCAAGGGTCTTTACCGTATAAACCCAACATTCCCTACTTCACTTCTGTTTAACAAACATATGCCCTGTTGAGCACCTTCTACGTGGCAGGCACTGTTCTGACTCACTCTGGAGCAAAGCCAAATTTCAAATATGGCGATACCCACACAGCTACCATATAGCCTGGATTTTCTGGGACGGTGCAGATTTCCAATGCTCTGTCCTGGCATGAAACCATGTGTCCTGAATTTTAGTTGGGCAAATATGGTCACTGTAGATATGGAAAGCATGGTAAAAATCCTAATGTCCGTGCGTGGAAAGAGCTCATCAGTATTTCAGAGAAGAGATGATAATGGCCGACTAAATACAATGGCAAGTGCATAATTTCAAAGTGAATAAATGTGTGATTTGCTGCTGTCGTTCAGTGGTTGGAAATTGAAAGAGCGCTGCAAATTATTTGATAGTTATGAACCATCATGATGACCGCTTGACTTTTTTTTCCCCATCTATATTTTAAGCCATGTTCAGTTCTCCCGCTCCACTGTATTAACTGCATTAAAGCTTTCTTTGTCCCAGATAAAATGAGATTTGGTCACAGTAAGGAGAAATCCTCAAGAATGTCTTGTCTCACCTAGGGGGAGCATGAGATTGACTGTTAACTTAGGCCATTAGCAGAATTGGGTTAGAGTGGATAAGGTACATTTCTTATGCTAATATGGATGAGACTAAATGGCATTTGAAATCAGCCGGCCTAAAAAATAAATCACTGGTGCTGAAGGACTACACTAGACTTCCACAAAGCTGATCTAAAGCCTTACGATCTCATGTTCCCATTTCTTTTAGTGTTCAAAGGCACAGGATAGCAATGCTAAATAGCATGTCCCCCAAATCCATAGATCTTTTCGTACCCCACTGTTTTTTTTTTTCCTAAGGATTTGTAACTTGGAAAGCACCACAGATGGAAACCAGGCACACAGAGTTAGCATTTGGCAGAAAAATCCATATAACTGACTTTCAGTGCAGCTCTTTTGCCCTTATTTAATTTAGAAAAATTCAGAAAAAAGCCAATGAGCTCATAAGTCTAGATGTTTATTTTGTTTTGCTTAACCTACCCACAGGCGCAATCAAGAATGGATACAATTTTAGGCAAGGAAAGTGAGCTAGTAATCAGACAGTGATGTTTCCAATTGTCTCAAGGGAATGTTACAGAAGTCTGAAAAAAAATTCCTCTAAACAAAAATCAAGTGTAATTCACTTTATGAATGCCATACACCACTTTTGTCGGGGTGGTGGTGAAGGGGACGGATGGGAATGAGAAAATCAAACAAACCGTGGTAGTGTTGCAACTCCCCAAAGACTGAGAAGTCTTGCCTTAGAGGGCCTTGGAAAGTGCAAGAACCAATCCAGGAGGCCAAATGCCCGAATGGGTAAAAGGCAGCCTTGAAGAGCCAAAATTGACTTGGAGTTTCTCAAATGGATGAAACAACATAAAAATAAAAATCAACGTTCTCGAAAAGAGAGTTTGGTATTCGTTGTTGTTGCTTTAGAGTATGAGAACTAGCAACCTCCTCCGGGTTGCCAGCTGTAGTTCCCCAATTAGTTGGAAGCAGTTAGCGGTCCTGAAGTCGGGAGAGAGAAGAGTGAGGTGTGGGAGGGGAGGGGTTTCTCTCCTCTTGAGATTGCCCTAGACAGTTGAATGAGCAGGTGATTTGTTCAAACTTTGAAAAAGTTGTATCACCATGTGCTAACTTGGAATAGTTTAGAGAACTCTCTCAAATGTGGTCTGAATATATTTATTGCGCTAATCCTGGTGATTGGTAACGAGATGTTCTCAGAGGGAAGCATCGATCTGATTGAGGAGAAGGCTGATGGTCGGTGGAGCGCCTTGGCCTGAAAGGAGTCTCAGACTGCCTGCTGCTTGGCAGGCTGTGTGTTGGGTTTTGGGGGTGCCGAGAGGAGTAAGACATAGTCCCTTTTGTCAAGGCGCTCACAGTCTAGTGGGGGAGCATACAAGTAAACAGGCTTCTCAGGAAACTTGTGGGATTAAATAGGGTGAAAAGGGCTAGAAAATACCTCCAGGAAATTGGCTGAAATGGTCACAATAGCCAGCCTGGGCAAGGGAAAAGAACTGACGAGATGAAGTGGGAGATAGGAAGAGGTCGCTTAATAGGGCCGCCATCTTAAAAAGTTTTCTTAATTCTTGGAGCAAATTCTGTTTGTAAGCATTAGGAAATACAAGCATAAGAGGATTTTGATGGATGCTAGATGACACAGATGGTGTCAGTTTTGCAATGTGGTTTTTTTTTTTCTTATGGGCTGATAGGTTGTATCCAATATTTTGATGCAATATTTTTGAGCATTCTGCTGCTTCCATGTTTAGAGTTGCAATGTTTGCTGTTCACTGTAGCCTAGAAAAAGGCTGCTTATTACCAACCTGGGAGAAAAGAGGTCTGGATTTGTCTGATGCGAGACAAGACAGAAAATACGTTCTCCTTAAATGGCAGCTATCAATAGGACCACGCCAACTGTAGTGTTTGATGCATATACAAAAGCGTGGTTCTTAAGAGGTATCTTATTACTCATTTCTAAGAAAATTGAAGATAATCACTTATAACTTGTGCACACGATACATCATTTGGAAAGAATTTCACTGGGGATCATATTGCTCAACTGAAAAGTTCTGGCATGCTGAATTTGTACATTTTTGTGAATGCTTCCTTTTACTCTGATCTCTCGCTTTTTTTCTGCATATGGCTATTTGTATGTTTTAGATTATAAGCTCCTTAAAGGGAAAGCACTGTATTTGATGCAGTGTTGAGCACAATGCTGAGTACCGTAGAGCATTTAGTAAATAATTGATAATAGAATTTCTAGATCGTTATGTATTCTTCTATGAAACTCTCAAATACTTTCTTAAGCTGTATGTCATCTTACTTATTTTAAAAGTCTAAGTCCAAATTTTTATGAGACATTATTGGGGTACGTGGACAAACTTTCCAAGCTGCATATATTTTGACTGGAGACTGGTTCAGGCTTACCTCAGTTAGCTGGCGACTCTTACCATCAGGCAGTGTTTATTAATGTTGAGTACCCAGAGAACAAATTGAAAGTAGCAACATTGTTATGACTGGCTTAGTATCATTAAAGATCAACAATTATTATAGCACATAAATTGTAAGACATCTCTTAAATCAAAGTCTCTTTGATTTAATGTCAGCTAGACCTTTCTCACTAATGTTGACATTACCATATTTGGGAGTTGAGCTGTGACACATGCATGGACCTGTTGATGTACCTCACAGGTTTCTGTAACCTGGGATCAGAATTTGTGCACAGGCTCAATTCCAGAGACCATACCAGGAACCAGCATCTCTTCAGCCCTAGCTGAGCTTCTAAGCAGGTTTGATGTTTTTGGTAATCTAGGGTCTAATGGAAAGTGTGGGCAGAAAAATCCCCCACTCATCTGCCCATATTTAGCAAATTGTCAGGCTTGAAACAGGATCCCCAGCACTCCATTAAGAAATGAGCATCAGAAAATAAGAGTCCAAGTCATGGGCCCCAGACTGGCTTTAGAGACAGCATAAAGTAATGGGAATTTATCTTCTGAAACGTAAGGGCAGGAAGACTGCGATTCACAAAGCAACGCGAAGGTGAGCATATCAGCAGAGAAAATGTGCATTTTGAAATGCTGTGTGTGAGGGGAAAATGTTCACTGGGACGTTATAGTCTCACTTGAATACCTTGTTGAATGTACAAAGTAAAGTATTAGTTCTCTTCTTCGAATTAGGCCAATTAAATATTAATTATCCAAGTGCTAATTATTAGAAATACTTGTTTGCCATTTTTAAACAAAAATGAATCCGCATTGATTAACAAGGAAGGCACTTTCACTTTTGCCTCTCTATGTGTGTAGCTACATAAAGCCTTATTTGAGACTTTGTATTTTTTCTCATGAGGAAAAAGGAGTCAATGTTAGGACCAAAATGCATTGCTAGTGTTCTGAACAGTTAATTATGCCTAGTAGCTGAACTTGTATTTATATGCTAGATTAGTAAATCTACTAAGCTCTTTGAAGTATATTTAATAGGCTTATATTGATAAATAATTGATAGGAAGAGAGATAAAATACAAGTGAAAGTGGCAGTAAAAAGGGACAGAGAAGTTAAAGCCATTATAAATGAAACTTCCACCCACTGTATTCCAACCATTCACCTGAAAGTTGGAAGATGTACATTTCTCAGAAGTGATGATTTTGGGAGTATTCTGTATTTTTCAAAATTTCCACAATGAAGCATGCATTTATTTCTTATAAATTCAGCAACATTTTAGAGTGGAATTTTGATTGGCCTTTTGACTCTGCCTTTTGAATATAAGTTTATTACTGGAAAATTAGAAATCCTGATTATGGTATCTTTAAGGTACGTGTTTGTAATTATCTGTATCTCCCTACTAGACTGTGATCTCCTCAAGGTTATAGGGGCTGTATTTTATATATCTTTGTATCCTCAGTGTCTAGCATAGTGCATAGTACAAATAATAGGTACCCCATAAATATTTGTAGGCTAAATGAATGAATGGAATTATAAATGTATTGTAACCATAAAATTTCCGTAAAACCAATATTTAAGTAGTTGATTCCTTTTTACCAATATGCTAAGGTTTCTAAAAAAGTAACTACTTTTTCAGGTCAAAAATCCATTTGTTGTCTATGGGTAAGTGATAAAGGACATTGACTTAATTCATTTGGCTGTACTCTATGACTTAATTCATTTGGTTGTACTATAAAAGTAGACTAGCCAAGTCTTACAAGAGGTAAGTAGCTTGTGCTTGTTTACAAGGCTATTTTAAGTAATTTAAAAATAAATATATTTACGTATACATAAATGCATATATTTATTTTCACTTTACAGATCTGTGGTATTTAGTGTGAAAATAATGCAACTGGTGTCAGTTACAGAAACATACACTAAATGTATATAAGTTTCTCCTCAGTGTTTGGTGTTTCTTACCTATAACATCAAACTTCATAAATGTACATCTAAAAGGACGTAATCCGAAGTGGTTTTCAGCCATGGGAATTTTATTGGAGCAGTCTAAAGGGCCTCATGAGAGTCCTCTTAATTTCTTTCCAAATTGGCTAGCGATGACCCAAGTAGGAAAGAGGGGAAAAGAGAAAGAAATGATGATCATTTAAGAATAATGTTAGAATTCTATTTGCATAGTTTCCTTCTTAATTATGGTTCTGTTCCCTCTCTCCCACACTCTGCATAATACATACTTCCAGTATGTATTATGGCATCCTGGGATTCTCCATTGCTCTTTGTCAAGTTTTGGTTTGGATGATTGAAGCTGAGGGAAACATGGTGAAGAGAGGAAGAGTTAGGGTGATAGATACAGGGAGTAGATTGAGAGCCCTCATTCTGGTATATATCAGAAAGTTAACTGGCACATAACAGACCGAAAGGATTGGAAAACATTTGAACATGGAAATTATCATGTGTGCAGAGATAATACAGAGATATGCCCTAATTGCATTCGGTTCCCAGAATTACTGTACTTGTACTTCTTACTTAGTATCCATGTTTTTTGAAGTCCATAGTTTATTCGTAGCCTCTGACAGACCCTGTGCTCATTGAATGTAGGAGCCATGTTTGATTGTCTTGGTATCCTCTAGAGTGGCGAGTAGAGTGCCTCGTACAGAGTTATTATTAAAGGTTGGAATGACTGTAAGAATAAATACCTAAAGACATATTCTAGAGGACTTGATCACTGTCACATGAGGTCCTAGGATGGCATATACCTAGATAGAGAATGACTGATTCTCTGAATGCATCATTTTCTAAACTGATCTGCAGCAGAGACTGAGGAAGGGGGGTGGGGAAGTTGAAGCATATTTCTCTATTCTCTGTGGCCCTGGGAGCCTTGTTGCCCCTCTTTCAAAACTAAAGTTTGAGGAGGAAGTGACAAGTAGAGAGAGATTTTAGCTGCAGCTTTATCTAAATGTGGTATTTGCATATGTTTTACATATATATTCATAGATTATACATATGTATAAATATATGTTTCTATTACTTTGATAGCAACAATTAGTAATTATGTGCTATTTAAACTGTTTGAAAGTTGTGAATTGCTACTCTTAGCAGTGGGTGGTCTTTCACAATCATACCTTACATTTGTGTCATGAAAGCTTTGCTTTTATATATCTTATGTACAAACAATGCAACCGCTCAAAGTGTCTGCAGGTTCTGAGAGCCACAGATCAGAGTGCAGGTTCTGAGTTCCACACACACACACATATTTGTATACTCGTACATACACACATGTAAAATATCCCTACAGCTGTACCCCCTTAATAATCTAGAGAATAAGCCTAACCTACACTGGGAAGAACTGGGGGGTACAGCTTTTCAGAGCTTGAGTAAACCACTTTCAGTTGGATTGGCCCCAAATTGTTGCAGAGCTAATTGCCACTGATATCATAGAGCTACTGCTCATTTATAAAGTTCCATCATTTCCCTAAGTACAGAGATGTGATCCTTGTCAAAGTAGTGACGGTTAACCCATACTGTGAATTTGGTTCATTTTGGAGAACTACTTCTAGCGCTGGCTGGCTTGCGTGTTGAGCTCCACAGAAATGAGACTGTGACCCAAGAGGCACTTCAAGTTAGGTTCCATGGATTGATTTTATTGGGGAACCACATTTAACTGTTTTGGAAAACAGATGGAAATTGTCAGAAAATGAACCTACTAATAATGAACTTTATATGCTATCTCTGCATAAATATTTAAAAGTTTTCCATTCATTCTTTACTTCAACCAGTATTTATTGAGCACTGATTCTATGCCAGGTACTGAGCTGAGGAATAAGATAAAACCATTGCTTAGGGAGGGACCCAGTAAGGAAAACCATGGATGTCAAGGCAGCATGATGAGCTGGGTGCCCTGTGGGGATCTGGGTGCTGCTGAGCTATGGAAGAGGGTGCCTAGTTGCCTTAAGTGGGCTGTCCTGTACGGTACGTGCAAAGGTACAGATTTAAGAGACAGAATGACATATTTGTTGTATTGGAATAGTTTGGATTGTTTGGAGTACAGAAGTGGGGAAAGTAGAGGAAAGATGAAAAAGAAAAGTAGGTAGGATATGCTGAGGAGTTTTGTTGGACTGTATCCAGGGATGATGAGGAGCCATGAAAACATTTTAAGAAGAGGAAATGCTATTTAGTATGGAGGGTAACTGGGGAGTGAGTGGTGGCAGGGAGTTTTAATAATGCAGGTGAAAAGCCAGGGCAGTAACTAGGAGAATAAAAGATAAAGTTGAGAGAATAGAGGAAGTAGAGTAGACATGACTTGGTGACTGGTTATGAGGACAGAAGGGAGAGTCTAGAACTTCTGGTTTTGCGGGGTGGTGAGGCTACAGCAGATAATAGGTGCTCGGTAAATATTTGTTGAATACATGAGTGAAACACAGGAGGAACATATTTTTGAGGGGTGAAATAACGAGTTTGATTTTGAACAGGTTGAGTTTGAGGGGTCAAACTCATTGAGGCAGAAATGTCTGGTAGGTAGTTGAGGTTGTGTGTTGGATGATAGAAGAGAGAGCAGTCAGGGCTGGAGATAACATATTTGGACATTGTCAGCATGTAGATGGTATTTGAAAACTGGGGATAGATGAGATCACCGGGAAAGAGTGTATATACTCTTCTGGACTTCAGGAGAAGCATAGTTGGGACTCATCGACATATAGACTCAAGTTGGAAGTCATGGGTGTGGATGATATTTTCCAGGCTTTTGCATGTGACATGTCTTAAAATGTGTTTTGCCAACATCTGGTGAGTTTTTTTTAAAAACTGCCAAAGACTTTAAGAACTCTTTTGATTAAAAGTATGAGTATATGTTGTCATAGTCCAAAACTTTGCAAATAAGATAACGTACTCCAACACACACACACACACACACACACACACACACACCCACACCCACACCCCGCACACATACTTCTATGTAGAAAAATACATTAGACTCAATGGACCAGATTTCTATTATTTTTGATAGCAATAATTAATAATTATGTGTGTCATTTAAACTGTTTGAAAGTCGTTGTTACTCTTAGCAGTGGGTGGTCTTTCACAATCATACATTACATTTATGTCTGGAAAGCCTTGTTTTTATATATCTTATGTGCAAACAGTGCAGCCACTCATAAAGTGTCTGCAGGTTCTGAGTTCCACAGATCGGCTTGGTTCCAACATGTAGGCCCCTCTGGCTCTCCCCCTTTGGAGAAAGAAAGCTGTAATACTGTGTAGCTTTGGAGCTCTGGTCTCTATTCCATTTCAGACTGGGCCATGCTGGCTAGCCTTTGAAACATGTGGTTCCAAGCAAATACTAGGAATACTTGTGTAATTGGGCTGATCTTTTCTTAAGTGTCTATGGGGATGTGATTTTTTTTTTTTTGCTTGGTCGGGGGAGAGGCTTGTATAATTTTCTGTTTCTCTGGCAGAATGGTTTCTTTAATTTCCCTGTTCATGAGTTTACCTTCATCAGGGTATCTATTTTCATTCAACGTAAGCTTGAAACTCCTTGTTCTTAGGTAGATTTTTTGAGGCTACTTTTAGGTTGATGGAATAGTTTGGAAGGGCCACAAGTGAAGAGCATGAAGACTACAATTTACTGAGTGCCTACTGTGTGTCAGTTGTTTTATATTTAACCTCTCATGTAATCTACACAGCAAAGCTGAAAGGTAGGTGATGTCATGTCCGTTTTACAGAGGAAGAAATTGAGGCCCAGAAAGGTTTACTTTCGCAAAGGTTGTGTAAGTGGTGGAGCCAGGATTTATTATACATCCAGATTTGTCTCACGCCATAGCTCATGCTCTTTCCAGTGTACACATTGGCTTGTGAGGGGAAGGAATATGGTCTGGATATAAAGTCTTTGACTTAAATTCCCACACTCCTTTGACTTTGGGGATATTGTACACGCTGGGTTCCCCTCCTACTTGTAAAGCTGATGCTTTCTTTGCTTGTTTACGCTCTTCCTCCCACCCTTTATTGGATGCAAGTGTTCCAGTCGCGTTTGTCCTTTGCCCTTTCTGTTCTCTCTTTGTTCATTCCCACAACCATTCCCATGACTTCATTATCTTCGCCGCTTGAATGACTCCTCCATCTCTTTCCAGCCTGACCTCTTCCTCGCTGCCCAGTTCAGTATTTCCCAGTTTCCTGCTAGATATCTCCATCCAGAAGTTCTGCCAGTGCTTCACTTTCAACACAGTAGAAAATTAGTCCATCATTTTCTCTTCCTATCTGCACAAACCGGCCTCTCTCCAACATTCTGTATTTCTGGTGATAGCATCTCTGCTTGGGACCCAACTTGAAACCTTGAAATCATCTTTGACTTTTCTTTGTACACATCTCACATCCAAATTAAATGGCTAAGTCCTGCGAGTCTCCCTCCATCATGCCTCTCACTCTTATCCTGTTGACATGTGTGCCCTCTATTTAAGCATAACAGGCTGGCAACTCACTGCTGAAGGGACCCTGTGGTTGTCTGTCTCCAAGCCTCTGCTTACAGACCACCTGACTGTCTTCCTCTCATCAGTGCCTGCTGCCGTCTTACCCATTTTTCAAGGTGTCAGTGCAATGTCACCTTCTTCATGAATCACTTCATGTTTCCCCATGACTAGCTGTGATCCTTTCTCCCTTTGAACCCTGCTATCAGTGAACTTCTCCCATGGCCTTGGTTCTCCTTTGCTCTTGTAATGATTTATGTATTTTTTTCTTCTTACTAGAGCCTTGCTCGTTAAAGTGTGGCCCATGGGCCAGCAGCGTCAGCAGCATCTGGGAGCTTATAAGAAATGCAGAACCTTGGTTCAATCCGGGGTTTCGGCACACACACACACAAAAAAAGCAGAATCTCTGGTGCCATCCCAGATCTACTGAATCCGAATTTGTGTTTTTTAACAGCATTCCCCAGGTGATATGTAGGCAAATGTAAACTCCTTGAGGGTAAGAACCTTGCATACTTAAGAGAGGGTCTTGCATATAATAGGTCATTGTTCTTTTGATTTCTCAAGTTTGTGCTGTGCTTCAGCTGTTTATTCATTGATGTGGATGGGTGGAGTCGGGGAGGAAGGGAGGGTGGGAGGAGGGGGAAGGAGAGAGAGAGATTCAGAGAGTGTTGGGGGGAGAGGGAGAGGGAGAGAAGGAAGGAGCATAAGAAAGTGAGAATGGGTGGGCTAGAGAGAGCCTACGGGATCTTTGCTCATTTGCTAATAACTTTGTGACTAGTTTGAAAAACAGTCTTCGCTCCCCGAGATGGATAGAACCTCTAGTCTAGGCCTTGGCTTAATTTAATGTGGCCAGAGGCACATACGTCTTGAGATCATTTTGCTCTTACCCTAGGGAACTAATGGTTTCCCACATCCTCTTTTGCTGGCATTCTGAGGTGTGTCTTCTCTGGCCACCCCCAGAAGTCAGAGTGGAGCTCACGAGGCGTTTCAAAGAGCCATGGGAGAACTGTGCTGAGTGTTTCAAATAGTCCCTTCTGTTTTCAGAAACAGATTTTCTGCTTTGTTTTCAAACTTCAAAGTCTGTTTCTGAAATAAAGGTTTATTTTCCCCCATGGAATTCTGAAGGTGTTATACAAGTGTTAATTTCGAAAACCGAAGTCACTTCTTGCCTTTGAAACTTCTGTACTGTGGGTCAATTTAATAACATTGCCTGAAGGTTCTTTTGGCCTTCAAAAGCTGTCAGATTGCCTTTTTGTTCTTTGAGAGGGTAAGGTTGCCTCATTCACAAAGCCTGAAGGTGATGTTGGAACCAACATTTATTCAATCATTTGGAGTCTTCCCCCACCCCTCAACAATATTCAGTTTTATTTTCCAGTTAGGTCCTAGTGGCCATGAGATGTTTTACCAACTAACAATTTTGGGAAAATTCCCCAAAAGCTCATCAACATTTCATAGAGTAGTGATAAGAAGTAGCCCAAGTTACTCTGACCCCCATTCCGAGTGGGTGTTCTGTGCACAATCATCATGGCCCTTTTGGGGGATCAGGATACCTCCAGAGCTCCCAAGGGTCCTCCCTTCATCATCTGTTGGACTGCTCCCCACGTCTTCTCTTTTCGCCTTCCTCTTTTCCACCCTCACACTCTCTCAAGTGGTTATAGTTTAGAACAGAAGGTGTTTTATGGTTTGTTATATTTATTGAATGCTTTTGTGTTTCTTGTTCTCTTAAAAAAAATAGATGAGTGGAATGTTTGATATTTTCCTCTCTATTTTAAGTTGTGTTTCCTTTTCTTATAGGTCCTGATTTCCTTTTCTCCCCTCTCTTCCCCCATCTTCCTCTGCCTTCTCCACATCCGCTTGCCCTCAGTGATCCTGGAGAGAAAACAGGCTTTGCATTTCTGCCCACATATTTGGGTACCTGGTTACTTCTCTTGGGATATTGTGAAATTCAATTCCTTAGTTTGGAAATGAAGAGGTCTAAAATATGCACTGATGCATTTACATTCCACTTTCTAAGAACTCTGAGTATTTAAAAGGCTTTTTGTACAGATAGGACAAGGCTAAATATATCTGACTTGAATACCTCAGATCCTTGCAATGTAGTTTACATTCTCTCCCACTTTGTCATAATTCTCAATGAATGCAAATTGCATCTCTGTTCTTAGAAATCTCTTTTCTTACACTGAATGCCTTTCCTTTTTCTAAAGATAAGGGAGCCCCTTTGAAAGACTGCTACCGTGGGGTAGAACTGACACCTACCTTGTAGGCTAACCAAATTGTAGCCTGCTTTTCCCTGATGAAGTTATCACGTTTCAGGACATTGTTTCATTTGTAGGATTTTAGTGTCCTAGTTTCAAGTTTGACTACAGGTTAGAGAGTGTATTCCAGTTGGTGTATTCCTTGGTATTTTTTTCTTTGTGTTTACACTTTGGGGATCTTTGGTTTGTCCTGTATCTATTATCTCTTCCAAGCTTGGCCAAGGTTGTTAGGTTATGCAGTTATGTATAAATATTTAACAAGATAAGTTAGACAAAATGTGCTTAAAGATACTTTAGCCCCTCCATCCCCCCACCTCCTCACTGCCCGGGCCCCAGCTCAGTTTTTGTGTGGACTCACAGATGGTTGCTTTATCTCAGATGTTTAGATTTGGAGGACATTCCTTTGCGCTTTGCTTGATGGACACAGTGAAATGGAAGCTTTTCAGTCAATCTTGACTACCAAAATGGTAGCACCAAGTAACAGATAACGTTAGGGTCCTCTTCCTTTTTCTTTTTCTTTTTTTTTTTTTTTTCTGACCAGTTATCCAAACTCCCCTAAGCCAGAGAGTTTTAAATATGAGATTGTGTGTTTTTTAAGAAAATATTTTGGATAAAGACTAATGTTCTCAAGTCAGGAATAACAATTAGTACCATTCATTAATCAGGGGCATGTTTTGACTTTGAGTCCTGGCTAGGAAATATAAACTGTGAAAGTCACACGTATATATGAACCTCAGGCAAATTTATGACTTGCCAGCCTTTTAAGGTTAAATTCTTAACCCCAAATCGGGGCTGGCTTTCTATGTGGAGTTTGGCACATTCCTCTGGGCCACTGAACAGCCCCTTCCCTGAGCCCTTTGCCTAACAGCAGCTAATGGCCTAATGAGCAAGAAGGATTTCTGCCTCTTATCAGCTGCCTAAACAGCAACAGGAAGGCTGATATACAGAGTATAGGTCAAAACCTGAGTTCTTGAACCAAAAAACTACAGGGTCAGTTGAAAACTCTGGATACGTGGCATCTCTGTAGTCATCAATACCAGTCAGTAAAGGAACTGGACACTTGAGTTCAAACAAATAGTAATAGTTGTCAAAAGTATGAACAGTCTAATTAATTTTGCTAGTAGTTCTTTCCTTCTTTGTTTAGCTCTTCTATAAATAGCCTTCATCTAGTCTTTAATGAGCTTTTAGTTTGCGCCTGGAGGTTGTTATGGTCATGTGGCCAGAGTGTCTGATTGTCAGATGGTGATGATGGAGGCAAGGGTATTTATATTCTGGCCCAGATTTTGGAAGGGGCTGCCAAATAAACGTAAATAGATATCTACTACTACTTTTATTTCTTTTTAAACTGAGTTTTTGAATAAATATGCACTCACTTGCCATGGAGTCAGAGAAACCTTGGTGCTTCTTCATACTGTACTCAGACCTTTTGAGTCATTGCTTGTTTCTTAGATCCACTTGGAATCCAGGCTCAGACTCGCATAGAATAAATATTTTAGGGTATTCTGTGCCCAATCGTAGTGAAAGCCCCTTGAGTTTCATCTTCTGCGTTTGCATTTTTTCAGAGACAATAATGCAAACATTTTTTTCAGATTCTGTTCTGTTATTGAAAATCGTATTTACATAAACAGGCATTGTTGTGGCTTAGGGAAGAATGTGGGGTCCCATTCCTTAGCTCCTTGTATATCTTTGCTAAGGCTTGTCTAAATAGAAGTAATGACGCTTTAGTCTAAGCAGCTTTTCTCATTTAGGTAAGCAGGGCGGTTTGAAATTTCAGTTTACTAGATAATTGAGTTTCTTCTTCTTAATTATTTCAGGCATGCAGGTTGCTCTCTTGATAGTAAAGACCCTAAAAATCTAGTAATCTCCTCAGGCATCCATTTGGTAATAAAATCCTGTGCATTTTCAGGGGTTAATTTTCATGACAATTGTGCACCCCTCCCTACCCTCAACCCAACCTCCACCCTTGGAAAAATTCTGCTCTCTTTTAGGGCTTTGGTCTTCTCACATTTGCAAAAGAACACTTAAAAAATATATAAGGATGACGCTGGAATTACTGGATCTAGAGGAAATTTAAATGTATTCAGATTCATGCTCATTACACAACTTTCACTTAGGGTCTTTAATAGCCGTGTCATATTTCTCAGAATATCATCTGCCTGGCTTTGCCAGGCTTGGTTTTCTGCCCTGAATGAAAAACTGAAGATCAGCAAAAGCGGAGCCTAACTATCCCCTATTCTATCCTTTTTCACAACAACAACAACAACAACAACAACAACAAACAAACAAAACAAAAAACAGAAAGAAAGAAAAAGAAAAGAAAAAGAAAAAAAATTCTCAGAGGTCATCTGGTGTAGAGTGAGGTGGGGAAAAACGTTAAAAAAAAAAACAACTCAGGCTGCCTTCACATCTGCTAGTCATTCCCACTGGTGTGACTTCAATTCAGCAAGTTTTTATTGAGCACCTGTGGTGGGGGCAGTGCTAATAATCATTAACATTTATTGAGCCAGGCGCTATGCTGAGCCCTTTATGGGCAACATCCCATTTAATCCTCACAATAGAACTACCAGGTGGGTGTTATTATTTCTCCCATTTTACAGATGAGCAAACCGAGGCTTACAGAAGTTTAGTGACTTGTACAAGGTCAGATAGCTACAAAATGAATTAAATCCACTCAGTCTGGTTTCAGAACCATGTTCCTAATCACTACTCTTGTGGTGGGCTCAGCATTTCTGGGCATTACTTCTGAAACCAGTTTTGAGAACCCAGTATGTGTGAGATGCTGGGGATTCGAAGAAAAAAACTCCCCTCTCTCTGTTCTTGGTGGGGGAGGCAGACATGGAGACAGATGAGGACCATGCACGGAGGGTCTCCGTATCTGTTGAGGGGAAGGAGGAGGGCCTGGGAAGAGCGATGGCTTGGATCTGTGGGAATGCTGCATTCCCAAATGCAGCTCAGCAGCCTGGGGTCACGGGCATTTGGTTTTCCCGTTCAGTGAAGGTTATCGTCTCTGAGTTGAACTGCCTCAGTGACTGCATCACACTGTTTCCACCACTGCCCTAGTTGACTGTAGCCTCAGCTAACTTGAACCCCGCACTCCTTAGACATACATGCGCGGTCAGCATGGTTTTGGGAGAATTGGCTGCATAGTTCCCATGTCATTTCTACTTTATTTCAGTTCTTTCTTGAAAAAATGTAAAAATTAAACGAGGCAGACATTCCCAAACCAAATTGCTGCAGTCTTGAGAGCTGGTGGCTTTCAGGAGGCAGGTCATATAATACTAGCAGCCCACAGGGAGATCCTGGATCCAGGCTTGGTTCTTTCAGCTTGATCTGGAGCCCTCCTGGCACTCCCTCTTGGAGCCCACACTGGGCTCTGGAGAGCTCTGTATCTGAATCACCCCCAGCTTGACAGGAGAATGAAGTTACTATTAGAAATTTTTGAGTTTTTCGGCGAAATCATGGGAATGGAAGGCAAATCCCCAAATTACCTGTTTGGGTAATTTATTTTTGTTTTTCATGGCTCCCAAAGAAAGCAAGGAGGAAAAAAGTCACTACTGAGCATCATTGAAAACTCTTTTATGTGTTGCATTCATGCAACTTAAAATTTCCTCAATTTTAGGAAACATTTGGTTCAGGGCATAGTGACTTCACCAACGTGTGTGTGTGTGTGTGTGTGTGTGTGTGCGCGCGCGCGTCTGTGTGTGTTTGAAACAATATCCTTTAGTTTCCAATCTCAGCTTACCCAAAACTCCTTGTGCCTCCAAGTTTCTTATAGCTGCTTTGCAGTGGTTTGCTTGCCAATTCCCCTCCCATGCACTTTCTCCTTCATTAAATCTCTTCCACAGAAGGGGTTGCCACCAAGTCTAGACTTCAGTAACAGGCAGGAGGAGGGCCAATTAGTGAAGATTTTGATTCATATTACATGAGAGTGGGGGGAGGAGAAGGAGGAGGAAAATCTGTCCTTCTCAGTTCTTCAGATACTCAAGTTCTAACACAACGGTATGTTGAAGTTGTATAAAATTACTGGAGCATTTACACAGCTAGTCCCCAAGATGGCATAAATGCCACAGCACTAGAGCATGTCAGTGTAGACACTCAGATCAGCTGAAGGATAGGAAAAAGGAAAAGATCAATAACGTTGTTTCTCACTCAGGGATCAAGAGTGAGTGTTTGATTTTCTTTTGGTTGCATTTTGCTCAGGTGCAGTGTGTATGTTGTACTAACAAGGCAACCGACTCCCTTTTCCACAGGTCCCTATCATGGGGAAAGGGGAAAGATAGAATAGAGGGCACAGATTATTTACAGTGGCTGAGAAAGTAATTACAAGGTGCAATGGCTTGAAACTGAAATTTAGGTTAGCCATTAGAGCTGGGAGAAGCATCTTAACAGTAAGGGCAATTGGGCATCAGAAAGATTTGCCTGGGAGCTGGTTAAACAGCGTCTCCAGAAGTGCTGGAAGACTAGGGCGGGTACAATGTGAAGAGAAACTCCTACCAAATTCAGGGTTGGGCTGGAGGCCCAGACTGATAGGCATATTCCATTGCTGCCCAGCTCCCTTTGTGATTATTTGATTGCTAATAGCTTAAAATGCTTTTTTTCATGTATACAAAATACACCTAATTTATCAGGCTTAAGAAAGCAAACATTTTTTTTTGAATTTTATTTTATTTTTTATACAGCAGGTTCTCATTAGTTATCTATTTTATACACATCAGTGTATACATGTCAATCCCAATCTCCCAATTCATCCCATCACCGCCCCCGCCCCCCGGCCCTGCTTTCCCCCCTTGGTGTCCATACGTTGAAAACAAACACATTTGAGCAGCGAGAATGAGGCGTTTGGATTAGTCTGAGTGCCCTCCTAACAGACTTTCTGGAATATGAACCAAGGACTGAGGCAATATTGTTATTTTTTGCTCCTGCAAGACTTCCGTTTCATAGTATGGGACTATGCTGTTAAAGTAACATTTGGGCTTCGTCAATATGACTTTCTCAAGGCTGAGCGTAGATAAAATTTGGTTTTGGCCCGTTTGATCTTTTTTTAATCTTTCCCTTTGACATCGCCCCTTGTGCCTATCCAGGTGTGCTGGGTTAACTCCCCCACCACACCCCCTCTTTCCTGTGCTCCAGGAAGCTCCCAGGTAAACTCTTTAGCCTTGAGGTATGAGGGAATTACTCAAGGAATGTTACGCTTTAAGACAACACCTGATGAAATTGCTTAACCAAGTAGTAACTCACCCATGATGAAACATTTAGACATTACTAGGCAGGTACTTACAGGTGGGAGAGGGAGGGTGTACTGGTTTCCTAGGGCTGCCATAACAAATTACCAGAAATTTGGTGGCTTAAAACAACTGAATTTATTATCTCACAGTTCTGGAGGCTAGAAGTACAAAATCAAGGTGTCAGCAGGGCTGCATTCCCGCCAAGGGCTCTAGGAGAATCCTTCCTGGCCTCTTCCAGCTTCTGTTGGCTCCAGGCCTTCCTTGGCTTGTGGCTGCATCATTCCAATGTCTGCCTCTGTCTTCACATGGCCTTCTATTCTTCCTGTGTCTCTCCTCTGTGTGTCATTCGTAAGGACATGTCATGGGATTTAGGGCCCACCTGGATTATCCAGGATGATCTCATCTTGAGATCCTTAATTTAATTACATCGGCAAGACCCTTTTTTTCCAAACAAGGTCACATTCACTGGTTCTAGGGGTTAGTACATGGACATAATCTTTTTGGGGGGCACCATTCAGTCCACTACAGAAGAGAACTTTCTGGGCCTCTTGAATCATACCAATTTACCAGAGCTCTCTAGTCTAAGGGGAACTTGTTCTAGGGAAGCTTAAAGTTGGTTATAAAATTTCAGTGTGTTTCCTGAAAGGGATGTGGGTGGCAACTGCTGTTGACCCACTTTCTAAATGGTTAAATCAAGGACCTGGGGAGTGAAATGACTTACCTAGTCACTCTGGATCAGAAGAAGAGTTCTGAAACTGAATAGGCTACCGTATTATTATTCAGCATGGACTTTGTGTCTTTAACTCATGGCCTTATTGGATTTTTTTTCTTAAAAAAAAATATTTTTCTAAACACTTTAGCCATAAGAAGGCAATCGTTGCTTATTAGTCACTTGAAAAACCTTTTCACAGGACTTGTAGGGTCAAGGTGATGGTGTGCTTTCAATCTACCGTAGCCTTCTACCTAGTCTTTGTGGTTTGCAGAAACATCAGGTACAGGGAGTTTTAGAAGCCAGAGACATCTGTGAAGCAAAAGACTGCCTTTTTAGGGTCAGGTATACTGAGTTTTAGGTACAGCTTGCATGCAGAATGGTAAATATATAGTTGTCACAGATGAGACATTCTCTGAAGAAATACTGTCACACTTGTTTATGACAAAAGGACCAGTTCTAACATTTGTGGCAGCGACAGTCTTGGCGTGTAAAGAGATTAGTGAGTTAGAGTGTGGTCTTCATGGAAACGCAGAGAGAAAGGAACGTTGGAGGTCACCAGGCCCAGCATGCTACATAGTGCAGGAGTCCCTTTTGTGGTATCTCTGACATTGCTACCCAAATTATGCTTGAATGCCTCAAGACATAAGGAGCTTACTATCTATAGGAAGCAGAGTCTAACTGTTGAGTATTTGTTCATCCATTCAACGAGCATTAATTGAGTGTCTACTATATTCCGGGCACTATGCCATGTCAGGGAATACAAAGATGGCCAAGATATTGTTCCTGCCTACAGAAACGTACAATTTAATGGTAGGGGTAATAAAAGTATAACAATAGCTATAAAAGCTAGATTGCAAAATGCAGTATTAGAAGTACAAAGTGTGCTGAAAATTCAGAGAGTTGACAGCTCCTGGGGTTTATTTGGTGGAGAGGGTACCTGGGGGAGGAGAGACAAACATTATGAAAGAGACACTTGAGAGAGACCTTATGGATGAGAAGGTTTTAATAGCTGAAGCTAGGGGAAGAGCACTCCTGGGACAGAAATAGCATGAACAAAATAGGGAAGCAGGAAATGAAGGCATGTGTTTGGGAAACATTAAATAGGAGTTTAATTCTCACAACCACCTTGAGAGGTAGGTGTTATTGTTCCCGTTTTATAGATAAGGAAGCTGAGGCTCAGAGATTCAGTAACTTGCCTAAGATCATGCCAGCTGTTACGTGGTGAAGCTGGGATTCACAACCTGGTCTGATTCCAGAGTCCTTCCCTTTGCTGTTGCGTGCCATCCATCAGGAAGCTATCTGACATTAGTTGGCCTCTGGAGACAAAGGGGTATATGAAAGGGAATGTGGTTATTACATGGGGTGAAGCACTGAGAAGGCTGAGTTGTTGGTCTTTGCCTTGGCCTCATATCCATGTTCATGTATAGCTATTGTCGAGTGCTATTGACAGAGCCTTCTTAGAAGGACAGAGGCAGGTCCTTTGCTTCTTTTGTGTCCTCCCAATGCCTAGTCTAGAATGGGCTTAGTGACTATTGATTGATTGACCTACAGTTGGAAGCAGACTCTCAGACCTGAAATTGTCTGCAGGGTCATCTAGTCAGGCCCAGATCTGAAAAAGTATTCGGTAGAGTCACACAGCTGATTTGGTAGCAGAACAGATAATAACACTTTAGTCTTGGTAGGGAAGGGTTCTTTTTCCCCCCCGATGTGATTTCATACACAGGGGAAATGGCCTAGCACTTAGATTGGGCCTAGGGTGTTGAAATTCTCAGCTATGCTTCAGGTCTGCGTATTTGAACATTGTATCTGAAAAATAAAAATTATACATCTCCTAAAAGATGGGATCTCGGCTACTTATCTGAGTAGAATAACGATTAGTGAAAGAGTGACTAGGGGGAGACAGGAAAATTGCCTTGGTTTAGTCCCTCTGGCAGAATTCTAAAAGATTCTTTATCCCGGGACTTCCCTGGTGGCGCAGTTGTTAAGAATCTGCCTGCCAATGCAGGGGACACGGGTTCGAGCCCTGGTCCGGGAAGATCCCACATGCTGTGGGGCAACTAAGCCCGTGCGCCACAACTACTGAGACCATGCACCGCAACTACTGAAGCCCGCACGCCTAGAGCCCGTGCTCCACAACGAGAGAAGCCACCGCAATGAGAAGCCTGCGCACCGCAACGAAGAGTAGCCCCCGCTCGCTGCAACTAGAGAAAGCCCGCGTGCGGCAACGAAGACCCAACGCAGCCAAAAATAAATAAATAAACAAATAAATAAATAAATAGATTCTTTATCCCAACTGGCATATCCTCCAACCCAATTTTGTTTTTATTAGGGTTTTTACCCTGTCTAAAGTGTGTGTGTGGGGCGGGGGCGGGGTGGAGGGAAGAGAATAAGGGAGAAGAGGAGGTGAGAGAGAGCTCCATTTTGGGCTCTGAGGATTCTTTATTTTTCCTGGAATACTGTTCTTCTACGAGTTGCTCTATTAGCATCAACTAATCTGACCTGGTTCCTTTAAAACTGAACTCTCTTGAAGTTCTGGCATTGTTTCCAAGTCAAAGGGCAGGGCATCAAGCCCAAATGTCAGCGAGCCCCTTGAGATACAAAGATAAGTCAGTCAAGGGTCTTTCCCTCAAGGAACTTAAATCTAGCGAAGATAAGGCATGCAAATGTAACTATGATGCAAGTTAGAGAGTGTGGGAAGTGTCTTTATAAAGGCTGCGGGAGTGCTATGGGAATTCAAAGGACAGAAGGCTTGTGGAGTGCATCTCTGCCCCCGCGAACACTCTCTCCTGTGAGAATCCAATCCAAAGATAACTCAGAGTCAATTATACCTCAGTAAAGCTGGAAAAAAATGTAAAAAGACAACAAACAAAAAATAGCCGAAGATAACTAGGAATCATCTGGGGGCAGGGCTCACATAGCTCCTCCCCATCCGGCCCCAGCCACTTTCCACCAGCTCACTTTCCCCTCTAGCCTTACCAGGTTCCTTGGCAGTGCCTGTATATGCCACCCACTTTCACACCCCTGTGTCTTTGCTCCGTTTTTAAGACGGAGAACGATGTGATCAGATATGTACTTTAGCACCGCCTCTCTCCGGCTTGGGTGGAAGAGAGGGTAGAGGCAGGAAGGCCGGTTTAGAGGCTGTAATAGTTTTCCAAGTGAAAAGAGGTGAGGTGATGAGGCAAGGATGGAAAGGAGGTGAATGATGAGAGATATTTAAAAAGCATAACCAGTAGGATTTAGTGACAGTTGGCTATAGGGGATGAGGGTGAATGAGGTGTCCAGAGTGACCTAGAAGTTTCTAGTTATTGATAGTTTGGGAGTCCATTTCCTGGACCAATCTGTGAACCCCAGGGCAGGGACTGTGTCCTGTTCATTACTGTATTCCTTGGGTTGGGCAGAGACCCTAGCACAAAGTAGGCATTCTGTAAATGTTGTATGAATGAATTGTTCACCACTTTGGAAGGCTGAATGTAATCAGTGAATTTGTGTTCCCAGAGCACATGTTTGACTGCTGGTTGGGAATGTGGTCCAGAAAGAACCTCTTTGTGGGAGAGTGTAGTGATCTAGGGATTCAACCTTTACTGGGCATGAAATGATATGCAGTTAATTGACAGTTGGCAGTAGAGATAAAGGTAATTCGTTCTTTAATTCTCAGGCTTAGAGAATGGCTTATCTCCAGGGTTGCTTTAAACTCCCAGTACCCCAATGTGGTAGCGACATTTTGGCCTGCCTTTTACAGAGGCAGAGTCTGTCGCGGCCCCAGGCATGATCTTTGATTTAAAGTCTGAGCTCGTGATACCCAGGTGTGCCCTCTGCAAGGTCATGTTCTTTCAGGCTAAATAACAGAAGGGTAACCTTCATCTGGGTTCCCTAAGACGATTTCTTCCACCAGCAATCCTCACTTTCCCCACTGGTTTCAAATGCAGCCATTTCTTTCATCTGTATTCCTATCTTGATTAGTAAGAAATTAATGAGCATGTAAGATTTGATTTAGGTAATGATTAATTAGGGGAAAAGGCACCGTTCTAATAGCAAGTCACTGTTATATGCTAAGGAAATTAGTTAATATTTCTGGATGGCAAATTGACTTGTCCTCTGTTAAAAAAAAAACCTTTTAGAAATGGTTGATAAGTTATTTTTTTGTTCATTTGTACAGCAACCTGCACTTAATCCTTTGGATAATTCTAATAGGCATCTATTATTTTCCCTATAAGTCATGAAGCAACCAGTTTTGGATATCATTCATTCCTTTGCGTAATATTACTTTAATGATAATATTACATTATTGTTTTTAGCACAGCATACGTTCATTAGCAAAAAAAATCTGCCATTCATAAAGCAGACCTTGGCAATAAAATGTGTGAAATCATACACACACACACACACACACACACACACACACGTATATATATGGAAAAGATTTCAATTTTCATTGTTACTGAGCCCTGACGATTTAGTCTCTTCTGTTGCTGTTTGAATATGTTCTATCTGCTTTTAGAAAAGTATAAGGATCAAGGTCTACATTAATATTTCTTCTGTTCTTTAGTGTGTTTTTAAATGTGATTTTTGACAATTTATAGTCATTAGCTAAAATTGCAGTGTAGTAAAATAACCAACATATAGAACATAATAAAGGTAATTGGAGAATCGGGGGGCTGGAAGTGACCTTGAGGGGTTATTTAGCTCACTTCCCAATTTCAAGCTGTAAGACTAATCTTCCTCAACAGCACCCTTCATCATATTATGCCTCTGCTTGAGACTCAACAGTGGTTCTTTACTGTCCATGGAGTCAAGCCCATAGTCTTTTGTCTGCATTCAAGGCCCTTCAGACTCTGGCCCATCTTGCCTGATAAGCTAGCTATACCCCAGATTCTAGCTTCTCTCCAGGCAGGTTATTCTTGCCCCACTATTCCACAGGTGCCAAATGCATTTCACCCATTGGCCTTCTCATCTTTTACCGTGTAGCTCAAGCCCTACCTCCTCCCGGAAGTCTTCTTTGACACCTAGAGCCTCTGGTGAGCATTTACTTATCTAGCAAATGTTGTCTATATTACATATTTGAAAATTCTGCTTTATTGAAATATAATTTATAAATAATAAAGTACACTCATTTTGAGTGAAGAATTTACTGAGTTTTGACAACTTTATATACCCATGTAACTACCACCCCAATTAAAATATAGACTATTTCTGTCACCTCAGAAAATATACTGCATATTTTGTCACCTAACCATATATCAGCTTTTACTGTTCTCTAGCTATTTTTGTGTGTGAAAGTCTGGTCTCTTAGCATGAATTTGTTTTTTGTTTATTTTAATTTTACTTAACATATATTGAATACTTACCTTGTACCAAGTAGGCTAAGAGCTTTACATGCATAATCTCACTCAGTCCTTGCAAACAACTCTGCAAGGTAAGTGGTATTGATAATAGGGACGAAAAGGCATGTAGAGGTTAAGTAATCTACCCTTGGTTGCAAGCTAGTAAGTGGTGGGGCTAGGACTGAATTGTAAACTACTTGACCAGAGGGACCATACGTGTTTTGCCTACCACGATGCTGGCCTCCAGGCCGTTAATACTTACTGACTTGGAATAAAATCCAGTAGAACAGATACAATTAAACAGCCTCGTATATAGTGTTCACTGTCCTCTTCCAATTAGGGACAGAGCTCAGGCCTGGAATGGGGTCTCCAGGTGAGTAGTGTGGTGCACCTGTGACTGCATGGCAGAGAGGAACTGAAGTCCCAGTCCTGGCGGAGGTGGCTAAGGGAAACCAGAAGCAGTCTAAAATGTCAAGTCCTTGAATGGAGCCAAAAAGAGTAAGAACTAGGCCCAAAGGAGAGAGTCTGTGTTACAGGTCAAGAAGGCAAGGCCACAGGTAGCCACACCTAAGAGATCCCCTCACACAAGAGTACACATCGGAGGGAGCTTTCGGTGGACCACCTGTGATTTAGCCTCTGGAAGGGAAAGCAACTGGTAAGGGTGCCCAGCTTGGATACACATGGGAATAATCCTCCAGAGAAAAGCTTCCATAACTCAAATATCCCTTCTCAGTTGTAAGACCCAGAACTGGACCCACTGTGCAAGCAAGACATTGTCTCAAAATAACTAGAAATAAATTACTTCATAGTTTCTTCAAGCGAAACATCTATTTGTGAATCTTCAAGATGTTTGGAAATTGATTTTTGTGGTATTTTAAAATATTTTTCCAAGATCAAAGCATACAGATGTAACATTTTCAGGGTCATCTGTCTCCACTCCTTCTTTTTAGATCAGACAGACAGAAAGTGTTCTTTCTGTGTTCTCAGTCTGCAGCCCTCATTAATGCACCACTACATGTACAGGACTGGCTGAGAACGACGGGGCATCGCAAAGGAGATGGGAGTCATTCTCTGCTCTTCAGGAACTAAAAATCTAGGAGAGGAGATTATAGTATGAAGGCACTTTTTAATCCTCCAGAATAAATGGGAACTAGCAGCCCTGTAATGACTTCAGTTAATTTTTTTTTTTTTTAGCATCTGGGAATGCAACTTATTAAGCCCTAAAGAGTTGAACCTTTCTGACTCATTCGAATAGTCAGTTGCTAAGTCTTCTCCTTATCTCCATCCCAGGCTATAGTGCTTGTCTCTATTCCCATTTCCCAGCTGAATTCCATTTTTACAAAAAAAAAAAAAAATGTGAGCACCTCTGTGACGAGTGTGGTCCGTGATTACTTTTCCTTCCCATCTATAATAAAGGAGCTATTTTCCCTTAACCTTCTTTTGTTCCTGACATACTTAAAGAATGCTTTGCTACTTACTATGTCTTTTGTAAGTTACATCTTATTTCTTGAATTGGCCTTTCTTTTTTTATTCACACAAGTATGTACCAGTTCTCAGTGTACCTCCTTAGTCATTTGCCCTCGGTTCTACTTTTTATTCATCCCGCTTGGGATTTGGTTCCCAGAGTAATTCTTTGTTTTGTTGATGAGGATCCCCCTCTAAATTCTTTCTCTGTTTCTTTCTGTTTTGTGTGTTCTTTCTGTCTTGTTTCTTTCATGGGCATGTTCATGCATTAAAATGGTTATATTTCATTTTTGTCATTTCATTTAGGTGTGTCTAGCTCTCCTGGCCCACTTTGTTCCTTATGCTATCATGTACTGAGGCTTATTTTAAGCTGGCCTGTGAGTTATATGAAATTTACTTAAAACAAAATGTTTTTCCCTTTGGCATTTATTTCTCTCCTTCCTGGTTTGGAAATCGTGAATTCTTATCAGTTTATAGATGTTTTATTTCCTCAAATCTATAGCTAACTCTTAGCCCCCAGATCAATTATACTGGTTTATTGATTAACCAGGCTGTGATAAGTTGGTGGGAGGATAAATATTGCTATATATACATTTCTTATATTTGGATATAACACGTACCTTTCTTCATGACATCTGACATGTTTTCCCATAAGTTCTCATTTGAGGTTTTAGCCCTTTAAAGATTTTGGCTGACTGAATTCCTGAGGTAGTAGGAGTTTATACAATGATGAGATTTGACCAACTCAGGGAAGGGGTACCCCTATGCATGCTCTAAGTTACTTCATGAATTATCATATTAAGGCAAACCAAACTGGCGTCATGGTCATTTAAAGAGTCATTCCTGGGCTTCTGTTGGTACATTGAGTGGCAGTTTGTTACCTTCTAAGATGTAAGCAACTCACAGCACTTCACAAAGAAAAGATCTGAGCCCTATTATTTTATAACTCCCACTAGCTAGAGCTGGTGGGAGTAAGAACAGTACTAACAGCCACCCTGCCAAATAAACCCTACCATTCTTGAAAACTGGAAATCATCACCAATGAAAATTTAGCAACACAAAGAATTTTATCTATAACATTTAATTTTATGAATGTATGCAAATACAGGTATTTTAAACACACACTATTTAGGCATCAGTTTACTAAGAAAATAAATTGGTGTTTGGAAAGTACCTGCTATATAGGATTTTTCATATCTACACATGTGTTCCAACTACCCTTGTTTAAATCTAGATTAGCCACTTGTCCCCAAGGGGACTCTTTCCCTACTTGGTCCAATAAACTGAATCAGTTTCTACTTCTAGAATAGCATTACATTTTGTAACCTCATGTAGAAAGAACACAGTGAGCTAGAACTAGCTCTGTTTTTTCTTTTTCTGAAGATAATCACAAAGCCTTTGAGCTTAGACCCTATTTAAAATTGGTTTAAGGCTTGTATATGAGATTGACATTTATAGGAGATAAATCTGAACTCTGTGTCTCCAGACCCCAAATTGTATTTTGACACATTAAACGTCACCTTTCCATCCAGTACCATAAACTGCAGTGCTGGGTTAGGTTTGGTGATATGTATTATCCATGCTCTCCTTTACTACTTTTGTCAGCAGCTCCCTTGAGGAGGAGGAAGTGGAGAGCTTGGAGTCAATGCTGTGGACTTCAACAGTGATGTCATGTGAGGTTGAACTTGATGAATTTCATTCCTAAATTAAGAAAACTTGGACACATACATTAGGGCCATGATAACTGGAATTCCTAGGGAAATCAGAGATTGTAACAAAAGTAAATTTTCTGGTAACTTAGGGCTAACTAGTTCCCCCCACCTTTTTTTTTAAAAAAAAAAAAAAAACCTCAGTCATTGAAAAGCTGTCTAAAATGTCTGAATATGCTTTCTAGCCTCACTTCAGTAAGATTTGATGTTTATTGTGAAAGCTTACTTTGCCAAGGACTTTATGGAACTTTGGGGGTGTCCCCCCTTGGGGGGATATCCCATATACATGTTTTGTCATCCTAGCTAACTATGTCGCTTTATCGCACCCAGTTATATGCACTAGGTATTCATCTCTGTTAACCCCTCTAGACAGTGCGCTCCTTGGGATAAGGACCACGTCTCTCCTGTTGAAAGCTGTACCTCTACCGTGTAG
Organism: Eschrichtius robustus; assembly: GCF_028021215.1. NCBI lineage: Eukaryota > Metazoa > Chordata > Mammalia > Artiodactyla > Eschrichtiidae > Eschrichtius > Eschrichtius robustus. The sequence goes on along the minus strand of NC_090845.1, from coordinate 117,437,759 downwards.
CACAGTGCTTGGCACACAGAAGATATGTTAGACTGGGTCCTCTGAGAAGCAGATGCCAATATAGCACTAGATGTGCAAGAAGTTTCTTGGGGAAAACACTTGGGAAGGAAATGAGCCATTCGACTGTGGTGTAGCTCTGACCCCTGTGGAGGAGAGAGGGAAGGAAGGAAGGTTGAGTAGAGAGGATGTAAACTGCAGTACAGTTTTGTCAAGGTCAGTGGGGAGTCCTCAAGCCAAAATGCCTGCCAGCAAAGTCCTGTGTCTCACAGGACTTGGCATCTTTGCCATGCTCAGTCATTGGCTGGGAGCAGCCCCTAGGGATTGTGGCCTGGGCACAACATGGCGTTGAATTTAGAGCACAGCAGCTGGGACCGTTCGTCAGTTACACTCCCTGCGGTAGGAGGTCTGAGATGCACATTTTCATGGCCACCACAGAAGAGCTCAACAGATGCTTATTGAAGGGAAAGTTTGAGTAAAACAGGAGTTACAGAAGAAGAAGGAGATTGGACTTAAATATGCATTGAGCCCTAATATTTGCTAGTATTGGTAGAGGATATAAAGTCTTGGGACTCTCCGTTGTTTCCCTCATTTCTCCTCAAATGTCACCTTATGAAAGAAGCCATCCCTGATTACCCTACATAAATAGAATCGTCCCTGCAATCACCACATTCCCTACCTACCTTACTTTGTTTTTTAAACATTAAAAAACAGCAGCTATATTGAGGTATAATTGACATACCATAAGCTATACATATTTTAAGGGTACAGTTTGATAAATTCGACATATGTTTACAGCCATGAAACAGTCATCACAATCAAAATAATGAACATATCTATCACTCCCCCAAATTTCCTCACTCTCACCCGCTGAACTGCTTTCTGTCACCATAGATTAATTTTCACTTTCTAGATGGAACCATACAGTATGTAATTTTTAAAATTTGGTTTCTTTCACCGAGCATAATGTTTTCGGCGTTCATCCGTGTGGTGGCATGTATCAATAGTTTATTTCTTTTTATGGCTGAGTAGTATTCCATTGTGTGTATATACCACAGTTTGTTTTCCCTTCGTTACTTAGTTTTATTTTCTCTGTAGTACTTATCACTGCTTGACCTTACGTATGTAGTTTGTTGTCTCCCAGAATATAAGCTCCCCGAGGGCAGGGACTTTACAGACTGCTGTATCCACAGTGCTTGTCACATAGTGGATACCCAATAAAATATTTGTTGAATGACTCTCACCTACTCCCATGGCTTCAATTTTCTTTTATATGCTGATGACTTCCATGGATACAGAAGTGTGTTGAGTCACCAGCGAAGAGCTGAAAACAACAAAAAGTTTTTATTATGGGGAAACTTGGTAGATGATAATCATTAACTGAGATACAGAATACAGGAGACGTAACTTTGTGTGTGTTCATATGGGATATACTGAGTTCAGTTTGGGGTCTGCTGAATTTCAGATTCCCACAGAGTAGTTGAAAATGTGGGATTTTGGAGCTCAGAAGAAAGGTTGAAGGTAGGATTAGAGAGTTCAGCAATCACAGGGGTTAGATAAGATCATTGGGGTTGGGCAGAGATGTAGAATGAGAAAGAGGGTCAACAACATTTATGTGATAGGCAGAAGAAGAGGAAGCAAGAAAAGGTAGGTAAGAATAGCCATAGTGGGACTTCCCTGGTGGTCCAGCGGGTAAGACTCCACGCTCCCAATGCAGGGGGCCTGGGTTCTATCCCTGGTCGGGGAACTAGATCCCACCTGCATGCCACAACTAAGGGTCTGCATGCCGCAACTAAAAGATCCTGTGTGCAGCAGTGAAGATGCAGCGCAGCCGAAATAAATAAGTAAAATAAATAAATATTAAAAAATATATATATATAAAAGAATAGCCATAGCAGTGGGGGGGTGTATGTGGGTGTATGGGGTGTGTGTGGATAGGTTTAGTGAACTGGGTAGGTTCACTAAAGCAAGGAGGGGGGAGTGTTTTAAGGAGGGATTGGTTAACTGTGAGGACTGCAAAGGGTCACATTGGTTGAGGACTGAGAAGAGGTTCTGATTCCCTAACTTTGGAATAATCAAGAAGATTATTCATTTGGCAAATCTTTATCGAGATACAGAAATAAAAAAGCATTCTGCATCATAAGGGAGGTGGTGACGAGGTAGCTCAGGAATTCAGAGGAACAAGAGGTTGGCATTTGTGCTAGAGCTAGAATTGTTAAGAGTTGTAAGGGATTTTGGTGATTGAACGTTAATGTTAGCGACATTGGATTGGCCAGACATGCATTTCATTAGGAAATCATAACTGGAAGTTCGAAAGTGGCTTCTTGGTTGTGTTTTCATTCATAAATTACAATCAAGAAAAAGAAATTATAGGAGTGAAGATTGGTCTTTTAACAGACAAATTAAATATTGGTGTTCAGTGACGTATACTTTGTGCTATAAATTAGTTTATACAGCATTTATGAGTCAAACCTAGGCAATTAATTCTTACGGTTATTCAGAAAGAATCAGTCATAAAGATAATTGAGAGAAAGCAGGGATTAGTTAAGATAAACACTGATTTTGGATAATCAAGATTTTACTGTATTTTAAAAGAAATGCATTGTTTTGCCTTGTTTGCCTCCTGTGTGTGTGTGTGTGTGTGTGTGTGTGTGTGTGAGAGACACTGTGCTTACTGAAACATGAAAAACTTGTTTGTTTCAGGATCAGATTTGCAAGTATGTCTCCCCAAGGGCCCAACATGCTGCTCAAGAAAGATGGAAGAAAAATACCAACTAACAGCACGATTGAACATGGAACAGCTGCTTCAGTCTGCAAGTATGGAGCTCAAGTTCTTAATTATTCAGAATGCTGCAGTTTTCCAAGGTGAGTTCTGGGGATCATTTGAGATGTGCTGCTCAATGGCATCGTTATTTGGGCACTGGGCTTTCAAACGCTAAGTATAATTTATAAATTACCATTCCAACATTAATACTTGTTATAAAAACCTCCCAGTGAGGGACTTCCCTGGTGGCGCAGTGGTTGAGAATCCGCCTGCCAATGCAGGGGACACGGGTTCGATCCCTGGTCCGGGAAGATCCCACACGCCGTGGAGCAACTAAGCCCGTGCGCCACAGCTACTGAGCCCGTGAGCCACAACTACTGAGCCTGCGTGCCTAGAGCCCGTGCTCCGCAACAAGAGAAGCCACTGCAATGAGAAGCCCACGCACGGCAACGAAGAGTAGCCCCAGCTCGCCGCAACTAGAGAAAGCCCGCATGCAGCAATGAAGACCCAACACAGCCAAAAAACAAATAAAAATTAAAATTAACAAAAACCAAACAAACCTCCCAGTGAGAGATTCTGGTTAAGGAAAAACGTGGTTTTTAGAGAAGCTGCATTACAATCTTTGGAAAGGTGGGTATTGTCAAAAATCATTGTCCCAGGACATTCTGTTTACCTGTATGTAAAGGATGAAATCTCTGAAGAAAGAATAAATGGTACTTTCCCTCCACTAGCCCATAAAACTTGTTTAAAAAACAAAAATGTTTACTTAAATACCATTTTCTCCAGGAGTTAGTTGGATATTTGTGGAACATGCACAAACTTTCTGACCATTGGGACTATTTCCATTTAAGAGGGAAAAACTGGCTTAATGGCCCTACATTTTCTCATTTGTGTGAGTGATTATCTTTCCTCTTTTTCTGAGTCTCAGTTCTTACTGCACCTGTGTATGACTGTAAAAGATAGCTGTTGTAGTGTTGCCAGAATGGGTAGGAAATTACATTTCTCCTTATTAACTTGTAGGACTGTCATAGCTGGATGGGGAGTATCTCCCCTGATTCAGAGACCCAGCTAGGAGGATGATGGTAGTGGTGAGAGCAAACACTTATATAGCATTATGTGCTAGGTACCCTTTTAAGTGTTTTACATATATTAATTCATTTAATCCTCACAATAAACCCTATGAAGTAAGTAGTAGTAGTAGTTTCCCCATTTTATGGATGAAAACTCAAGGCACAGAATGGTTACGTAACTTGCCCAAGGTCACACAGCTAATAAATAGGGAAAGTAGGATTTCAACCCAGGTGGCCTGGCTCTCAGAGTGTATGCTTTTAACTACCTCATTATGCCACTTCCTGTGAAAGAAAGTTAATTATGGATATTGGGGCTTTCTTCTATCCTTCCTTAAGCAGATGGAATCAGCTACCTTCTTCTTGTCCCACAAGGAGAGAATTGGGGTCAGATAGAAAAATAACACTTCTGACTACTTGACATTCGAAATCTTTAGATTTATGGCACCTTTATAAGAATTAACCTGTTTGAATTGTAAGGTGGGTTGATTATAGCTTATTTTGTGTATTATAATAAAATACTTAGAATTAGCTGAGAAAATTATTCAAATTAGCTAATAAAACATACATTCACAACAGTTTCTTGGGTCAAAGCCTCGGGATGTTGGGTTGATTATATGAAGTATAATACAGAAGCTTGAAGTATTTGTTAACCTATTTATGCAGTCAGACTCTTGTGAAGAGTTTGTTGAGACTAACAATTTGGCAAAAGAATGAATAATTTAAGCTCATTTTAAAAATACATGTACCATTCATGTACTTCTTAGATTGATTTTGGAGCTGATCTACTGGCTGAAAGTGGAGTGATGAGAAGTGATGTGACATGAGAATCGAGTTGAAGTGGAGGGCTGAATCTTACTCTATGGGTTGTGGAGGTGCTTTTCTAGAATGGAGTATTTGTGATTTGTTTCATTCCCAGAATAACCAAGCCCACAGATGTTATCTTACCATTGCCTGGCTGGATGGGGGTGGTGGAGTGATCACGCTGGTATTCTAGCGTGAAGAGTAGCTGACATGGCTGTCTATCTGAGGGCCTTGCATGTCAGCGTTCACGTCTCTGTCCAGTTCTGCATTTTGCATGTTGTGTTTTCTTGTTCTGGAACAGCACAAGACTAGGAGAGAAAGGAAGTTGTGACAAGATTTTGATTGGATTAGCTTCCAGATATGGCTGCTATAGAATGGAAGCTGAACGCTTGTCATGTGAACAGAGGGTAGAGAGTAGGGGGGCAGCACCTACTCGTTCTCTCTCTCTCTCATACACACACACACACACACATACATATAAATATATTATTTCTCAAATTGTGGGGACAGGCAGAAGGACAACCCTAGCAAAGGAACATGGAGACAACTAATGTCTGAACTCATTGCTGGTGCCTTCTACCTTGTCACCATATGTACTCATTCTTTATCTTGTTTCATTCTCTATCTTGTTTCATTCTCTCTTCTTATTCTTTTCCTGCTTCGCTCTTAGAAAAAATAAACCCCATAAGAACAAAATAAAACATGGTCCTGGACCTCAAGGCAATTATGCCATGTTTGTAGAGACATTGCCCCAAATCCCTTCTGTAGGATTGTCTCCTTGTCTGGAGAGACAAGACTAAAATCAGGGACTGCTACAAGATGATGTATTACTGATTGCTGAGAAAAAGAGAGTATCCACTTTTTTCTTATAACTACTTAGTACTCCAATGAATTTAAATTGGGGGACACAGTTGCTTTTTCCCTAAAATACACCCCCTCCCCAAGATTCTGGTAGAATAAATTGTTGAGAAAATTGCTCCAGTACTTCACTCCTACGAAATGTGATGTGAGCTGTTTTCACCACATGAAGTTGAAGATATCTCATCTTGATCTTGGCCTAGATCCACAATCTCTTTAGGGTTCCTTCACTAGTTCACATTGGGGGTATTAAGCAGTGAGTGCTTTCTGCAAATATGTGCACAGTTCCATGAGCAATCCTTGCTGCCTCGATTTGGAGTTTATGTCTTCGTTTGCAGGAAGCCTTTGCCCTCATAAATGAGCCTGGGACCCTTTGCTACAGTGGTTGGAGTGCTCTATTGCTAATGTTGTTTTGATAATGATTGAAGCATTTAAAAAAGTTGCTCTTTATTTTCAATCTTTGCATTGCCTCGTTTCCTAAACTTAATTTACTTTGATGCGCTTAGTAAAATGGGGCAGCACAATCGTTTTTTGTTTCTGCTTAATTAATTGTTTTTTGAAAAACTTCCCTGAAAGTAGATTTTCTTCTCTTTTTCTTCTCCCCTACCTAATAATGATGATGATGATGATGATGATGATAATGATAATAATGATAGTGACAGTTTATTAAGTGCCTACTATATGATGCTTACTTTTACATAATTATCTCATTTAATTTTCCCAGCAGCCCTATGAGGTCCATACTGTAATTATGTCCATTTTACAGATGAGGAAACTCATTGATGCCACAGCTTCTTCCAAGCCACCATGTGACATGGTTTTCCTGTTCTTAGTGTGCTTGAGGTAAAACAAAATTAAGAAATTGTAGGATTTGTGGTCCTTGAGAAGAAAAATGGGATAGAATTCTGAGTTTTTCATCATATCTCCACCACCTCTACACTTTCAAGCCTTGAGTTCTATTTTCCTTGTAGAATTTCATTATAACTTTTCAACCTTGTACCATCAGGAAATATTTGGGGTATGTCTGGGTTTTTTCTGTACGCTGGAGGATTCCAGTCTTCCCCAGGGTACCACTGACTTTGAGTGAGAACAGACTTTTCAGAATGCAGCAACACTTCGCTTTTCTGGAAGTTGTCTCTCTCACAACTTGAACTCTCTTCATCAGAGAGGAGAAATGGTGGTTAAGCAGAAAACATCTCTGTGTACCTAAAACGACATGGAGCTCCTGCTTTATGTAGTTGACTCATCTGAGAGCTCCTGGGTCCTTGTTCAGAGCCTACTACCGTTCTGAATTTATGCACAGTCTTTACAAGCTTGATTTTCTAGTTTTCCAGCCAGTAGTAGATAAGCAGTTAACTAGAAGGGCTTTGAAAGACTGCCAGAGGGAGGTACATATGAGCAGCAAGAAGTTAACGAGTGACAGTAAGAGTGGAGGACATAAAAGTGACTCAAGAACTCACTGAATGTGGCAGTTGGGGGCATTTTATAGAGGGGTATATCCCTACCTGTCTCAGTAGCCCCTATGTTATAATAGATCCAACAACTAATGTTCCTAGTGATGGCTGTGAATTGATAAGGAAAGATCAAGTTATGTTCACTGTTTTTCCCTTAATATTTCCATTTTGAATGGCTAAAAATATTTTTGGTGCTTCAAGGCAATGGAAGAAACACTGGACTTGGAGTCAGAAAAATCTAAGTTCTAATTCTAGTTCTCTGTTTATGGCCTTTATGACTTTGGGTGGTTACTTAGACTCTAATGGCCTCAGTTTTCTTATCTGCAAAATGGGGATAATAATTACAGTCCTGCTTTCCTCAGGAGTAGAGATAATGTATGTGAAAATGTCTTGAAAACTGTAAGGCACTATATACATGCATTATTATCTAGACAGGTCATTTTTGTGGACCACTTCACCCCACGTGGGGCCAGGTAAATGATGCATTACCATTACAGACATAATCCTAGACAAAGCTGGACTTCATGATGTAATTCAACAACTTTTGCCCCATGTAGATGATGTTGAAGCAGCTCCAGTGCACAGGTGAGAGAGCACTTAGGCAAAGGACCCTTTGAAAGAGGGGTTTATTTTATGCATTCTTAGGTGTGAAGCTGAGCTCTTTGAAATGTCAATACTTCCAGGAGCAATCCTTTTTTCAGCTTCCTGAAGCTTCTCTTCCAAATATACCTCTCTGGTATATTTTACACACAAGCAAGAGGCTAGATCACGAAGGCGTTGTTGTGTTCAGGTCATATTTTTGTTGCATTTTCTGGTGCACGCTATCATGGCAGAGAGGAGGAAAAGCGCTATCTTCATCCAGCGTTGGAAGGCTTTCTCCTACCTGCTGTCTGTGGAGGAGATCAAGGGGGAGGAAGCAGGGTTGCTGTGCGTCTTCTGTTTCTCTGCTGCCTTATTTTCTGTTTCCATCTGCTCTTGGCAGTTCTTCCACTTTTTTCCTGTCAGATTCCTGTCTCTCCCTCTCCCCCTAAGTAAAATTGCCCTTGGTTAGAACACCGTCTTCCATCAGCTCAGAGCAATTTCTCCAGTCATTTCTGCTTGAAATAACTGTTTAGGGACACTATTCAAGCAAAGCTCTTTCCCTTCACAGTTAATATGTGACTAAATAATTGCTTGAGTGTTGATAAACATGTTTTTGAGGTTCAATCATTTGTTAATTTAGTTGTTATAATGTAGTGGGGATTTTAAGTGAGTACTGAGCAATTTTTCTCCATTTCACGCCTTTTTCCTCTCGACTAGTCTGACAGCTCCTGCCCATGCTGAGCCCCGCTGAACTCCTCGGCTCAAACTGCCGGCCGTTCCGTCACAACCCTTTCTTTTTTGAAAATAACGTATACGGGAGAGAATAATTACATTGATGTCTAATCAGAACTTAATTCATTTGCCGGGGCCAAATATAATGACATTAAACTGAATAGGAGAATTTTAGGAACGCAGACCATGACCATGAGTGAGGTTATATATCCTCAGAAATGTAAATTATTAATCAAACCACTCATCTGTACAGCAAAGCTCTAGTAATCCCATTATAAAAGGGTGAATTTCTCATCAGAGGCCAGAAGATGCTGGCTTTAATTAGTGTACTTTTATGGAGTTGACTCAAAGAGATATTTTGGTTACAAAGTTATAAAAAATGTGATTCTTTAATTATTAGTGCTGTTGGAAAAACAACTGGAAACTGGGTGTTTAAAGTTATTTTGGTTTTAAACTAAGAACTTTCTGGATTTAATTCAGTTTCAGAATTCTGTGGCTTTAGCAGAGCCAGAGGCTGGGGAGAGTTGTAAACCTTTCCTGTGCCCTCTATTGATTTAGAAGTCAGTCATTAGACCGAAAACTGTTTAATAAAAAGAGCCTACAAAAATGGTGGGTGCGGAGTGTTCTTGGGCCAGCAGTGAGGTGAGGAGATTATGTAGATTAACTCCTTACCCCAGCGCGTGCCCCTTGGTTCAGTAGGGCTCAGAACTCCCCCCTATAGCTGCCATTATCATGGCCCTCCTTCTCACTAGTGGGCCCAACAAAGCAAATTAAAGGACATTGTCCCTGCCCTCTAGAAGCTTCCAGGAAAAATACCACTTTTGCCCAGAGTGATTATTCCCCACCCCTCCCCCACTGGGATTTGTTTACTTTCTGAAAACGTATGTTCCTTCTCCTCTTTCTGTCTCACTGAATTGCAGTACCTGATATTTGAGTAATGAAGCATATGTTTGAGAGATTTGAGTTCTCCTGTCAATCGAGTGGAGGTAGAAACAATTTTCCTCTAAGCTGGAAGTGGTAACATAGAAATTAAAAACACCTTTCCTTCCATTGACTGTGAGATGCTTCCAGGGGCTGCGGCACACCCTCATACTCCTGCTTTTCCCTGTCTCCTCTTTCAGTCAGTCACCAGCTCTTGTTTCTTCTTTCATATTTCCCCCCCATCTTTTCCCTACATTCTGTTCCCCTTTGCCCTCCCTGGGCCTCAGTTGTCTCACCGATCACATGTCGTTGCCTTCTAGCTCTGTTTCTCTGATTTTAGTTCCAGGCTCCATCAGCCTACATCTAGACTACCTGCAAAGGCCGAATGGGGTTTCATACCTTTAGTCTGCTCCTTTGCTTCCCAGTTCATCAGTGGAGTGTAAGTTTAAGAGGGCAGGCTCTGGAGTCACTTGGGCTGGGCTTGAATGAGTCTGGGTGGCATAGGTAGGAGATGTGGAGCTGGTATGGAGAAGAGAAAGTTGAAGGCTTGGGGTGAAAATCAGACACCTCCGCACTGAATATGTATTTAAGCCAGGGAGAGATGAATGAAAAATGTCCTGTTCTGAAGTGTTTTACTTATATTATCTCATTTAGACCTCACAACAACCCAATGAAGTTGGTACTATTATTAGCCTCATTTTATTGCTGAGGAAGTGGAGGCTTAGAGAGATTAAGTAAGTTGTCTAAAGTTGCACAGCCAATAGATAAATGGCAGAGACAAGAATTGAACCCAGGACGTACAGCTCCAGGGCCTGTGCCCTTAATCACCATGTGTTTTATAGCCACTGTGTATTTTGTTTCATGGTCACAGACAATCTCCCCAGTTCTAGCTTTCTTTCTTGCAGGGGAATTCTATTATATTTAACTAAAAGCATTTGCTGAGCAAGTACCTAGCACGTCTGAAGGCAGGTATTGTAGGGGATTCAAAGATAAAAACTACCTCATGCCTACCTTCAAGTAGCTCAAATTTCAGAAACTGAGACTTTTATGCGTGAGTAATTTGGGTACAAAGCATCCTATGGGAAATGAGGTAAGAAAAATTTTAGCAGGTTTCTAAGGGAATAGGGGTGAATCCAGGTTTTTTAAGGCTCAAAGCTTACACGGTTTGAATGCCCTCTTAGAAAAAGGAGACAAAGTGAAAAAACAAAATGCCTGTGAGGTTGGAAGAGATTAATTCCAACTGGAGGGTAGAGGTTCTTGGAGGAGATTGCCTGTGTGAATTCTCCAGACAGACGTGGCTTTTGATCAAAGAGAAGGGCCGGTAAGGGAGTTAGGTAAATCAGTGCACATCTTTTTCTAAATTTAAATTAAAATTTAAACATTATTAATTGCCTACTAGATACCAGTCTTTCTGGACTCCCTAGCTAGCCTTATGGTCATCCCTTTTGAAAGGACAAAACATCTAGGCGAGAAGCAGAGGGGCATAGTGAGACAGGCATGAGCTTTGCCTTCAGGCAGACTTGAGTCTAAGTCCCAGCTCTACCACCTCCTCTCTTTGTTACCAAGGGCAACTCACATCTCTCTGAGCCATGAGTTAAAGAGGGTTAAATCCAGTGAGGACTGTGAAGAACTCAGGCCTGTGCTGCTCTATAGGAACCAAATGCATGGTAGCCATTGTTTTTGTTATTCCCTCTCGTACATTTATAAGCATAATTGTATATGAAATATAATATCTGCTTTGTGGTATTGAATGTCACATATCTGGTACATATACATTTGAAAAATGCTTTTTATGCTTTAATATAATTTAATTAATATTGAAATGTTCTAACATACCCACTCATAATCTTGTCATTCAGAGAAAACTGCTAATAACATTTGTGTGTGTTTTCATTCTTTCTCTGTGTCTATATGTATATTTAAGACTAAATAGTATATGTTTTCTGCATGGTCCTCTAGTGGTCTGAATGAGTTAACATAGCCTCTAGATCTAACTAGCAATGGCAGACTCTGATTTCATTGAGTTGATTAGGAGAGGAAGGAGAACAAAAATGATGAAATCAGGATGTTTATCGTGCTTCCCTCCTTTGGTTGAAGTTCTTTAGCATTACTACTGGACCTGATTAACCGAAATGTAATTATCAGATTAGACCAGGTTCTACAGTATTCCCTCTCCTGGGATCCTGTGTTTTTTCTTTCTAGCACTTATCAAGTTGGTAGTGATATATGATGGTTATTTGATTAACGTGGGTCTCCTTTACTAGAGAATGATCTCTCTGAGGGTAGGGCTTATGCGTATTCTACCTCAACCCTGTATCCCCCAATGAGACAGTAGACACTCAGTAAATGTTTCAGTGAATACACACAGACACACACACACACACACACACACACACACACAATTAAAATAAGTAGTATTAATAGAAACAGGTTACTATCTCTTCCACTTCCTCTGCAATAACTACTGATACCACTATGACCAGATGGACAGAAAAGTTATAAGCTGTTGCCTACAGCATTTGTTTCTATGTTTTGAAATCTACTCAGATATAAGATCTTAAAAGTCTATAGATAGTGGATCAATGCTTACCCGTTGAGATGGAATGTAATAGAGCAAACTTTGTTTCAGGATATCCTTTTTTTAAAATAGGTTTTTACTATACAAATGAGTATACATGTTTATTAGATAAAATGAAAAAAAAACCACGAAGAAATGAAAAAGTAGAAAATAAAATGACCCACATCCTATCCCCCAGAGGATAACTACTATTAACATTTTAGTATATAATCTTACATACTTTTGTTCAGCATTGTACATATATAGGTGTGTGTGTATATATTTAAAAAGTGGATTACACTGCTCTTTCATGTAATGTATTATAGCCATCTTTCCATGTAACTATTTCTATACTATAATAACAATATTTAGAGGCCACCTACTACTTAGTCATGCTGTTGTCTCATATGTTATTAATCCAACCCTTTCTACTGTTAGAAATTTAGGTTACTTTCAGTAGACCATAGTGAGATAAATAACGTCCATGTAAGTATATTTATGCATGTCTTTAGTTATTTCCTCAGGATAAATTCCTGGAACTGGAATTGCTGGGTCAGAGGCTATGCAGTTTTTAAGGTTTCTCACATTTATTGCCTATTTGACTTCTGTAAAGTTGTATCTCTTTTCACTCCCGCTAGCAATGTATGAATGTCCATTTTCCTGACCATTTGCTGTTTGCCCTTTTACAATAACCCCAGTTTAGGTGAAGAAATAGTACTCTTTTCTTTTTTTTTTTAATTTTTTTTTTGCTTATATTATTTATTTTTGGCTGCATTGGGTCTTCATTGCTGCGCACGGGCTTTCTCTAGTTGTGGCGAGCGGGGGCTACTCTTCGTTGCAGTGCGTGGGCTTCTCATTGCAGTGGCTTCTCTTGTTGTGGAGCATGGGCTCTAGGCGCGCGGGCTTCAGCAGTTGTGGCACGTGGGCTCAGTAGTTGTGGCTCGTGGGCTCCAGAGTACAGTCTCCGTAGTTGTGGCGCACGGGCTTCGTTGCTCCGCGGCATGTGGGATCTTCCCAGACCAGGGCTCGAACCCATGTCCCTTGCATTGGCAGGCGGATTCTTAACCACTGAGCTACCAGGGAAGTCCCCTCTTTTTTTATTAGGAAAATTTGTTGGTCATTTGTACTTTTTATTTTGTGTTTTTTCTCATTAATATTCTTTCATCATTTAAAAAAATTTAGCTGTTCATTGTTCCTATTGAGATGCCCTTTTCTTATTGATTTTTAAGAGCTCTTTGTATATTTAGGATGCTAACCCATTTTATATGTTATAAATTGCTTTTACTGATTTGTTAATTCAATTTTTATTTTTTATGGTGGTTTAAAAGCACCTTCAGTCAAATATGTCAATATCTTCCTTTGGCTTCCAATATATTGTTTGACTCTTTCCTAATAGATGTTAGCCTTAGATGAATCAGACATGTGTTGTATTTCCTATTCTGAGAGTATCTGTGTAAAAATCGGTAATAAAGTGTCTGAGTTTGTTTCTTACGTGTAAGATAACACCTGATCTGCCGACTTGCCAGAGCTTCTGAGGATCAAAAGAGGTAATGTATATAAAAATGCTTTGAAAAGTTTAAAGGACGATTGTTGTTGTTATTCAGTTGTCTTTGACACTGACCACTAGTCTGAATGAGTTCCTGTTTACTGTACTGCTGTGCATTGCCTTCTTTCCTCCTGGATTGGAGACCTTTCTGACCATTTACTAGGACATAATCTTGGTCTAGAGTTGCACTGGAGTCTGTGCTCTGGTAGCTGGAAAGGTGCTGGGAGGGTGGTGAAACGTTACCTGCAACCAGTCTCTTTGCCTGGAGCGTGGATTCTGGGCATCCTTCCCACCTTCCCAGCTGAGAAAATGGGCCCTGGAATTATTCTTTGATGTAGTGTGTGTGTTTACTCCCACATGCCCCAGCCCTTGAAGGGTAGCTAAAGAAACTCATTCAGTGAGGCCAAAGGGCCTGTTCCTGTCCAACAGAGTAGTAGGTGGGGGAAAACCCGAAAGCCTTCTGTCCACACTTCTGTTCCTGGGGACTGGAAAAACAGTACTCTTTCTAGCAATTAACATTTGAAACAGATACACTGGCCTATCAGATAAATCAGTGGTTTAGCATTGTTTTGTGGTGCACATTGTGGAAAGAGTTGTTTATTGGGAAAACCTTTTTTTTTAAAATTGTGAGATGACCAGAATTATCCCTCTCTAAATGCCAGCTTAAAAAAATCAGTGGCAGGAAAGACAAAGTATCTCATGCATCAAAGTAATCATTAGTGGGAAAACAGAGTGTGTTCTTTCTGCCAATCTCTGCCAGAAGGTTGAGATGGCTGATAGTGAAAGAAGAGGCTTAAATGATGCACATATTATTTCATATATAACCTTGAGGGCTTTTGTTTTTGTTTTGATGGGAGGGAAAGATAGTGTATATTCAGGTAACTTAAGCCTTCTTGAAGGTCAGAGGCCTCTGGAAAGTTGGTGAGGTTAGACATTTGAACTCATCTGGGTCACTTACATGAAGGAGAAGCAAGGTTAACTAAGTTTACTGAGAGTCTACTATGTGCTAGGTTTGATTAATCTTCCTAATGGTAGTGATACCACTAGATATTATTATCCCCATTTCACAGATATGGAAGCTGGAGCTAGGAGCCATTAAGCAATTTGCCCAAGGCCACATAACCAGTAAGTGGCAGCATTAAGTTTCTAACTTCAAAGTCATTGCTCTTTTCATTGAGCCACACTGTCTCCCTTGGAGGTAGACGATAAAAATAAGATTCATGAAGTGATAAAAATGATCATAGAGAGTTTTGAGAAATAGAAAGTGCTGTTAGGAATCTGTACAGTAATGGAGAAATAAACAAAATGCCCCAAGAATGGCCCCCAAATTTTATTTGGCATAAGGATTCAAATTCCATTGATGTGAAACGATTCTCTGTAGGGACATACTAGGGCGAGTTAATTGTACCCCGAGTGTTCTACGGCAGCGCGGCAGCCTTTCCTGTTGCCTCATAAAGAATCGCACACACCCCCTTCAGAGTTCATTTTAGTACTTTTCAGCCTGACATCTAAAGGAGCTGCTACTCTGATGAACACAACCTGGCCAGATGTTATTATTTTGCACTACATTTAATTTCTTCCTGCTAAAGATTTAGACTTCTTTTCCCTGATAAAGATCAGGGGAAATTGTCTGGTATTTACAAAATCCCATCCAGGCGTATCTGTTACAATGTTCACTTAGCAAAGTTTATTAGATTATTAGGGCTTTAAACCCTTGGGCTCTTTCAGTATTGAAATTAAAAAAAAAGAAAAACCCAAACATCTTCAACAAATTTAAGTGGCATAATTAGACCCTGGGCTTGTCTTACAGGCATTTTAGAAATATGAAAATGATTTAAATAGTATTTGCTTCCTGAGAAACTTGCTGAGTTTGACAGGGATGAAAGGAAGGCGGTTATGCTCCTTTGGTCTCCTGAGTTAATGGGGAAAGTGATATCTGAAACTGAAATAAATTTGCTAGAGTTGTGTGGTGAAATTACTCCCATAAGTAGTTAGCCATATTGCACAGGGCCTCTCTTTCTTGGCCTAGTTAAAGTGTGGGCACTACAGTGTTAGAAGAACACGTGGGTCTGTCATTTCCTTGCTCATGAAATCTATTGGTACTTAGAGGAAACACTGAACTGGACTCTTTGAACTCTAATTCTTTGCTCATATCTACAATTCTAGGCGTATGAAGACCGTAATAGAAATATTCAATATTCTCAAGGTATAATAAGTTATGGTTTGTACACACTGTAGTTTTCCTCAAGGGATTTCAGTGTGCTTTACGTGCAATAATTATATTTTCAAGCATTTCCAAGTTGAAAGTTAGTGGCACTCCTGTTATTTTCTCTTTTGTGTGAATGTAGACATGGGAGGGTTGAGATGGTGACCTGAATTAGTCAAAGTAAGGAGCTAGGAACTGATCTGGAGCTTTCTCTATATGATGTACATAAGAGAGAGAAGCTAGACAGAAGCAGTCTAATTATGCTTATTTGTTTTGGGTAGTGGGGTGGAGTGGTACTAATTCAGGCACCAGAATTTTGGACCATTAGACTTGGCATAAGAAAGAGAGAGGAATGTTTAAGAACACTGAATGGAAGTGTTAATTACATATGCCAACTTGAGCGTTTTATTCTATTGTATATTTACTTGGCATTAGACTAGGTTTTGAACAAATTATTAAAGCCTAGTTCTTTAGAGACTATGTTAGAAATGTCTCACAATAAAGCAGGACCACAGTTGGCCTTTTCCTTCTTATTCTGAAGGTGGTCAGAAGCCCTTTATATGAAAACTGTAATAATGCAAACATATGTCTGTACATTAAATATACAAGCAATAAATGCTGAAATGGCAGAAGTGAAGGCAAGGCAGGAGGTAAATATTTTGTAAAAATTAATGATCTTGAGTGAACTCTCATTAACTGTGGCTCTGTTAATTTGAATATTGTGATAATTTGACTTGGACTGAAGTTTACTTTCATCCCATTTATGAAGAAAGAATCTGCTAAACAAATTAATAGTGTATATAAGATTTGTGGGAAGGCATGTTTAACTTGCTTGAAGGACTTGAGCAAGCCCATTAATTGGGGCTGCTAATTACAATGAGCTTTGCTTATTAAAGCAAAGCTGATAGAACCTCTCCTTGGAAACACTTTATTAGCAGTGATTTTGAGTTACTCTAGGTATGGAAAAAAATAATAAAAAGTAGTCTACTGTTTAAGAGAATCGATTCTGGAATAAATCTCATTACCTAGGGGAGCCCACTTAACCTCTCTAAGCCTCAATTTCCTCATCTCTAAAACAGGGATAATAAATAATAGGACCTAACCACACACAGTTGTTGTGAGAAGTAAATGATATGATGCGTGTAAAACTTAGCATAGTGCCTAGTATACAGCAAGTGCTCAATAAATGTTCGCTGGTGTTTGTTATTCTTGGAAAGTAGTTGTCAGTCGCACTTCACTTACTTAAACTATCCCTTCCTTCATCAAATCAGATTAGTGAAGATGTTCCCAGACAACATCCTGTTTGTTGAGCTAGCCGCTCCTGAATTTGAATAAGAGGCCCTCTGGGGACAGTAACTTAATAAATTGTCCTCCCTGTTCTATAGACCAAATATACACATGGAAGGGGATGATTACCAGGTTCAAAGTCTTTTCAGTTTCCCAGGAGGGAAATTCTAATTGAGCAGATTTTAGGTTATAAGCCTAGTTGACCATGAGTTGAGATTGTGAAGTTATTTTGGAGCCTGAAAAATACCAAGAGTTTATATGTCTGAATATTTTATAACATTTCTAATATTATTCCTTCTCTGCTATCCTATTGATAGTACATAGATTATAGGTGTTAGTTTTGAAAGAGAAATTGGTAAATACTGGTAAATATAAAACAGAATATAAATACCACCCAGAATTCTAACACCTAGAGATGACCATAAGCTTTCTGCCTTTCTCTCTGCATATATTCAAATACACACATGTAGATTTCCTTACAAAAATGGAATCATACTGCACACATTAAAAGCAGCGCTATTGATAAAGCAGAGAGGGTGTATGTTATTTTCAGGTGTGCCTTAAAATAGGGCATTAATTTGTAATCATGAGATGGACTTGAACTTGAAAAATTGCATATAATTTTACATCTGAGAGTCCTTCTCAGATCTGTTTCTGTTGAGACCAGTAGAAATTCAGCACAGAGAATATGGATTCAATTATCTTTATAGGTCCATTATAATTCGGAATTGATGTGTGTGTGTGTGTGTGTGTGAGGGGGGGGAGAGAGGGAGAGAGAGAGAGAGAGAGGGAGAGAGAGAGAGAGAGAGAGAGAGAGAGAGAGAGAGAGACTGCCTGTGTATCCTGGGTGGAGATTTTTCCCTGCTGTGTGGTCTAGTGACAAGAGCATTGGACTGGGGGTAAGAAGATATGGCTTGTAGCTCTGACTCCATCATGACTCACTGGATGACCTTAGGCAATTAATTTCATTTCTCTGGGCTTTCGTTTTCTCATATATAAAATGTGGGGTTAGACCAGATAATTTCTACAGCTGCTTGCAGCTCAAAGAGTCTGAGTTTTTTAAAATCAAAGTTGCCTGTCTGCCTGGAAGAACCTGAGGCTCTGTGGATATCTTCCTGAAGAGAGGACAGTGATGAATCTCAACAGTTTCTTTGGCGCCAGATAGACCAAAGCTGTAATTTTTAGCCTATCAGGCATTTGACTTTTGAAAGTGCTAAATCCTCCATTAGGAATAAATGTGGAAGCTGCAGGTTATTTATTGTTATTTACACTTTCCATTCATAACTGTCAGCATCAAAGGCTCTGTCGACATAACTGCGTCAACGAGGTTAGCTTTAATCAGTTTAGTGGCGGCTAAGTCACAAATATATCAAATAGCCAATCATAATGCAGGAGTCCTCTAAAGCCTGACTGAATTATTTATTTTGTTATGATGAAAATGTCTGGGCTTTATTGGGCTTTTTTTGAAGAACTTGATTCGGCTTGAAGTCTAGAAGATAAAAGATCAGTGATTGTCTCTTAGATTTTTATTCTGCCTTTCTTCAAGGCTTTTCATTTTTCACAAGCTGTTGTTAGCACTTTTAAGTCAAGGTGAGAGAGCTGTGATATTTTTTATCTTAGGGGTTTAAGCACGTGTGAAAAACTTTTACCTTTGATTTCTTGTCCCCCTTCTGACATGTGGAAGCTGTGTGACCTTGAACTAACCACTTAATCTGTTTGAGCCTCATTTTCTCTGTCTGTAAAATGGGGATAATCTTAGTCTTTTCTAAATCTCAAATTGTTATGAGACCAAAATAAGATAATGCTTTAGCTGCCATGCAAATGTATGATAAACTTATTATCATTAAGTTTATTGCTATTATTTAAGCCTTCAGTAGGGACGTCTGACTTGATAGATACCATGCTGAAAAATTATGTGGAAGTCAGTTTTATACATCAGAACTCTTCTGTGTCTTACATTATATCGATATATTACCACAGAAAATTTTGTCCTCCAGAGGTCATTAAAAAATTAAAGGATTCAACAAACTTAAAATATATTCAGTACTGAAAAATGAGCTATATTCAAATTAAACATGCATACTGCAAATCATATGAAATACAGTGCTACAAATATAGCTCCAGAGACTCTGAAAAGGGAAATAATTCATCTCGATTCAAAAATGCTCAGGACCTTTTAGGGGATGGGATGAGGGGGGTGAGGGAATGGGTGGCTGGCAGTGGGAGGTCAGGGAGAGGAGAAGAACAAGAAGAAAAACATTTAAAATATAGCTGTCCTGAACAGTCCTCTCTGTGTCATTATAATAATGTCTGCACACTTATTATTCTTTTTCCAGACATCTTTAATACAGACGGTGAAACTATAGTAGAAATGTGCCTTTGTACTTACAATAAAGTTGTATGGGCTCTCTACGAATCACTTTTGTTTCCTTTTTTTCTACCCAGCCATTCAGAGGCTCTGGTTACTGGCATAGCAGGAAAGAAAAGAGATAAACAGTTAGAGCCAAAGCAAAACACAAAGGAAGCAAGATTGGAAAATGGAGAAGCGTGGGGGGAGAACATTTGAGCATAGCAACATGGTCACTAGTAGGAAGAAACTGTTTCAGGTTTACATACTGAATTATCTCATGTTTAAGTTGAGTCACGGCTAATTAATTTTCATGTGCTAAAGCAAATTTGCGTGTATTGAGCATGTACTAACTGAGAGCGGCATTTATTGAAAATTGAAGAGCTAGGCGGTTTGATTCCTGATGTGACTGAAGCTGTGCTCCCAGGAATGATTTTTCAGCCTCATCTGATTGCAAGGCCCTTGGGAAGCTCAGCCCACAGAGAAGCGCCGGCCTTGGAATCAGAACACGTAGCTTCCAGTTCCAGCTTGATCTTTCTTCTAGCTCTGGGACCTGCAACCGGCAGGGATCTTTTCCCAAATCTGCAGGTTAGGCTAGGTCTCTTTGCCATCTTGCTCCTTCCCGCCTGCTCCATGCTCCCTTCCTTTATCCTAGCACTTACCAAACTGGAAATGATGTGCTGTGGATCGGGGAGGAGGATGTCTGTCCCTTTCACTGAACTGAAGCTCCTCGAGGATCTTCTTTGAGCTCATCTCTGTATCTCTACCTCCTAGTTGGGTGTTGGTGAGTGGATACACGTAGTAGATTTTCAGCACATGTTGGTGGAACTTTATTTAGTGTCTCTAAACCTTGGGTTTCTCATCTATAAAATGGAGCTACTACATGTTCAGTCTATATTATTTAGGAGAATATGAAGATGTGTATATAAAATTGCATATTAAACCAAACAGCACTACACACTCACTCATGTAAGGGGCTATTACAAATTAGGGTTGTTATGTGTAAGTGACATTTAAAAATATAGGGCTATCTTCTTAATGGAATTTGGGCAAGTTAACCTTTCTGAAGTGCAGTTTGTCTGTCCAAAGAGGTGAGTAGACTAGCACATTGTTCCTTAACTGGATGGGTTGGAGGGGTTCCACAAAGCCCCTGAAATTGTATATAAAATGTTTTGTGTATGTGACTTTTTTTCTGGAGAGAGAGCACGTATCTTAAATCAGATTTGGGGGTCTATGCACCCCCAAACAGTTAAGAACCACAAGGCTAGCTAATCTCTAAGATTCCATTCCACTCTAATCTGATTCTATTAGAATCAGAATCCTAGTCTGGACAAATAGATTCAAGTTTCTGATTATTTAATGGACTCAAATAAGTAGCCTCAGTTATTTTAACAGCACTAAAGACAGGATTCCCAGATTTAATAATATCTTTTTGGGTACTGATTGTTGGTATATTCTGCTACCACTCAGATGCCAACTTGGCTTGAGGGGAGAACTATTGTTTCGAATGTTGCCTCCCATCTCTTTTCTCAAATGTAGTTATTTTGTCCTCACCTATGTTGCTTTTAAGAGGGGCTGGATTTTGGTTTGCAGAATTAGACGCTTTACTCATGTTTGTCAACTGAGTGCAGTAAACA
This sequence comes from Eschrichtius robustus, assembly GCF_028021215.1. Lineage (NCBI taxonomy): Eukaryota > Metazoa > Chordata > Mammalia > Artiodactyla > Eschrichtiidae > Eschrichtius > Eschrichtius robustus. Next base: position 117,417,000 of record NC_090845.1, on the reverse strand, counting down.
TCCCTTAAAGAAGTCAAATAGCAATAGCAAAGCTAAAGCCCAGGAGAGGCATTAGAGGAGTTGGCACCTTTTAGGAGCCCAGCTGTGTTTATTGTGATCATAATGAAGCTGCTGTATACCATTTAGTTCTCTTGGGAAGCGATACAGTTAAAATCCAAACATCTGTAGAAATAGCAAGGTGGATTCAAGTTAGTTATGTACACTGAGCTTTCTCTTTTAATAAAGAGAACTGGGAGAAAAAGTATCAGATTAAGAAGTACGGGCAGTTTTTACGGTGAGTAGAAGGAAGTAGTCTTCCAGTCTGTTTTAGAATCCTATTCATTGCTGACACTGGAAGGAGAAGACTGCTGACCATATGGGTGATCTCATCATAATCTGTGGGAGAAGAGCATCCTCCAGCCAATCACTTAGACCAGTATAGTGGGAAAAAAAACCGATCAGGGAATAGGAAGCAGAAGGTAGACTCTTTATTCATGGCTCTGCCACTAAGCAGATAGTGTATCATTGAGTAAGTCTCTTCCTGACGCTGAGCTTCCTGGCCTAGTCGTCATCTAGGGGCCTGTTCCGAGACTGCTGTCATTATTAATTAATTAATTAATTTTTAATAGATCTTTATTGGAGTACAATTGCTTCACAATACTGTGTTAGTTTCTGTTGTACAACAAAGTGAATCAGCCATATTCATACATATATCCCCATATCCCCTCCCTCTTGAGCCTCCCTCCCACCCTCCCTATCCCACCCCTCTAGGTGGTCACAGAGCACCGAGCTGATCTCCCTGTGCTGTGCAGCTGCTTCCCACTAGCTATCTATTTGACATTCGGTAGTGTATATATGTCCATGCCACTCTCTCACTTCGTCCCACCTTACCCTTCCCCCTCCCCGTGTCCTCAAGTCCATTCTCTACATCTGCGTCTTTATTCCTGTCCTGTCCCTAGGTTCTTCCGAACCATTTTTTTTAACATCTGTATTGGAGTATAATTCCTTTACAATGGTGTGTTAGTTTCTGCTGTATAACAAAGTGAATCAGCTATATGTATACATATATCCCCATATCCCCTCCCTCTTGCACCTCCCTCCCATCCTCCCCATCCCACCCCTCTAGGTGGTCACAAAGCATGAGCTGATCTCCCTGTGCTATGCAGCTGCTTTCCACTAGCTATCTATTTGACATTCGGTAGTGTATATATGTCCATGCCACTCTCTCACTTCGTCCCACCTTACCCTTCCCCCTCCCCGTGTCCTCAAGTCCATTCTCTACGTCTGCGTCTTTATTCCTGTCCTGCCCCTAGGTTCTTCAGAACCATTTTTTTTTTTTAGATTCCATATATATGGGTTAGCATACGGTATTTGTTTTTCTCTTTCTGACTTACTTCACTCTGTATGACAGACTCTAGGTCCATCCACCTCATAATAATTATAATAATAGTGAGCGTTTCCATTGATTGTCTACTATGTGCCACTATGTTATGTGTTTTAAAACAAAATTGATTTACTTCTTATAGTAATCCTGTTAGGTAGGTGGTATTATCTTCATTTTATGGATGAGGAAAACTGAAGTGTAGAGAGGATAAGCAACTTGTCCAAGTACTGGCATCTGCCCACTCCTTCCTTCCTTCTCTTCTCCCACAGCCAGTCATCACCAAGTCCTGCTGGTTATACACCTCTTTGTTATCCCTACAACCACTGCCCTGGTTTCAATGCTCAGCTCTAGCCTGGACTTTTAAACCACTTCCTAACTAATCTCCCTGCTTCCAGTTTTGTACCCTTCCTCTAATGTCTGTCAGTTTTTAAGACGTAACTCAGGTACCATTTCTTCCAAGAAACCTTCCCCGACCACCCCCTGCACTGGATTAGGTTACTTTCTTCCATGTCCCATAATGCCTTGTTTGTCTCTGGTCTGCTTCATTAACAATATAACACTAGCCAATGTTTAATAGGTGTCTACTATCTACCAAGTACTGTGTTAAGCTCATTATATGCATTAAGTCATCGAATCCTCACAACAACCATATGAAGTGTAGGTACTATTAATACCATGTTTTACAGATGTTCAGTAACTTGCCCACGATCACAAAGCTATTGCATACCAGAGCTGGAATTTCAAACCCAGACACGCTTGAGAGCCTGGTCTCTCAGCCTCTGCTCTCTACTGTCTTTTGCCTCAAGTACTGCCTTCACTATGGCTCTTTCTTAAATTACTTTTTAAAATAATTTGGATTTCGTGAAATCCAAATTAAGGTTTGAAGCTGAAAATGAACCATTCTCAGGCATTTTTGATAGACTTGAAGCACTAAAATGACCCCAGGATCAGGTAATTCTATATTTATATAAAGCTAAACACTTAAGAACATTTTTACTTCCAGGAGACACATGGTTCCTATTTTCCAGGTAACAAAACTGAGGATAGAGTTGCCTTCCATTCACATTCTGATGAGGAAGACCTTGGTCCATGAGGTGCTTTTTCACGTTAACCTTTTCTTTCATGAAACATAGAAATCGTTTGGTGTCTAACCAGAGAAGCACTCACGAGTGATTTACGGGGTTCGGGGGGGGGTGCTTTGTTGATTGAATCTAGTTATTTGATGCTGTCTCATTTTCTTTCCTAAACAACTTGTGCGTGAGCATGTCTGGGAGGATGTGATAGAAAAGGACATGCATATCAAGGTTTTATTGCCTGGAGGCTTATGTGAATCAGCACCTTCATTTTACTGAGTTTCTTTTTGCCTCAAGTGCCAGATTTTCTCCATCTTTTTTGACAATGTCAAGTATTTTGGTAGGTGCACTACATAATTTTAGTAGTGGGCATTGCTGATGTTTATTATGAGAAGGCTTTGAGAAAGGGTTCTTAGGAGAAAGGGTTCTTACGAGAAAAGGTTGTTGATTCTCCCAGGGTTTTGACCTTCTGAGAAAGTCACTTATTCATAAATCGTCCCTCCATTTAGGGCCATGTGCCAGCCTGATAACTGGTCTCCCCTGCAGCCCCCCACCCCCGAGAGAGAGTGGGAATGACTTGGGTGGAGCAGGGGAGCTAAGCAGGTCTGGCTGGACTCCTTTGCCAAGGCCCTCTATGAAGTCCCCGGAGGCTTGGCGAGAGAGTGAGAGAGTCCTTCATTGTTGATATTTTTTCAAATTACAAAGGTAATTTCCAGAGATGGAAAAATGAGTCCAGTATTTAGACGTGCTTAATGTAAAAAAGAAAAAAAAAAGCAATACAGAAATATCTAGAGTAAAAAGTAAAAGTAAAAAAGTTGCAAGTCCCCCCTTTGTCCCTGTCCCTCTGTCTTAGTGCCTTTGCCAACTGGAAACACTGTCAAGTTTGATGTGTGTATCCTTCCAAACCGTTTCCCATGCATTTGTATATGTACACACACACTCACTAGTCACTCACAGTTTTTTCACTACATAAATGTAATCGTACCATATGTACTGTTTTGCAACATACTTTTCCACTTCATATATCTTTGACATCTTTCAAACTAAGTACTTAAAGACTTTGGCCTTTTTAAAAACAGTTGTGTAATATTCCTATCTGTTTCCTCTCCTACTGGCAACCATTTGGGTTTGTTGTTTACCTTTTTTCTCTGACACACAGTGCTGAAGGGAATATCTTTAGTTATATCTTCTCATGCACTTGAAAGGCTATCCCTGGAGCAGAATCCCCTAGAAGCAGGACTGTTGGGTCCAGGGCAAGGTTTCCAGGGGCAACAGGCCAGTATTACACTTTCTGCTGCCTCCCAACGTGCACAGAGAGCCAGCATTTTCCATAGCTCACTGGGGAAGCACCTGACTGATTGCTCCAGAGGACTGATCCTGAGCAATCTGCCTAGGAAATTGTGTCCTTTTTTCAGTGTGCCAGAAGCCATGGAACACCAAGCTTCTGGCTCAGCCCTGTGAAGTTGTCTCAAGTAGAAGACCTAAATCCTGCTGTCATACTATAGGCTGGAATTTCGAGGGCATTTTTTGTTTAGATGCCTCAAAAACTTTATTTCTCTGTTTCTGTCAGCCAGTCAACAACTACTTAGTGAGCACCTACTGTATGCCAGGCACCTCAGGGCACCTTCAGACACACACCTGGTAGTATGCAGCTGTATTCCTCAAAAATGTAGTCTTGTCTGCTTATGGACATGCTCTCTCTGTTATTTTTATGTCTTAATTAAGGGCTCACAGAAGAAATGCTTTGATTTAGATGGAGTTTCAATTGTATTTCACAAATAACCCTCTTAAAGTGGGTTAGTTTGTTGTTTGCTTTTTGGCCCTATTCATATAAATCACTCTCTCTATAGAAAAACATCAAATTCTGTTTTCACAGAAGGCAGGGAAATAAGTTGTTTACACATCACCATTTGACTCCCTTTACCCCCATCCTCATTACAAACATCTCAGCCACCCAAGTGAAGTTTATTTAAGCTCCCAAGCTATCCATGCAAACAAGACCCCTACAGCTAAGGAGTTTGGAGGAAGAAAGGACTGGGGTTGTCTGCTGTTTCCCTAGTCTCTCTTCTGGGTTCAGAATATTTCTCTTCATGTGTTAATTTACTACCCAGAGGTGGGTTTTGTGTCCTTTTTCGGTTTTATAAATTAAGGAAGGTGGTTCCATAATGTCACAGTATCTCAGAGTTGACAGGAAGTTTTAGAGGTCATCGAATGCAACCCTCCTGCCTCCGTGTGACTCCTCTGTACAACATATTCCAAGGCAGTGATCATTTGGTCTTGGCGTGAAAACCTCTTGTGATGAAGGAAGCCTCCCCTTTAAGAAGCAGCTCGTTTCATTTTTGGTCGGCTTTTAATTGCTAGTTTTTATATTTGTTGGGCCAAAATCAGTCCCCTTGTAACTCTTTCACCATACTGGTCGCTCTCACGTGGATAGGCTTCTATTTGGTGATTATTCCCCTAAATTGCGGTGCCCAGAATTGCCCAATACAGAGCACAGAGTAGCAATCACCTCCTATAGTCTACATACTACACTTTTATTGAGGCAGCCAGCCTAAGACACTCACTTGTGAGTCAATGAGTGTTGAACTTAAAGTCTAGCAAAATTCTCCAAATTGATGTCGCCAGCTTTCAGCCCATGCTTGGGGTGTTCGTCTTATATGATAATAGCATCTTGTTAAATTTCAGCTAAAACTGTAGCCTGTTGAGATCACTAGGGTTTCAAAATGGGTTAACTGTGCCTTGTAGCTTCATGTACTTTGTAAATTTGATCAGCGTACTATTTACGCCATCATACTAGTCACTGATAAAAATGCTGAGCAGAGCAGATCACGTAGGTTCCGCCTCAGAAACTTCCTTTTAGATTGACATTAATCTATTAACTAGCACCTTTGGGTACAGCCATTAAAGCAGTGAAGGAACCAGCCAGCAGTATTCTTTTCAATCTATAGCAGTCTATCTTGGACATGACTCTTCACTTTGTTCTAAACCCTCTTGAAATCCAGAAGCAGTATATCCACTGTTTTCCCTTGGTTTTCAGCCCAATACTCCCATCATAAAAGGAAATGAGGTTACTCTGGCATGACTTGTTCTTATAAAACTATGCCAGCTTCTTGTGACTGCTTCTTCCTTTTTGAAATGCTCACAAATCTGCTTGATGCTGTGTTCTGAAGTCTTGCTTGGGATTGATGTTAGACTGAAGAGATTATTATTTGTGACCACCTTCTTTTCCCCTTTAAGGAATATGGGAACCAGAGGGGCTTTGTTTTCACTCACCCTCACCACCTCTCCCACACCCGCGTTTCCCAAATACTCCTTTCTTTGTCACCTTTTCCCATGCTGGGTGACTCTCCTCCTTCCCATTTCATCAGAGCACTGCCCTCAGTTTTCCTAGGTGAGACCTACTTAGTATGCTAATGGGTGCTAATGGGCTAAGATGTTTTCAACAATGAGTAATCTGTTTGCTTTTTGAGCAGGGCCTAAATCCCAACATGTGATTAGGATGGTGGTAATTTTGGGCATCATGGCGGTTATTAATGTAGTGTGGGAGGCTAAAACCTTTTGTTTCCTCTCAAATAGGTGACTGCCATTTAAACTCCATGTATGGCTTTCTGCCAATTGTGTTGCCGGCGATTTCAAGCCAAATTGATTGGCTAATTGCTTGTGGTCATCCGGCTTTTCAGCTGCCTGTGTGGCATCCCTGGAGGTAATTAGCACTTCCAGAATTGGGGGTGAATTGGAGTTATTCGTGGTCATGGCTTCTGTTTTGGGAGCCGGGGCTGCACTAGCTTAGTTATGAGTGAATCATTTTTACTTTAAAATGATTACTGAGGATTGATGAGTTTCTTTAACAATGTAAAAAAATCCATTATGGAGGAGTTTGATATACAGTTGCCTTCTAGAGTCATTTAAAGTGGCCAGTTGGGTTCTATATATTGTGTGATAAACTCATTGGTAGGAAATAGCTTCAAAAATGTTGAGCATTTTCCAAAAGCAACTGGAATTTCAATTGCAGCCCTGTAACAGCACACATAGTGGAATATTTTTCAGCCAGTGTTATGCTAAACAGTATAGAATATATTTTTCATTAAGAATGTCTTCATATGTAAATGTCATGTAAAAACCACTGGAATCTGACAGCGATCCCCAAATTTAGAATCATCAGAACGTCAAGGTGATTGTTCTCTTTTAAAAACAGTGTTCCGGGGCTTCCCTGGTGGTGTAGTGGTTGGGAGTCTGCCTGCCAATGCAGGGGACACGGGTTCGAGCCCTGGTCTGGGAAGATCCCACATGCCGCGGAGCAACTAAGCCCGTGAGCCACAGCTACTAAGCCTGCGCGTCTGGAGCCTGTGCTCTGCAACGGGAGAGGCGGCGACAGCGAGAGGCCTGCGCACCGCGGTGGAGAGTGGCCCCCGCTCGCCGCAACTGGAGGAAGCCCTCGCATAGAAACGGAAGACCCAACACAGCCAAAAATAAAACAAACAAACAAACAAAAACAAAAACCAAAACAAGAAACAGTGTTCCTGGGCTTCCCGGGTGGCGCAGTGGTTAAGAATCCGCCTGCCAATGCACGGGACACGGGTTCGAGCCCTGGTCCGGGAAGATCCCACATGCCGCGGAGCAACTAAGCCCGTGCGCCACAACTACTGAGCCTGCGCTCTAGAGCCCATGAGCCACAACTCCTGAGCCCACGTGCCACAACTACTGAAGCCCACGCGCCTAGAGCCCGTGCTCCGCAACAAGAGAAGCCACCGCAATGAGAAACCCGCGCACTGCAACGAAGAGTAGCCCCCGCTCGCCACAACTAGAGAAAGCCCACGTGCAGCAACGAAGACCCAACACAGCCAAAGATAAATAAATAAATAAATATAAAAACAACAAAAACCCCCAGTGTTCCTGGGCAACTTACAAGGGCAGAGAATGCCCAAGCAGAGCATCTCAGGGTTCTGCCATTTCCCCCTACAACCTGGCATTTGTCAGGGTAAATCAGCATTGAAATTCTACCTGTGGCAGTAGAGGAAAGCCCAGAGTCATCTGCTTATTTTGACTGTTCCTTTTTCATAATTAAATGGTAACTGATGTTATCATCTTTGGAAGATCCAGCTTGAGGGTGATACGCTTTTGCAACGCAAATAAACAGTGGGTTTGGGTCAATGCCGAGCCTCGGGCTGGGAAGCCTTGGCCCAACCAGCTGTTATGTTCCAGTTGTTCCCATGCTTTTCAGGGTGGTCCCCCAGTCTTCGACCTGCTAGCCACAGTGTACAGTCCTTCTCTTAACAATTCTTCTAGTTTTCCCTCTTTCTGTCTTAGATTCCCAGCCTTGACTAATGTTGGAATTCAGGGAAGGCTAGAAGGAAAAGGCAGTAATTCCTTTCCTCTGTCCTCCCAATGACCAGTCAAGCCCTACCCTCGATTTCAGGGTGAGGTTCTAGAGGTGACATGATTTAGGTGATTCTCTTTTACATTCTTGTTTTAAAGCATCTCACAAATGGGGAAGCGGTGCCTGACGTCTACCGTGTCTCATCTCTGATCAGAGCTTCCAGCCTGTTTTCTCTACTTCCTGTTTTCAGCAAGTCTGATTTTTACTTTCACTTGCTTGTCTATTCTCAGCCTGTCTCCTCTCCCTGACTAAATTGGTCAGATTTTGTTTCCTAAAAGGAGATTAAATTGCTCTTTGGTGGAAAAGACAAACAGTCACTGGCATGGTGTGTGTGTGTGTGTGTGTGTGTGTGTGTTTGTGTGTGTTGGCAAGGGGTGCTTGGGCCGGGAGTGTAAGGCTTCTTTTCTAAAGTCTGTTTTTAATCCTAATGACTCTCTTAGTTCTAAGACTGTTTGAGTTCAAATCCTAGTTCTGCCTCTACGTGATCTTGGGCAAGAGATTTATGTTCTCAGAGCTTCAGTTTCCCCATCTTTAAAATGGATGGTAGAAGAATCTATCTCATACAGTTGTAGTGTGGACCAAGTGAATAAACCCATGTGAGCTTATATATATATATATATTTTAAAAAATTAATTAATTTATTTTTTTGGCTGCATTGGGTCTTCGTTGCTGCGTGCGGGCTTTCTCTAGTTGCGGCGAGCGGGGGCTACTCCTCATTGTGGTGCGTGGGCTTCTCATTGTGGTGGCTTCTCTTGTTGCAGAGCACGGGCTCTAGGCGCCTGGGCTTCAGGAGTTGTGGCTCGCGGGCTCTGGAGCACAGGCTCAGTAGTTGTGGCTCACGGGCCTAGTTGCTCCGCGGCATGTGGGATCTTCCCAGACCAGGACTCAAACCTGTGTCCCCTGCATTGGCAAGCGGATTCTTAACCACTGCGCCACCAGGGAAGCCCCATGAGCTTATATTGATGGTTTCTAAGAAGGTCAGAGGAAAAGGTGGGAAGAGGGTGGTGGTGGTACCTTTGTAGTCACCCCCTTTCACTCCCAGCAACAGACAGCACCAGGGAGAGTTGTTGTTTTCTCCTGAGGATCCAGTGTTTGACCCAGAGGAAATTGCACAACCCATCTATCCCCAAACCGTTTCTGTCCCCAGAGTACAAGCTAGATCTTCTGAGGGGGGATCAATCAAAGAGCTGTCTTTGGCAGTGGGAAGTGTCATGAGAATAAACAGCTGCTCCCTCCACCTCACAGCCCCTCCTGCTGCTAAATGACTCTAGGGAAGAGGAAACCAGTCATCAAAGGCTTCTGCCACCTGTGCACAGCTGGTAGTTCCTGAGGTCATTCCTGTAGTGACTGGAGGAGTTTAGAAAGTATCCACGGGGCCAAGTCACTGATATATGCATTTCCCTAAGGCTCAAGGACTTGCTGCCTCCTCTGCCCTTCAGTCCCAGAGTGGGGAAGCTCCTTTGTGAGCTGGGACACGCTAGTCTGAGGTTGCCCTAGGTCTTCCCTAGCGCCATTTTGGGAATAGCATCCCTCGAGTGACTCTCAGTGTGAAGAAAAGGAGCAGGACTGGCCTTTCTTCCTCCTTTCCCTCCAGCCTTCTTTAAAAAAGGAAGACAAGAAAGTCATTTCCCTTGAGCTACTTGCTGCCAAGCGTCACTCTCCCAGGAAATCCAGGCTGTTTCAGCTAGACTTCCCCTTTCCTGGCTCTAAGGTTACCAAGCCAACTGGTAGAGTACAGGGCCCAAAGGTAAAGCTAGTCCTGTGTTCCAGATGGGGCAGAGTAGCTGGTGACTCCTAGAGGGCAGCAGAGGGCCAGGAGCTGTTCTAGAATTGCTTAATGGCCAGAATGGCAACCAAACTGGCTGACAGAGCAAAGGACACCGAAGGCCCCTCATTGTCGGGGACAGGCAGGATGGTCCCCAACCAGAAGAGGCAGGCACATCCGGAAAGTTTTAACAGAATATGACTGAGACACATTACAGAGGGGTCAACTGGGTTGGTATATATACAGCACATCTGAGTAGGTAAGGCCAAGGTTTAGTAAAAGGGGTAGGAAGGCACATAGCCACAAAGATCAAATCAGAACCAGTGCTGGGTCAGAGTTCAGTTCAAGGTTGGAATAGTCAGGGTTCAAGAGCTAGAATTGGAATGATTCAGCTCCATCATTTATTGAGAGTCTCTCAAGGAGGCACAGTAATAGAATCATTAGGATCATGGGTTTAGAGTCACATAGGAACTGGGGTTTGAATCTCTGCTCTGCCACCTATTAGCTAAGGGACTTTTTGTTGAGTTAGCCTCTCTGCACCACTCTGATATCACACACATGATACTAAAAATGTTTTTTTGCATAGATGCTAAAGACATGTTTGTTAAGTGAATCATTTTCATCCAGAGGTTGTTTCTAGCAAGACTGAGGTTACTGATGGTAGCTCCCCACCTTAAAGTTCTACTCCATTCAGTTTAGTACTTGTTCTTGTTCCGTGTCTGAGATGTTGCTGCCCTAGTGCCCAGCCACCAGAGGCCTGATTATTAGGGAAATGTGAAACCAGTTAACAGGGACCCAGGGACCATAGGAGAGGGAAAACACAAAGTTCTCTGGGAAGAATTCTGAGATAAATAAATTCATGTGAAAATCAGGAAAACAGATTATTTTGACTTATTCTAAAATGGTATCTTCTTTATACTTGCATGGCTCTTCTAATAGAAATGGCTTAGGCTAAAAGAAAACCTGATTAAATGAATGGGCATTTTATGAGTCTTGGGGCAAGGCGAAAGTTTGAATTATTTTGTTAAAATTAAGTGACCAAGTAAATGCAATGGGGTATCTTGAATTAGAGCCTGGAACAGATAAAAGACATTAGCCAAAAACCTGGAGAAATCTGAATAAACTCTGTAGTTTGCTTAATAGCATTGTACGAATGTCAATGTTTTAATTTTGACAAATGGTCCATGGTTATTTAAGATGCTAATATTAGGGGAAACTGAGTGAAACTAGCTTTGTAACTCTTTTGTAAGATTTACAAAATAAAGTTTTTTTTTTAAATCAAGTGACCAAACTCTCTTACTTTCAACAGTGATGAGCTCTGCTTTTTTAAAAATTGAAGTATAGTTGAATTACACTATTATATTAATTTCAGGTGTACAGCATAATGATTCAGTATTTTTACAGATTATATTCCATTAAAAGTTATTACAAGATAATGGCTATAATTCCCCGTGCTATACAATATATGCTTGTTGCTTATCCATTTTATATGTCGTAGTTTGTATCTCATACCCCTAATTTGCCCCCTCTCCTTCCGTCTCCCCAGTGGTAACCAGTAGTAGTTTGTTTTCTATATCTGTGAGTGTTTCTGTTTTGCATATACATTCCATTTGTATTATATTTTAGATTCCACATATAAGTGATATCATATAGTATTTGTCTTTCTCTGTCTGACTTATTTCACTAAGCATAACATTCTCTAGGTCCATCCACATTTCTGCTTTATTTTTTTTATTTCACTGCACTGTGTTTAAAGATGTTTTTGAAAATACATAGGATTAGGGGACTAAGAAACTTGCTTCTACTACATACAGTTTTGAACTCGCCTTTTTCTTAACAATATATACATGCATTTTCCCGTGCCATTAAAAGTTTGTGTAAGTGTGATTGTTAATATGCATAACATATTTAACCAACCCCTTACTGACGTACGTTTAGGTTGTTTCCAGTTTTATGCTAGTATAAACAATGTTGCAGTGAACATTTGTGTACATATATCTTTGTGCTCACTTCTGATGTTTCCTTGGGCTAGAGACCTATAAGTAAAATTACTGCATCAAAGAATGCAAACTTTTAGGAAGATCTAGGTACTTAATACCAGATCGCCTTCCAGAAGAGTTTTACCAATTTATACACCCAGGAGCAGCATGCAAGTGCCATCTCTCTACATCCTAATCAACACTGACTCTGACTATTGAGAACAAGTATCTTTTTCTGCATGCACTTGCTTTAACTTGGCTCCCTGCTTAGAATCTGAGTTTTACCCTGTGGCCCCTCCTCCCTCATCCTTTTACCATTTTTGTACATAATTCCTTAACATGGTAGCTAACTGGGACATGATCTTTTAAAAGAAAATATCGTATCGACGAGTAACTGGAGATCCTCTTTCTTTTTAACTTTATTTCCAGGAATATTGTGAAATTCACAGAGAAACATTTTGATTCTTTTTTTTTTTTATATTTACATGCGCATACACACACACGCACACACACACACACACACACACTAATGCCACTGAAGGGAGGGCGTTGGGAAAACAAGTGACAGCTGTCCTTTAGGGAGTCATTACATACCGGAGTTCGGAGAATGGCAACTTCGCATGGCCTGGATTTACTAAATGCACCATTGCTTAGCACTGTACACTCCTCACATGTAGTTAAGTAGCTTCTCAATAAGCAGGACTAATGACTAAAATCTGCCTGTTTAACCTGCAGGAGTATAACGGAGGCAAAAGGCGTAGAATGTTCTTGGTGGTGGCAATGTCATTTCTGCTCCTGTCTCACTGTGTTGGGTCGCAGTCGAACTCAGGGACTTCCTTTGACTCCAGCGGTTCAGGAGGAACACACCCAAGCCCGCAAGCTGGCCTCCTGTTCTGCTGCAGGGACTGCTTTGTCAGAAAACGAGCTGCCATCGCTGGGGAGGTAGTTCTTTCCACTTCTGTCGCCCTTCACAGTCTTAGCTCTTCTCGTATTTATAAGACTGCTTTAATAGTCTTGTAATTACATCTGGAGACAGGAGACAGCATCTTTTGATAGTTCAAGTCCTAACGCATTTAAATTGCCCTCCTAATGCTGTAAAAGAGTCAAATTATATATTCTGGTTTGGACTAGACAGCAGTAAATGTCAAGGTGCCATCCACTCTGGTATTTAACTCCTTGATGCCATCTGTTTTGGTGTTCCTCACACCGACTATGCACTAGTGTTTTCCCATCTCCAGGCTCGAAAGGATCAAGTTGCGAGATAAATTTCACTATTCAAAATATATTAAAAGGCAGAGGCAGTTTGTAAACATTGCTTTGTAAAGCTAGGCATAGCAATAAAGTCAAGGACAGGAACCTGATTCAGTAAAGGAAACATTTCACAAGATTGTCATCTACTTTATTTTTAAAGCTGCAATAAGATGTAACGATAAAAAGGCCAATGATGCATTTCAGCCAAGTGATATGAACTCTTGCTAAACCAATTAAACTGTCAGTATACTATAGTTTCACATTTTCTATAACATACTAGGTCACCTTAGGACACTTAGTCACTTATGACTTTTTACCACTGATGCAAAATCAATTTGGCAATTTATAATCTTACATTTCATTATGAAAGTATATTATTCTGTAAGAAAGCTGCTGGAAAAATAAGAGGTTTCTGAAGCCCATTCATTTCTCTCCTGTTCAGGTGGCGTCATAAAAGAATAAACTCATATTATCTGATGTTTTGAGACTTCTAGTAGTTTTTGATCTATATGATTTTTAAAGAAGACGTACCAAGTATACAATTCTAACCCTGGATGCAATTGTGAATGTTAGATAAAATTGCAGACGTTAAAAAGTGAGAATTTTGACTGAAGAGCTCATTTTTCACGTACCTTTTTAAAATGTTTGAGCGTGTGGGCTGAAAGAACCCTTTTGCTTAAGTATGCCAGAGGGTGGGCTTTTTGTTGTCCTGTATTTGGAGTTTGGAGCTCCAGCTCAAAGCGTTGGAACAGATGGTTATTCATATTTAATACCATCACATTCTTCAGTTTGTTTTTAGAAATTGTGAGTGATAGAATGATAAACCAGCTTATGTGAGAGAGAGGTGGGGAAAAAGGAAGAGGAAGGGTTGGAGGCTTAAGTTTCATTTGGAAATACCTTCCTTTTTTCTCTCTAGGACAAATATGACGCTGCTTTTGGAAAAGCCAATGGCAGTAATAAAATGCACATGACAGAGCCTTAGTTTTAGGTGCTCATTAGCACAGGAATGGACAGAACTGTTCTCATAAGATCATATGGCAAACAAGAGCATAATTAACGTTGACTGTATGTATAGCCCTTTTCTTCTGTATGGACTCAGTAAGGGTTTCCTTTAACCTTCCCTTATGACTATTAACCACACTTGTAAATATATCTCCCCCACTCCCCAAGCAACTATGGCTGCATTAACACTGGACCATTTAAATATGAGATTTAAACCTGGGGTTCTCTTCTTTTTTGGTTTAAATCGTGGTCACAGGGTAGGTAGGGGCAATCAACTGTATTAATTTTGATTCAGCTTGTGATCAAGCATCTCCAGTTTGCATATGATACAAGGACTGTGTGGTACTCTGATATTTGCCTACTCCCATTGTCTCAGGTATTTCCACTCTCATTGGCATCTCTCCTATTTGTGTATTCTTTCTCAGACTCCAGTCTGAACACAGGAGGACACATTGAACGAAAAGAGAAAAACAGAGTAGGAATTGAATAATTAAAATGAGAGTCACTTTGCACTTTTTTTATATTGCTGAGAAAGGTATTAGAACTAGGTTTAACCGACTTTCTGTGCACCAGGTATAGGAACAGGCGCTTGCCCCTGCAAGGTCTCATTTAAACTCACAAGAACCTTGTGAGGTAGATAATATATTTCCTACTTTAGAGATGAGGGCTGTGGCTCAGGGAGATTAAGCAATTTGCCAAGGGCATAATGTTGGGAACAGATAGAGTTTAGTTTCCAATTCAAGACTTGGTCTCTAATCCCAGTATTCTATTGGCTCCATTAGGGTTATTTATTACTGTTGATATAATTAAGTCTTTTTTAAAAAGTTAATTAATTTTTGGCTGCGTTGCGTCTTCATTGCTGCGCGCGGGCTTTTTCTAGTTGAGGCAAGCGGGGGCTACTCTTTGTTGCGGTGCGCGGGCTGCTCATGGCGGTGGCTTCTTTTGTTGCGGAGCATGGGCTCTAGGCCCCCGGGCTTCAGTAGTTGTGGCACGTGGGCTCAGTAGTTGTGGCTCGCGGGCTCTAGAGCGCAGGCTCAGTAGTTGTGGCGCACGGGCTTAGTTGCTCCTCGGCATGTGGGATCCTCCCGGACCATCGCTCGAACCCGTGTGCCCTGCGTTGGCAGGCGGATTCTTAACCACTGCGCCACCAGGGAAGTCCCAATACGATTAAGTCTTGACAAGCCAGAATATATAGATTCCCTACTATGGTAGCACACACTATAGTAGGGGTTTAGAATGTGGGCAAAGGAACAATTTTGCCTTTTTTAAAAGTAAGAATAATTTATTGGTATGATACCTGTTAACTTTAGAAAATTCAACAGTACAGATACGATAGTGAAGAAAATAATTCACTCCTGATACTAAAGCCTAGAGGTAACCACTCTTAACAGCTTGGTTAACAGACTTTTAAATTATATGTATACATTACAAGCCTTGTAACATACATAGCATTTTATACCCTGCTTTTAAAATAACCTAACAATATTTTCAGAACATTTTCGCATGTTATTACATAGATGTCAACATTATTTTAATGGCTATGCAATACTCTATTGTCTGGTACACCATAATATATTTAACCAATCCATCCTGGATATCTTAATGAGAACCAGTCCTCTGGTTCAATAATGCTCCTCTGATGTCACAAAATGAATGGTAATGTGGTTTGTTAAAATGTTCAGAATATGTATTTTATTATTAGTTAGCTGTGGTTAAATGTACATAATGTTACATCTTTTTCAAGCTAGTGGTTGCCTTGGACATGGCCCAAAAGTCTAACTTTTAAAGCTTCTGCTTAGACATGTACAGGTAACACTAAAGCCAGTAATCCCTGACACAGACAGCTGGAAGCATGGTGGCTGGACATGAGGTGTAATTTAAGGGAAACAGAAACTCTCTTTTTCCTGGAATTCTCATTGGAAGAATCCTCTGGGTTGAGCTACTGAGGACTTTGGTTAAAAGTCAGTTGTTTTGTTTAATCAGTGTTGCATCTGTTAAATCAGTTACGGTACATTTATACAATGGAATATTATGAAGCTGTTAACAATGATATTTTCAAATAATATTTCATGATATATGTTAAAACTTTATAAAGAATGGGATACACACACACACACACACACACACACACACACACACCTATACATATTGGGTTTTTCTATCACATCTTATGAAAAACCCAAACAAACTTTTTGGCCATATATATAAAATTCCAGTTTGGTCGGAAAAACACATGTACATCTATGCTGAAATATCTGGGGGCCTTTTTTTTTGGATGGTGGTAATGATAGTTCATTTTTTTCTCTTTATATTTTTCTGAAGTTTTCAAACATTTTACAGCCATATATATATATACACACACACCACACACACACACACACACACACATAAAAAATAGTCTTACTTGAATGAGGGAAACATCAAACCATTACTTAATGCTAAAGTTTTAAAAAAGTAACATTTTTTATTATTCACTATGTGCTAGGCACTGCACTTAGTATCTCAGTCTTCACAACAACACTGGAAGTTACTATGATTGTCTGTTTGGCTAGGACCACACAGATTGGATGGGGCAGAGCCAGGATTTGAACTTGGGGGTCTATATGTTTCCAAAACCTGTATGGTATAAGATAGAATGGGGACAAGATATATTTTTAATTTTTTCTTAACTGCTTGAAAACCAAGCAGTCAAAGCAGTACTGGGACAAGAAAATACAAGTACATGGCCAGGGTATAGGTATAGGGCATTTATGCTGGTGAAACCTGGGAGGTCCTTTGGCACCAGGGGTTAGCCTAGGGCCTCTTCATCCCTGGGGTTAATAATATCTAACCTCGTAGAGCTATTGTGAGGATTAAATGAGACAATGCATGTAAAGGGCACATGGTAACACGCTTGTTCAATAATGGTAGCTAGTATTATTATTTCTCTTATTTAGGACCTTGCTTGTTATAGGGATTAGAGGCTCCAAGAAGCCTGAGTCAGGACATGTTTACCTAGGGAACCCTGTCCCATCTTAATAGTCTTCAAACATTCCTGACCAGTTGAAATGCCTTTTATTTGAAACTTTCAAATAAACAAGCCCTAATCAGCTTTGTGGACCCTACCAGCTTTTCCAGAAAGCTACTCTGCTTTTGGGGGGGTTATTTATTTACTCACTGAAAATAGGGACTTTGTGTAATACAAGGGAAGCAGGAGGTGATTGGTTTGGAGTTAATAGGGAAGCCTTTTTTTTTTCCCCCCCTTCAACCTGAGGAGGCTTGATTGGGTTATGCTCCTTAAGGCTTGGAGAGTCTGGGAATTTTGAGAACAAAAGCTCCGCAGGGAGGCCACCTAAGAGAGCAGGGTCTTCACCAATCTTTGTACGTTCTTGAATTTTTCATTCTGTTTTTCTCCTCTCTTCAGTCCCTAGAATTGAGTGGCATTATCTTGAAGCCATGGCGATTTAAGAAACTGCCAAGGTTGGCCTCTCTTTGTTGAGCTTATGAAAGCCATATTTAGTTTTAGTAGGAATGCGTTTTCCCCTTGGGAGGCCCCTCTATACCTGCAGCCATCAGAAATTCCATATTAAAATCCAACATTTAGGTCTTTACGGCTAAAGTCTGTTCTTGCGTGTCTGGACCACGTCCAGCTGTCAGACTGAGATATTATTGACTTTCTCTTCTCAAGTGAGTGGTTTACATCTGCTGGCTCCATTTCTTTACCACTCATTCTGAAACACCTTGTAATCTGGCTTCTGCCACTGCCTCTTTACTAAAATTGTTCCCCTGCAGGTTACCAACAACTGACTTTTTACTGAATTCATTGGGGCTTATTTTTCTTTTTCCCCCTTGAATGTTTCTCTTCCCTTGGCTTGTGGCACTGCATATATCTGTTTCCCTCCAACCTATGTGAGCATTCCTTCTCTCCTTCTTTCTTCCATTCAAATGTGACTGTTCTTGAAAGGGGATGTCTTTAGTGCTCCCTTCCCCCTCTACTCTTCCCTCATTTTCACGGCTTCACCTGCTACCTCAATGTCATTAACTCTCCAGTTCTGACTTCTTACCCATGCCCCAGTCCTATCTATCTTATGGACCAATAATAATTAAATTTGTCTTTTAGAGTCAGGCATTGTGCTCTGTACTCTATATACATCATCTCCAATTCTCACAACACTCTTCAAGGCAGATAGTCTTAAGCCCATTTTACATAAGAGGAAACCAGCTCAAATAAGTTACATACGTTTGTATTTTTCCATTCAGATCTCCTACCATCAACTGAAACTCAGCAGGTCCAAAAGAGAATTCCTTCCTCTCTGGCTCCAAACTCCTTCTCACTTTAAGGCAGTGTCACTCTCCCACTTTCTGTTATATCACTTACAGGCTGAGAGAATTGAAAATCAGACAGGTATTTGCTTTGGAATAATGCCCTCCCTCTCCAATAAAACCAACCCCCTCAAAAATCCCCCAAGCCCAACTTATTACAACCTCATATCTTGAAAGTTCAAGCTATCCTACAGATGAGCAATTCCCAACCATTAGGAGAGCTAAGTCTCATAACTTTCAAATACTGCATGTTCTGGGCTGCCCAGAGTAAAGCATAATTCTCAGCCCTAGCTTTGCTTTCCTCAGTCCTCAAGATACACTTCCCAAGTGGGTCCCTCCCATGGGCGGGGCTATCCTAGGTTCTGCGCAGTTCCCTGTGTACCAGTGGTGATCCCGCCCCTTTCTTCTCTCTTGGACTAGAAAGCCTATTGGAATGTGAGTGATTTAGTGATGGTATTTCTGTAGTTTAGGAGCAACTTTCAATTCACTATTTTTTAAACAGAAAATTACTTAACAAATGTTGGTAGTTCAGTATTAGTAACAGCTGATGCAAAACATATTCACAGCTGATCTGTACATACCAATGTGTTGAGACAATGAGTTTGAAAACACTTCCACAGATTATCAGGGAAGGCCCAAATGCCCATTGGTGAGGGTCAGCTTTCTTCTCTGTGTGGTGCATTTGCCTAATGCTACAAAATTTTAAACTTGATACTACTTAAGAATCAGAGAAGTGAGAAACTCCACATCTTTTTGAAGTCCAATAATAGGATCACCAGGCGACAAGATCTCATTGCAGATTCTTTATGTGCCAAACTAAATGCTTTACTTGGGCTGTTTTTACTAGTACGCTAGCATCTCTGTGACCATTTCATTTAAAAGCAGAAATCTGCCATAGCTGCCATCATTTTTTATGGAAGCAGTACAGAAAGTCAAGAGTTCACTTATATTTCGTTCCTGTGAAGTCAGGCTAAGGGAAAGCATAGACCCATTGAGGAATTTTGGTTATCTGTTCAGTACTTCAATTTCTCCTATTAGTAATGAATGGGAGCCTAGAATTACAGTGACACCACTCTTTAATCAGACTTGACCAGGATGGTAGTAGCATGGTATCAAGAGGGAAACATACTCAGATAGCCTTTGGTGAATTGTCTTCTTAATAAGGAAATTAGAACATACCTTTTAAAAAAAAAATCTGAGGAGCTGGGTGTTTAATCACTGTCATGAAAAGAAGATGAAAAGCTGATGTGTTTTCCAGGATTTTAACCTATATCTAGTTGAACAAACTAGCAGCTAGTGCAGTGCCTGGCATATACTTGGGGTTCAGTGAACATTGTAGAATGAATTTGTTACTTTAGCAAAATGAAGATGAAAAAGTTCTGAATTTTTTTTGTGATATAAAATGCATTCTGTATTTATTTAGTGTTTAAAATAAATTAATTAAAAGGATGCAAGTATCTTTTAACTATTTGGCTGCCCAGTCATGCTAAAGTTTTCTTCTCAATGGTCATCCCCCAAAATGTTCATCTATATATACTGTTAACTCTGAACCATTTGTTATTTAAATTAAAAATTTTTTTCTTTTGGTCCTGAATAATTGCTGCTGTTTTTTCTTAATCTATTAAATGACACAATTCTTAGCAGGTAAGGAAGTCCCTTCCTTATCTCTCCCCTGCTTACTTCTCAACGAAACCCCAATTTTGTGATCAACAGTGGACAGAAAGACTTTTCTCTCAAAAAGTTCTGAATTATTAAGGCATGTTCCCTATGGTCGTTAGCATAAATAAAAGTTTGGTAGGAGTAAAATCTAATTTGAAAAAAAATCACTGAAATACTTATGTTCTAAGAAAAGCTTTATTCTGAAATGTAAAATATCAGTGATATCTCACCAGGCCACTTTTTTTCTTCTTGGACTATAGAGTGTTTTTCATCTTTGACTTGGCGTATACCAATTAGGACAAGGGCAGTAGAGAGGAGGTGAAGTCAAAAGCAGGGTCACTTGGAAGCATCAGTCCATCTGGCTAGAGTGTACCATGGAGGACCCTGCATCAGATTCACTTGGAAGGGTGGTTCGATATTTTCTCAGTCATCCCTGTAATTTTTATGTTCTGTGAGCAAAGAGTTTGGCTAATGGTGGTTAGAGTCTTACCAGCAGCCAAGGTTGCCTGTGATGTCCTATGCTCTTCAGAGTAAAATTATTGAATAGAAGCCTAATTATAGCCAGTTTAGCTCACAGATGGGAAATCAGTTCAATTGAAAAATGGTAAGTGCCGACTATGGGCTCAGACTGTGTGATGCCTTCTGTGGAAGTACGAGACGTGGTCCACGACCAGAGATGCTTAAAGACGAGGTAATTACAAATGAAAGAGTTAAATAACAGTACCAGGCCATCTGAGGATCGTAGCTTGAGAAGAAACTATGAAGATCATTTAGCCCAAACTTTCCAGTTACAAGGAAGACAGGCTCAGATTAGGAATAGAATTTCCCAAGGTCTGCCAGACGATTGGTAGAAATTGGAACTAGTACTCAAGTCTTCCAATTCCTAGATACTTTCTTCATTCTATCATATAGGTAGTTATACGGCATTTTGACATGCTTGCTTTGATCAGCTATTTTGATGCTGGGAACTTTTTGACAAGACCATTTTAACATGAGCGGGGGCGGGGGACTTCTGCAAAAGCCTACAAAACAAAGTAATAAAACGTTCAGCTACTTTTTAAAAATTACCAAGTAATGTGCAAAACAGGCAGCCTCACCCCATCCCTCAGCTTCACCTCATCCCGTAGCCTTGAGGGTGGAGATCAGGGATGAGGTGGGAGAGGAGGTCAAGGATGGAATGGGCGTCATGGTTGGGGTAAAGCTCCGAGAAGGGATGAGGGATGGGGTGGAGGGTCAGGCACCATCTGGCAGGCAAAGCACACATTGCCAGGAGTCATGTGTTTCCCACACTTGCTCATCTTTGAAGGGCCATTAATCATTCTGGGCACATTATCTGCTCATTCTCGGAGAATTCTTTTATTTCTTGGATAGTCTATTTCTTAAAGTCTCTAATTCCAGACTTCCAAGGGACAGGAAAGGAGTGGGAAAGGATATTTGGGTGACAATGTGGTTCTGTAGTCTCAGACCCAGGCTTCACTGATTCCTTGAGTCAGTGTCTGTCAGTTCTCTCATTAATATTCCATGTAAAATACTATAGGAAAGTAATATGCTTCTGCTGTTTTAAAAATTGTAAAACTTTGATAGGATGGTTTGAGGGAATAGGACTGGTAGGCTGTTTTGAGGTTTATCTTCTTTCAGAAGCTAACAAACCTAAAAATACGTCTAGTTTTTTTCTGATGGTAAATGTATGAGATTTTCACTTTCTCAGTGCAGTTTTTAATGTAAAATTATTTTTAAAAATTTGCCTCTCTAATGTAAAGAACCTAAAGGCATACAAGGACTGAATATTCAAAAATATTCATGTTGAAGAAAGCAGAAAATGAAAGTCCCCCATAATCTGGGTAAGGACTGAGGAAAAACTGTCAGGGAGGTAAATGATAAACAGCCTCTAGTAGTCTGTTTTTTTCATGGCTGCATCGTGATGTCTGCATCCTAACAACTGTGCCAGAATGTCAAATACAAATATAGGATGTCTGGTTTTTAGCAAAACATTTGAAAGTCTTCTGTAATATCCTTGTGCATAAGATTGTGAAATTTGACTGCATAACCAGTAATTAGGCAAATTTACAGGTGGTTGAGCAACTGATTTAGCGTCGACCTGGAGGAAGATGTTTTAGTGAAGGGCCACGGGACTGTTTTGGCTCTGCCTGGGCATTCATTCATGCAACAAATACTGAGCACCTACTGTGTAAAAGTCACCCTACTTAGCACTGTGAGGGATACAAAGGTGTCCGTATCATGGCCCTTGCCTTAATGGAGCAAATTATTGGTCATAATTGATCACAAGGACAGGCTTTTCACTTTACAGATAATATAAAGCTGGGTGGCATAGTTTAATATATAGAATGACAGAATCCAGATTTAAAATGACCTCAACTTGTAGGAACTCTAGGTCAAAACCTACAAGATGAAATTTAACAGTGATAGATGTAAAGTCTTGAATTTAGGTTTAAAAAATTGCATATGTACAGGATATGAGAGATGTGACTTGGCAGCAGTTTATGTAAAAAGTTCTTGGGGATTTAGCTGATCACAAGTTTAATATGAGCCAACAATGTGGTGTAGCTTATTTTTTTTTAAAGCCAAACAATTTTAGGCTGTATTAGAAGCATGTGTGCTGATCAGACCACATCTGGAGTATTATGTTCAAGTATAGTCACCACATTTTACGAACATTGACAAAGTTGAGTATATCCAGAAGATAGTGACCAGGATGGGTCTGAAAATCATATCACATGAGAAATAGTTGAAAGAAAGAACTGGGGGTGGGGGTGAGAGCTTCAGCTTTTGCTTTAGGCCTCAGCTTAGACCCTTCAAGTCTTGGTTAGGTTCCCTGGCTATGTACTTTCACACTCCGCTGGACAACCCTCCTGCCTTCTGCACTAGACTAGGGTTTTGTTAGACCAGGACTGGGGCTCTGTTCACTGTGACATTCATGGGCCCAGTACTGTGCTTGATACACGGTGGGTCCTCAGCAATGCTTAGAGAATGATGGAGTGAAATTTCCAAGTATGAAGGCCCTACGGACAGCTGTGGGAAACTGATAAAGAACTATAGTGCCTGGCATCCATAGTCATTAAATGAACAGAAAAGGAACTTAAAAGTGCCTAAAAGTTTTTGCATGGTTCTTCTTTTCTCATTTTCTTTTGGCCTCTGCTAGGACCTGATACTAGATTTGCATGTCTGCTTTAACAGAAATCCTGAAAAAGCATTCTCTCCAAAAGGAGCATTTTAGAAACTGAGTTAAAGTTCACACACTAGTATCAAGGAGATACAAACGAAAACAATGCAGTAACATTTTTTTACTTGCAGATTAGGAAAAGAGTGGATAAAAAATAATATCTACTGCCAGTGAGGACTTAGTCAAATGGACACGCTCGTGCATTTCTGGTACAACCCTTTTGGAACAGTAATTTGGCAATATGTATTATCAAGGGCCTGAAAATATTCATGGTTTGATCCAATAGTTCGACTTCTGGGACTTTCTCCTATGAAAACCATCCTGAATACAGAAAAAAAAGAGCCTTATGAACAGAGGTGTTTTCTGATAACAAAAAATTGGAAACAACAAAATATTTAATAATAGAAGAGTGAATGGTTATATAAACTGTGGTATGTCCCTTTGATACAATGTTATAAAGCCATTAAAGTTTATAGTTTCCACAGGATATAAAGCTGTACGTATAATATGATACAACTGCATGAAAATAAATAAAACTAAACTTATATGGAGAAAAATCCTGGAAAGTCTTATACTAAAAAATCAACAGCGGCTGTTTTTCAATGTGAAATGATCACACTGAAATTATTTTTGCATTGCATTTGTCTTCTTTTTTGCATTTTCTAAATTTTTTTAAAAAAGCATTTTTATACTGAAGACAATTTATAGTGTGCCCTATGATGTCTAGGAATGGACCCGTAGAATCCAGGTCTTCAGTACTCCTACGTATCACCAGTTATATCACGGGCATTCAGAAATTGTGAGGAAAAAACAAACCCAAACAGCTTCAGAGCAAAATTGATTTTAATTCTAAATTTACTTAAAATTAATTTTAATTCCCTTTAATTCAAAGCACATAAATGTAAATATACATTATGAACACTTGGATCAAGGGTATGTTAATGAACTTTGCAAATAAAAGGTGATACAACTCTTACAAAGGAAAAAGGTCAACATTTCATATTCTAAAGAGCCAGGTACCTTTTGCAAATGGACATGAAAAAGTGCCTTGTAGGTAACAGGCACTTAATAAAGTCTTGAATGACTGCCTCCTGGAGGTGAGGAGGGAAGAATGAGAGATTGATTGCAAATGGATGAGACTGAATGGCTTGATGTGTACAGGAAGAACCTGGATATCCGGTATTATCTTGTTAAATCAAATCTGTTCTAATGGATATTTACGTATTGCTCACATGTATGAAAGTTCAATCTGTCAGACCTCTGTATACTGTAAAAATGCATCCATTACAAGTAATTTGCATTAACCCATGACTCTAGACATTCAATTCAGTCCAATTTTCTTCTATCAAAATTACTAGTAGCTTTCCCAATATCCATTGTTTAATTTAACATATGGTTTACCTTCCACAGAGAAGACATGTTCACAGGCGTGTTTGATGCAAACTTCATTGTGGGCTACATGTTAATGCAGCCTGGCCCCTCCTCTTTCTCTAATGAGATTCTTGGTCCCTGAGTCACTTGCATCATCATTTTTTTCTTCGTTCCCACTTTAAATAAGGACCATGCAGACCTCAGGAAACTAAATGGTTCTAAGTTTTGTCTGTGATGTTGGTGTGTGAGGGTGACGGGGATCAGGTAAATAACAGATCCAGTTTCATTGAGGATGTTCAGAATGTTTGAAGACAGTCTAGATTTGAAGAAAATAGTTTTTATACATGTTCACATTTGATAATCCTGTTTTTTGTGACTTACAGTTCTGCATAGCATGTATATCTATTTCTGTGGAATTAATTTTCTTCTCTGTTTTCTTGTATATTGCATGTTAAGCATAATGAGACACTGTTAAGTAGATGAATTCAATAACAACTGTTATTTCTGTTCCTTGCCTATCTTTTGTCCTTTTTTTCTCCCTCTCTAGTATTTTCCCCCCTCTTATTTAAAAATACTTCCTTCATCTTTTCTTGTATCACCTTGTTTTCTGTCTCAGTGGGAAGCAAACTATGTTTCAGAATTGGTCAATTCCCTTGTTTTTTACCCCAAATCTCTGCTAAATGAAAAATTTCATACAGCATTGAATTGACATTTCTATAGAGCCAAAGAATAGAGGGTCTTTGAGAATGGATTTGATATGCATTTTCTTTTAAGATGTCCTAGGTTGGTTGATACTGACAAGAGATTTTCCATATGATAACCTGAAGGTGTGATCCCTGGGATGAGTATACTTAAATGGGGATCTGGATAACTTGAAAGAAAAGTATGTGCTTCAAAGCTCCTTTTACCTCAACTGCAGTTAACTTTACAGTCTTACTGGCCTGGCAAGTGTTAATAGCTTGATCATTTGCCTGCCGATAACTCCACTGGAACTGTAGATTTTTTTCAGTGGGGGAATAGCCAGTGGGTCTTTGATCTCCATATAGATAGAGAATAACTCAGAAAGAATTCTATTGGAGTGATTTATGCCAGAGACAGCACAATTTTATGAATGTTTTCCCCCAGTATGTCCAAAATATGTTGGCAGATCTAGGTAGAAGATGCACTCTTTCCATTGCTCCAACTTTCCTATGAAATGGGCTTCTTGATTACATGATTTTTCAACCCGTTTTTTTTTTTAATAAAATGGTTTTAAGAAAAAGTAAGTATCTGCTGATAGTTAAACGTGAAATATTGGTGCTTGATGAGGACAGGGGAAAAATTTCTTTTGAAAGGAGCAGATGGTACCCCATGGGGTGAAGATGATGTGGTAAATTTGCTTTCTTTACCCTGTGCATAAGGTCATGTGCAAATGGCCAGAAAGCAAATGAAAGGTACCCTGGAGGCCGTTTGCACTTGGATGTCAACCTTCTTTCAGAAAAGGCTATTTTTCCTTATTTTTGTTTTTGTACAGATCCAGGCCCCAATGTTGGTTGTTAGTTTCTCTTTTTTATTGCTGCTTATTTAGTGCTGCTTCATCAAGGGCTTAGGTTTCTCTTTGAAGTATCTTGGTCTTCCTACCTCTAGAAAGCAGCCTCTTAAAGCCTCTAGTGCTCAAGCAGCCTCTTAAAGTCTCTGGCAACATTTGAGTCTGTGGGGATAGATATGCTAGATTGATTATTGGTGGGGCACATTCCCTCTTTAGTGGCTTTGTTAATCTTAGGGACGTTTTCCCTGTCTCTCTCTGGGTAGCCAAAGACTATCCATTTTCATGGCTCTTTACCATGTCTGACCTCTCAGAGCACTTACTGCTAGTCTGACAATAGCCTCAGTGCTTAATTTTATTATTCTCTAGTCCTTTCTTGTATTTTCCTTTTTGCTTCCCAATTAGTTTGCAATGCTCTGAAAGGAGAGACCATGTTTTACAGAATAATTCCTTTATTAACAAGATGTATGTGGTCCAGTGACACACTTTGATGTCAAACAGTGTTTGACCAAAGGAAGAAATGCTATAAGAAACACAGGGCTCCAGGAAGTCAAAGAAAAAATTATGTCAGATATATCAGAAAAAGTAAACTGGACATTGTTGAGAGCGTTAAAGTTTCCTTTAAGGTTATAGTACATTGAGTTTGGGAAGCGCTTCAGCTGTACTTCTATTCTGTCCTCTGGATTGCTTTGGGAAGTTGTACCTCAGTAATGGCAGGGCTGTTGCCAAAGGCTCAGGGGCTATGTGGATGGAGATCTTGCGGTCTCTTTGCCACCCTGACCCAGGCTAGGAAAACCAGTCACTGCTGGTCTGGTGCCCAGCGCCATTCAGATCACCAGCCAGAGAGCAGGCAGCACCGTGGGCCAGGTCATTGGTGCCTTCCCTGCTTTCCTAGCTGCAGCCTTCTGCGTGTCTGCCTGTCTCCTCAGCCACTTCTGCTCAGTGCATCAGGGTCAGAGTCAGTCAGAATCCAGAGCCAAATTTAAGACAGTGAGGGAGAGGAAACTGAGTGCTAGAAGGGCAAGTAAAAAAGGAGAGGGGTGGGAATGGTGCGAATCAGCCCCGTATTGGCTCCCCACAGAGTTGCCCTTTCCTTCTTGGCCAGTGAGTTGCTGCAAAGGAGATACAAGTTCAGATGTACCTGAGATGTGCACAAAAACCTATTTATATGGGAGTTCATTGCAGCATTGTTTGTAATAGTGAACAGCTGGGAACGGTTGTATAGAGTACACTATGATGAAGCCATTAAAATGGTGTTTTCAAAGATTTTTAATGACAGTGAAAAACACTCACAAAACAATACGTGTGAAAAAGTAAAATATCAGATAATATATCTGATCCCAGTTGACTATCTGTAAGACACATAGAGAAAATACTATAAGGAAATGTACTAAAATATTAATAGAGATTACTTTTGGTGGAATCATGGATCATTTCTTTTTTGTATTGTATATTCTAAAATTTCTATAATGCAGATTTATAATTTTTATAATCAGAAAAATAAAAAGAAAATGTTCCTTATCACCACCTTTAACCTCCAAATCCACCTGCCAGTGTGGAATTATTTTTTCTGAGAACAAAAGATATATTTGCATTATGGAAAGTTTTTTAAATATAGGAAAAATAGCAGCAATGAAGTGTCTTAAAATGCCCTTTTCAGAAGGGCTTACTATGAAGTATCACTGTAGTTTCTGTTACCTAACAAAATAGTGAGGGCTCAAATAAAAGATATTTTAAAATAGGTCCTTATATTTAGATGGCATCTTCATGCATGATTTTTAGAAATGGAAAGGACCGTATATATCTTCTGGCCCAACTCTGGGTAAAGTTCAACAGTAGGTTTTGACAGTATTCTTTGCTAGGCCCAGTTCTAACATACCTGAAACTCAGAGTCTAAGTGACTTCTCTCTGGTTATACAGCTAGCTCTGGAATCCTGGAGATACCCAATCCTTTGCTCTATCAGTCATATTTCCAATGAGGAAAGACATTTTGACATTCCTAGGGGTAGTGGCTTTCTTAAAAACATATATCTCAAATTTCTTTTCTAACAAAGGAATTACCTTTTGTTTTCCTTTCAGATATATAACCTTAACTCAAAACTATCTAGAGACAAATTAAAAATATGTGTGTGTGTGTGTGTGTGTGTGTGTATACATACACAAATGAACACATCATTTGCTTTGGTGAAATAAAAAAATTGGTGCTTGTTTTTAAGAATGTTTCAAAATTTAAAAACACTAATATTAAATAAAGATTTGGTGTAAAAATTCACTCAGGTTAGTGTCTTCTAAGCCTTTTTGCTATACCCTCTTTAAAAACTTAGAATTATTTGACTTATAATTTTTGATTAAAAGGTAGCATTTCACATGCCTTTAAATACATCTATCATAGAAATGGTTCTTTCGGTAGATTTATATTGTGGTATGTTGTTGGATTAACCAGGAATGCAATCATTCTTTTATTGAATGTGTTTCAGAAACAGGAGTTGGCTTGACTCAAACAGAAATTCCTGGAAAACCTATGTGATTGTCTTTATGAGCAACTTAACAATATATTATTCCAAGGAAAGAGAGAGGTGGACAATACAAAACATAATTTACCTTAAAAAATGAATCCTACTTTCTGAAAAAATTCCCAGATGCCTTCTGGATGGTGCTTGGTGGGCCTTTTTGTATTAGTAGTTTGTTCTTCAACAACTCTGGCCCAGTTGGAGCTTGTTTGGAAGCCCTGCTTTGCTCAGTGGTTGTGGCTCTGCACAGTCCCTGACTAGGGGAATCTCCATGAGAGAAGGTTCCAGCAAATGGGGAACCCTTAGAGGACCTTTAAAATGGTCCTAGGTAGGATCTTATATCCTGGCATCAGTTTCCCTCCTCCTCCTTGTCATTTTGTTGGAGGAGCATTCAACAAGGACATAGGCTTTCAATGTAGGTTGGTAAGATGTTTAAAGAAGATGAAGCCTTGTACTTCTGTTTTGTTTAATCTCCAGACCTTCCACACAGAGTGAGGTATATACATCTGGTATTTTCTCAGGCACCACAGCTAGTCTGTCTGGATGGCCTCTGTTAAGAAGAAGTGTGTAGAGTTGATGCTTTGTTCTTGCTACCACCGCTTGATTGCATTACTTTATTGAAAACACATCCATTTTTTTCTCACAGACTTTTTGCACAGGGCCCTGTATGTGCCAGGCAATCAGTAAATATTTGATTGATGGTTACCTTTTAAATGCAGATTCAACATTTAACATTCAAATATTGAAGTTGCCCTGTGCCAAAAAACAAAGAAGTCTCTGCTAGGAGAATGCTGCTTGGATACTTGGAACTAGCTCCCCATAGGTCAATTGGCATGTGTGTGTTCTGCTTCTGTGCTTTAGCTTATGACGAATTTAATAGCCACTAGACTATTAGTCAAATCACTTGTTTAACAGCCACCCAGAGAATTAGGATCTTCTAGTAGCTGGTGGGCAACCTAGGATCCTGAAATTCAGTTAAACTGTTTATTTGAACGTTCCTTGAACTAGGCTTCTGGGTTGGGTGGTGGAGGGTGGGAGGTAGATTTCATTGGGTTGGCCAAAAAAGTAACATCTTACAGAAAAACCTGAACGAACTTTTTGGCCAACCAATACATATGCTAATGGTTCAGACTTAGTCCCTGTTCTCTGGGATCTTAAAATATAGTGTACTGGGATTCATTGAAGAAGACTAATGATGTCCAGTTTGAGGAAGACACAGTTTGACAACTAGAAGAAATGTGTACTGGAGTTGGTTGGTAGTGCCTGGGAACACCAGGCTCCTTGAGGTACTGGAACAAGGAGGAGAAAAAGATGTGTGAGTGGAGGGAATAGCAAGAAAGAATGGAAGAAAGAATAAGGGATGGCTGTAAGAAGGTAGATGTGGTCCCAGGGAAGTAGGGCTCTGTTCAGTAACATGTGCTGAGGTTGGTTGGGTATATCATGAGGTCAACGCATACCCAGCTCCATGTCCCACACTGTGTGAGACTGATGTTCATTATAATGAACCAGAGCCATTAAACAGTTTATGTTTCATATACAGAACTCCATTTGCAGAGACAAACAAATGTAAGAAATATCCATACAGCAATGTGTAAGTATTTAAAAAGTTACTTTTCATCCAGAAGACCTCAATCTGCAAATACTTAACAAGGTCAGACATCATGGGGGATACAAGAAAAAAACATGTGTGTGCCTTTGAGCAGTTTATTTAGCTGAGAAGACCAGACATATACAAATGAAAAGTTGACTCTTGTTACAAGGCAGTATAGGCCAATTGCTTATAGATAGCCACTGCCGGTGGACTCCAGGGGATGGCCAGCTCCCTGGGGCCTTGAACAGTCAGGAAAAGTTTCCAGGTTCTTGCGCTGGCCCTGGTGGTTGGGCAAGATTTAGGTTGGCCCAACATAATGCAAAATCTGCGGAAACGTTGTCTTTTGCCCTCTGAGAAGCTGCAGCGTCTGACCTGCTCTCATAAACTCCTCCCCAAAAAAGGCTTGTGTGCTTAGCAGTAATAGATTGAACCATCAACTCCTTAAAGCACACCTGGTTGATAATTAGCTCAATCACATTGTGTTTCGGTCATTACCCTTGGATTTCCCAAGGATGAACTTAATTCATCTCCCACATTAAAGTGAGTGCCTGCATGACTAAAACTTGACTGAATACAATTTCTGTCTCTATTATGTCAATTTAATGCTGTGGTAGTTTTATTGCAAAATAGGTATTGGGTTACGATTTGCCACCCAAATATCTGCACGGAAATTGTTAATGTATGCTGTAAAAAGATCTCCAATGGCAAAAGGCTCTCTTTTTTCCTAAACAGTGCTTCATCTGCAGGAAGACAAAGAGGAAATGAGCTGAAACTCTGATTTGAGGAATTTAGAGTTGATAAGATCAACTGTTGTTTATTCAGAGACTACTTATTCTGGTTTTATAGCTTATAAACGTATTGATGATGGATACAGCCCCTTGCTTCCCAGGTTTTACAGAGCTTATTTTGTGTTTTAACCACACTTTCTTTGCCTCCGACCTGCTGCTGGATGTGAAGGGATAAACTGGTGGTGCATATGCTGTGTTACCAAAGTGGGAAGGGAAAGGGGTACCTTTATTATGCTGGATTACTAGCCAGGTGCCTGGAATGCGCAAATCTACTCACTGGTTGCTTTTAAAAGGGAAAAATACAGATCTAATCATTCCTAGGAATGGTGCCAGGTGTCTGTGCTAAGGCCACCCAACTCCAGAAGGCTATAAAAATAGCCCCCAAGTAGTAGGTTCTGATTTCCCACTGAGCTGACCAATAAATCCAACAACCCGTTAATTAAAAATGCTGGGAGGGAACGTTCATTCTCCGTTACCCACCTGTCCTTGTGAATACTCATTGGTTACAAATGGGAGGCTACAACTTAGCGTTTCAATGTCCAGATTAGGAAACTTGCTCCTTCCTTTTTACAGTAACCTGGAGATATAAATGGCCTATGTGGTTACCTGGTACTCCTACTTGGGTGTCAAGGTTTATTTGAAGCTAAAGTGATGTGAACCTTCTAAAGATGAACCCAGTTCTTTTACTTGTCTCAGGGCTTCCTGGAACCATCCAGAAGAGCATGTTTAGATAGACTACCTCATCTCTCCCTTGTTCAGGCTATGAGTTTTCTTACAGTCTGCCAAAACCTAATGGAAAACCTTCCTGTCCTGACTGCTGCTATAGGCAGGATGTCATCGTAGCCTAATATGCAAAGAAGATTGCTAGAAGTTGGATCTTTTAGAATTTCAACCTGATAAAACTTAAAAAAAAAAGAATCAGTTTGTGAAGCAAGCAAGCAAAAACTTGGATGAAGTAGACCACCAATACCATCCGAATCATCAAAGTCATTAAAAGGTACACAGAGAAAGTAGCAGAGAGTATTGGACTTGGAGTTGAAAGTTCTGGGTTTGAATCCTGACTGTACTATGTGGTCTCTCAGAGCTGAGCTCATCTGGGAAATGGGCATAATAGCACCTACTTCATGGAGTTATTATGAAGAATAAATGAGATCCTGTGTGTGAAAATGCGTGGCACTTAGTGGATGTCCAGTAAATATTATTAGAGTCTGAATTTGTTTACAAACTTAACGTCCTCTGTTGCCTTAGGTGGATACAGAAAGCACACGTTTACAGGGAGCTGAAAAGAGGAAAAGAGTGGTGGTGGTTAGGTGGAGGAGACCCAAACTCACTGAATACAACTTTGATCACCAGGAACCTTTTTTCCCAACACACCACTATTAGTTGAATTATGTCTCTTGATGTTTTTTGCAGACTTCTTTTTTTTTTTTTTCACTTAGAGGCATTTTGATAGAAAACAGAGAAAAGTAATGAAACTTGAGTTCTAGTTAGGGCTCTGCCACTTACAAGTCATTTTCCCTAAGGCTCACTTTCTTCTATCTAAAAAACATATTGGACTAGAGAAGCACCGTGATTCTCTGTTCACACCCTGAATTCATGGGGACTATTGGCTTTTGCATCTTTAATAATTGGAACTAGAAGTTTGTATGTAGAGTGAAAAGTTATGGGAGAGACTGCTGAGTCCAAGGGTACAGAAATTCAACAAGGAAGAAACTTCTCTTGCAAGTGAGCAGTAATCAGGAGGCCTGATTGAGATGGATATACAGATTGCTTTTATTCATGCTTTTGAGCTGTGTTGTGAGCGTGTGTTCGGTTTCAAGACCTTGCTAAAGCTAAAGCTCTTATGTGATTTGCTGTGCATTAGCAGGATATGAATTATTAATTCTGCTTATACTTGATCATGAAGACCACAAACTGGGGCCTAATGCATCCCATTTTCTCCTTCAAAATAGGTTTGTAAATTGTTGTCCGGGCCCAGCTACCAACCTTCTAAATAACACCTCTCTCTCCTGCTGCCTGAGATTTCTTTAATAAGGAATGGCAGAGGAACTCAGAATCACATTATATGAGAAAAAGTTGAGAGAACTATAATTTTTTTTTTTAATTTATTTTTGGCTGTGTTGGGTCTCCGTTTCTGTGTGAGGGCTTTTCTCTAGTTGCGGCGAGCGGGGGCCACTCTTCATCGCGGTGCGCGGGCCTCTCACCGTCGCGGCCTCTCCCGCTGAGGAGCACAGGCTCCAGACGCGCAGGCTCAGTAATTGTGGCTCACGGGCCCAGCTGCTCCGCGGCACGCGGGATCCTCCCAGACCAGGGCTCGAACCCGTGTCCCCTGCGTTGGCAGGCAGATTCTCAACCACTGCGCCACCAGGGAAGGCCCTAGAGAACTATAATTTTTTAGCTTGGGAAATTTGAATTTCATGGGGCCATGCTGGCTGATATAAAAAGCATGAAGGTTTCTTAAGTCAAAGGAGCATTAAACTAATTTTGTGTGTGTGTGTGTGGTTTTGGTGTGGAAGGAGGCAAACTAGGATCAGTGGAGGGGAGCCATAGGGAGATATAGCTTTCTCAAGCCAGGCAATAACTTTCCCGCAATCTAAGTTGCCCAAAGAGGGAACAGGCTACCTCAAGGAGGTGGCAAAATTCCCACCAGCAGTTCCAATTTATAATCCTAGCTGAAGTAAACAATTAGTCTCTTCAAATGGAAGTTGGACTCTGTTTTCTGGAGTAGATCTGTGGGGATCCAATGGTCTGGTGATGTCTCCACTACACTGTGAACACTTCCAGGGCCCAGACTATGTCTCATTGGTGTCCTCAGCACCTAGCATGGGGCCTGGTCATAGAAGGAGCCCAGAGAATGTTTGTTGATGGATTGATTGATTGAAATTGCACTTGCAAGTAACCAGTAGATGCTTTTGGTCCCTAGATCAAGTGTGTTAAATTGATTTCCATGTAACTACAGTGTCCCCGCTTTTCTTCAGGTGTTTCTATGCATTTCACTCACAGAAATCCACCCATTAACAACTCGTCATTGTTAGAGAACTAAAGCAGTTCCATCAGCACAAGGCCCTTCTGTACCAATATGGAAGAGAGGAGAAATGTAATTTTAATATTGGGTAAGCATTATTTGAGTCACATGCATGTAAGGTAGCACAAAAATGACTACAAAGTCCGGAAAGAATTTCACGCATTTTGATGGAGAAAACGTTTATACAGAAAAGCAGAAGAGAGAACAATTTAAATCTTCTCTTGTTTCCTTGAGAGATAAGAGGATGTACCTTGTGTTTATCTTGTGTATACCCAGAGACCTCTGAGCTAATTCTGAAGGGAAGTATTTGTAGTTCCAAGGGTTAGAGGCCCACGAACAAGCATTATAAGACCAAAGGGTCGAGACTTTTTATCAGACCTATTATGTTCCCAAGGAGATACCCTAAAGAAAGGAAGATGAGTAGGCAGGGACTTACCTCCTCAACAAAAATTTCATCATTTTAGTCTTACATCACCTGGAGTGATTGGATAGCGGGTGTTCTTCTTGGTATTGTCAAGCTTCCTGAGGGTTAACTCATTTGTCGGGTAAAACATCTTCCCTAAAAGATGCCATTGCATTGGAGCTATAAGGCTGCCTCTCATTACTTTATTGGTTGAGTCTATAATTACTAGGTTTTTGTTTGTTTTTTTGTTTTTTGTAACTTTTGGCCGCACCGCGGCATGCAGCATCTTAGGTCCCCGACCAGGGATCGAACCCGCACCCCCTGCAGCGGAAGCACCGAGTCTTAACCACTGGACCATATAATTACTATTTTAAAAAAATTTTTTTTAATTTATTTTTTATCTTTGGCTGCACTGGGTCTTTGTTGCAGCGCGCGGGCTTTCTCTAGCTGCAGTGAGCGGGGGCTACTCTTTGTTGCGGTGCTCGGGCTTCTCATTGCGGTGGCTTCTCTTGTTACGGAGCGCGGGCTCTAGGCGTGCAGGCTTCAGTAGTTGTGGCGCGTGGGCTCAGTAGTTGTGGCTCGCAGGCTCTGGAGCGCAGGCTCAGTAGTTGTGGCGCACCGGCTTCGTTACTCTGCGGCATGTGGGATCTTTCCCGACCAGGGCTCGAACCCGTGTCCCCTGCATTGGCAGGCGGATTATTAACCACTGCGCCACCAGGGAAGCCCCTAGTTTTTTAAATAAAGCACTTTGAATGTTGCCTCATAAAAATAAGTGGAGATGATATTAAAGGACTAAACAGGCTAAACCTAATTGGAAAATGCAATCTTCTTCCCCAAGTACCTCACAGGTATCACAATGGCTTTAGAAACTATTGAGAAATGACAGAAACCCCCAAAATATAATTTGATTAGAAACCTAAGAAGATACTGATGGCTCTCTGAAAGACTGGGCCCTGAGAAATATTTGGGCTAGTATCTAATAAAGTAATTAAAGATGCATACGAATCTTTGGTCGTGTTTGGCTGGTGACTTTTATGACTGTGGCTTTTACCTAACCTAACCTGCACCCTGCTGGCAACAATTTTCCTGACTAGCCACTTGTGTGGACACTTTTATTCCTCTCTGTGGTATGTAAAGTTCTTCACGGGGACTTCCTAGGCATTTCTCCCCAAGTATTCAGATAGGCAGCTTTTGCGGGTAGTTTATCTCCCTCTTTCCAGCTTGTCCTTCCCTCTCTTTAGGTGTGGCATGACTTGAGGGTGTCATCATAGGAATATTGCTTTTGAGCCACCCTGGTCACCATTTAGAAAAAAAATCAAGCATCCTGTTTGGACAGATTGTAAGCTGTGACATTAGACCTTCCTGGTATGTAGAATGGCTTTCATCACTCTCCCACCCCATTCAACAAGGTTAAAGGTCTCAGGAAGGTATTTGACTTGTGGCTCAAACTTGCCCTCACTGCTGAGCAATGATGGGTCTTTTTGCTTGAACCACTTAGGAGGTGCCCATGGGAGAAGCATACCAGAGAGGAGAAGTGAAGAGCAAAAATGACTTCATTGCAGCATTTGAAATGAAGAGGGCACCAACGGAAAAACAGAATGTACACTGAAGGCTTTGCCTGTAGTCTTTTAAAAAAAGTTCTGCTCAGGAAGTGAGATGGTGTTTAGTGGTGTTTTGTTCAGAGACAGTAGAAGGAACATGAAAAAGCGATGTAATTTATCTGAGATGAGAAGACCCTTAGAGGCAGGGACTAATGTCCCTTCTGCCATTTCTGTCTTGACCCAGGATCTGGCATTTCGAGTGGTAACACTACAGGTAAACTTACTGACTATTGAAAACTGTTGTATACTTTCATGTTAAAAAATGTATGTGTGTGTGTGTGTGTGTGTGTGTGTGTGTGTGTGTGTGTGTGTGTGTGTATTACCCAAAAAAGCATTCTGGGGACTTCCCTTGTGGTCCAGTAGTTAAGACTTCGCCTTCCAATGCAGGGGGTGAGGGTTCCATCCCTGGTCGGGGAGCTAAGATCCCATATGCCTCAGGGCCAAAAAACCAAAACATAAAACAGAAGCAATATTGTAACAAATTCAATAAAGACTTCAAAAATGGTCCACAAGAAAAAAATCTTAAAAAGAAAAAAGCATTCTGTCCTTTCTGGATTTTGTAATATGTAAATCGTAAACATACAGGTGTTCATGATATTAACATTTTTATGCCAAGGTTAAGAAGTCTCAGTCTAGGTGATTCCTAGCTAAACTATTTATTTAGGTGATCTCACTAGTGGTTGCATACCATTCAGAATATTCTCAAAAGGAAATTAATTTTAGTTCATTTTAAGAAATAAATTTTTTGGGGGCGCTGTGCTGGGTCTTCACTGCTGCACGCGGGCTTTCTCTAGTTGCGGTGAGCGGGGGCTACTCTTCGTTGAGGTGTGCGGGCTTCTCATTGCGGTGGCTTCTCTTGTTGTGGAGCACGGGCTCTAGGCGTGCGGGCTTCAGTAGTTGTGGCGCGTGGGCTCAGTAGTTGTGGCGCACGGGCTTAGTTGCCCCACGGCATGTGGAATCTTCCCGGACCAGGGATTGAACCCGTGTCCCGTACATTGGCAGGCGGATTCTTAACCACTGGACCACGAGGGAAGTCCAAGAAATATTTTTTTTACATTAAAATCTTAAAATTTTTGCATAACCTTTAAGCAAACAATAACATGCCTCAGAATTTTTAAAATAATAGCTTTATTGAGATAAAATTCATCCTTTTAAAGTGTACAATTCAGTGGTTTTTAGTATATTCGCATGGTTATGCAGCTATCACTACTGTCTAATTTCAGAATATTTTCATTACCCCCCAAAGAAAGCTTATATCCATTAGCAGTCCTTCCGCATTCCCTATCTCCGTCAGTCCCTGGCAACCATTATTCTACTTTCTGTCTTTATGAGTTTGCCTATTCTGAACATTTTGTGTAAGTGGAATCATACAATATTTGTCCTTTCCTATCTGACTTCTTTCACTTAGCATAATGTTTCCAAGGTTCATCCATGTTTTAGCACGTATCTGAACTTCAGTCCCTTTTATGGCTGAATAATATTCCACTGTATGGATATACACATTTTATTTAGCCATTTATCAGGGTTGTTTCCCTTTTCTGCATGCCCAGGAATTTGTCCCGGGGAAATAACCAAGTAGGTGCATAAAGAATTAGTTATAAGGATATTCATTGTGACGTTATACAAGTGAAAAACTGGAAATAACCTGAATCTCCAACGTTAAGGGATTGGTTCAATTATGGGATATTTATATGATGGAATACTGTACAGCTCTTAAAATGCTGCTGTAAAAGAATTTAAAATGACATAGGGGGCTTCCCTGTTGCGCAGTGGTTAAGAATCCGCCTGCCAATGCAGGGGACCCGGGTTTGGGCCCTGGTCCGGAAAGATCCCACATGCCGTGGAGCAACTAAGCCCGTGCGCCACAACTGCTGAGGCTGTGCTCTGGAGCCTGTGAGCCACAACTACTGAGGCCCGGTGCCTGGAGCCCGTGCTCCGCAACAAGACCGCAATGAGAAGCCTGCTTGCCGCAACTAGGGAGGGCCTGCGCTCAGCAATGAGGACCCAATGCAGCCAAAAATAAATAAACAAACAAATAAATAAATAAAATTTTTAAAAATAATAAAAAATAAAATGACATAGGAAAATGCTGACAACTTATTGTTAAGTGACAAAATAGTACATAAAGTGTGATCCCATTTTTATTAAAAAATGTATTTAATATGAATAGAAATAAGGCTGGAATCACAGATAACAGAAAACAGTGGTTTTCTCTGGATGATGGGATTATGGAGGTTTTATTTTCTTCTTTTTTAATGTATGTTTTCTAATTTTTCTAAAAGTATATCATAATTATTTATTGAGTATGTGCCAGACATTTTATGGTGTACATGTATTTTGTAATAAGGAAATTAAAAATCAATGTCATTTTTAAAAACAATCCAAAAGGGAGTGTGGGGCGGTCATGTATTGTGTTCACACACATAGGCATACACCAGCTTCTGGAGATGTGACAGGATCTTACAAGCAGCACTAGGGTATTATGTTTGAACTCCAGATAGATTAAGATGTACTGGTAATGGCATATTTATCAGGTAAGAAAGACATTGAGTCACTTTTTTGAAGCGGTTCTGTGCATTTCTGTTTTCTCAACGGAATGTCTAGCTATTCTTTCCCTACAGGAAGTGATTGGAAGTGGAATGCAAAGTTTATTTCCACCTACATGGTCTGACATTTTGACATTTCCTGAACTGCAGGATGTTTGAGCACAAACAATTTGGCTTTTACTGAAAAAATTAATTATACTGCCACTTTCACATAGTGATGGGCCTTTGTAAGAGGACGAAGCTATTCAAGTGGGGAAAAATGAGATGGTTAACAGGCTGACAGTAACATAAAGGTCTTGAGTCTGGGGAAAAGCACCTCATTAAGCACTGATTATCAGCACCGTGTAAACTCTTTCAGAAAGTGTTACTACATTCCGCGCCACTGTTGAGCGAAGGAAACTTAAATCTGTGTTCCATTTACATCATAAATGAGATTTGTGTATTCTAATAATAGGCTGGTCTTGCCTTTGGCTGCATCAGTACACACAAACTTGTTCAGTTGCTCTGACTGGCTTGTCACATCAAGCCAGTCGTTTGTGTGTTGACATACAACCATTCTGACTGCCTGTTTGGAGATGAAGACAATTTGGTCCAACAGGAATATGTATACTTGAGTTACTTTTGTGGGTAGGATGTAGCGTAGAGTGGAGGTTGAGATTTCTGAGTGCAGTAAGACCAACCTGAGTTCTAATTGCTGACTAGACTGAGGCTCTGTGAGCCTCAATTTTCTCATCCATAGAATAGGGATGATAATATTTGTCTCACAGGGTTGATGCACAGACTAAATGAGGTAATCCTTGCAATGCACTCAGCATATTGCCTGGTACATTGTAAGAGCTCAATAAATTTTTATACTTTTAATGAGTATGCAAAGGAATTTAAAGAGGAAAATTGAGAAAATTCCTGTTATTTTTCTTTTTTCCCTCTTCAGTACATTCTCAACTTTCCCGTTCCTTATGTTTTTGCCTAAAGTGGATTGTTAAAATTTCTAAAACGTAAAACTTTAAATGTAGGCTTTCAGGTTATTTTATAGCACAATGATGAAATCCTGACATTGGCATGTAACAAAACAAAATGCACGAAGACATATAGCCCTCATACCCAGCAAAGCTTGTGCTCAGTAATCATGAAATCATATCTACTTATAGTCATCTAATTTTTGCTTTTTTCTTCTCAGCCTTTCATAATGATAAGCATATATCTAGATCTTAACAGATTTGGCCTCTTAAAATATAAGGCTTTTGTGGGGTTTTCTATAATTCTTCCCAGAACACAAGTCTATTAGTACATTCCTTTCCCCCTCTAACTTGCTGCTTTTAATCTGTTTGGGGCTCAAAAACTAGGTTACCAAACTTA
Organism: Eschrichtius robustus; assembly: GCF_028021215.1. NCBI lineage: Eukaryota > Metazoa > Chordata > Mammalia > Artiodactyla > Eschrichtiidae > Eschrichtius > Eschrichtius robustus. Next base: position 117,377,332 of record NC_090845.1, on the reverse strand, counting down.
TCAGGGCTCCGGGTGAATCAAAAGTATTCAGCTCTGCATGAGGACTCGGGTTGGAGGGAGAGGGACCTACATTTTTGCTGCTGAGATACCTTTTCTTTGATTATATTCTGATTTTTCTCTATCTCTAGCCACTGAGGATAATCTATAAGGGAAATCCAAATAATATTTCTCAGTAAAATGTGTGACCCTGTTAACATAGGAGAGGAATGTTCTTTGACTCACTAAAAGGAACCATTCAGGAAACTACATGTAATGACTCTATGACAAATAACCCAACGCTGCAGTGAATTGTTACGTTGGGTCAGGTATTGCCAGGATCACCACAAATAAGCTTTCCAAAAGTGATAGGTGATGTGGAGTCAAATATCTAGGGGAGGGGGAATCTTTGAAATTAAGTCAAATGACATGTTTACAAGAATAAAATATATAGTGCTGTGATATTGTCATCTTGATAGACAAAGGGGAAATATTTCTATCCAAAATAATCTAGTTACTATTTGACAATAGACGACAGTAGTCAGAATGGCAGGCTACTCTTTTGAGAGTAAACTAAAAAGACCAGAAAGCACCCAATTTAGGTGTGAATAAAATTTTGACTTCGTGATTTGTGCCTTTCCTAATTTGGCATGATCAATGAACAGTTCATCTGTGATATCTTTCAGTGAATTTTCTTGGATTATGGTTTATGTGGAACATTGATTGGGCTTTCAAGTGAATGCCAGATGCAAGCTTTGACAGTTGTATATTTATATACAAATGGCTTATAATTTTCATTCAGGAAGATTCCTGTCTATTAATGTGCCCGGGGTTCTCTCTATAGATACACAATTACAACGTTGTAGCTGGGACCCTGCAGTCAGCATCTATTGGCTGTGTAATTTGGGGCAAGTTGCTTAATCTCAGTGTCCCATTTTCCTGATAGGTATAATGGAATGGGTAACAACCAATTCAAAGGGTTGCTATAAAGATTAAATAAGAGAATATGTGCCAAGCACCTAGTACCGTGCTTGCACATCGTAGAAATCCGTAAGTTAATATTACCACCTAAAGCTAGGCTTGGCTTTGATGATTGGCTAAGGAGACATCCAGCAAGTGAGCTAGCTGTGTCTTTTTCTTGTGATTTGTTAAATCTCTTGAAGGCCCAGGGGCTCCTTGCAGTCTAGAGGAATGAGACTCTGTGGGAGGTGAAGACAGCCTGCTTGCAGAAAACTGATAGGCAATCATAATGGAGTATTCTTGACTCGCCAAAATGAAAACTTCTTAAGGCAATCGCTAAATGTAGTTAGAGGTTGTTTATTTCTTTTGCTAGCGAAACCTTGCTATTTGTTGCCTCACATCTCTCTCTTCCTCAGGATATAGTCTTTTATTTTATTATTATTATTATTTTTTAAAATATTTATTTATTTATTTATTTGGCTGCGTCGGGTCTTAGCTGTGGCATATGGGATCTTTTAGTTGCGGCATGTGGGATTTAGTTCCCTGACCAGGGATGGAACCCAGGCCCCTTGCATTGGAAGGGTGGAGTCGTAGCCACTGGACCACCAGGGAAGTCCCAGGATATATAGTCTTTTAGATGAGGGCCTATGGAAACTTTTCATGACTCTGGGACCTCAGTGAGCTCTGGACCAGAGTCTTAATAAACTTCATCTATGAATGAGCCATCATTACCATAATAAAGATTCACTAATCACTGTTGAAAGCCACAGGTTAATTATTGCATAAGGGTTGTATAATGTAGTTTCAGGAACTAAATAATTAAAAAATTTAAAAGACCATTTAACATATCTTTGACACAGAGCCAGAAAGTAGAAGACAACCTTACTTTAATCATTTAGCAGGAATTTAACAACCCACGCAACACGTATCTGAAGCAGTTAGTATATTATTGTTGCATTGTTGAAGAACAGCATTTCCTCGGGACAAATGGAATTCAGTAATGAAAGCTAAAATTGAATACAAATGGGGGAGGGTTACTGGGGGAAGAATATTGGTAATGAGTACCTTACAAGTGTTCAGAATTTGAATGCCTAGATTCTAGAACATATCCCAGTCCACTTTTAATTTCTACCCCAATATAATTGCTTAAAAGATTTCTTCAGCTTAATGGCCCTCTCTTTCATGCTCTTGTCCTTCAACTTAAATTACTTATATTCTATAAAACCCGACTTTATATTCCCCATCCCATTTTGTGTTCTTTCAGTACACATACATTCAGTATATCTTGCATGTAAAATTCTATTTAAGGGCAGGATGGCAATAATGACCACATTGTATTAAAACCTCATTTAAACAAATGCCTACCACAAAACCTACAGAGTTTTGATTTGGCCATGCTAAGCTGGGTACTGTAAAAGCTCGTACAAATGAAGGGATAGGGAAGATTGTACAAAAGAGGCTATTTTGCTGATTCCAGAGCAGTGGTGTTTGTAAGTAAATACCTCTATAACCTTCTACTGTAATTGTATTGGAAAACAATACAAGTGCGACCTATAAGTATTAAAAGGCCCATAATAAAGGCACAGTCAGAATAAAGGTATTCTTAACCTTTTGCAGGTTTTTAAATTTGTTTAAAAGGTGATTAGGGAAGGGCTTTAGAGACACATATTCATATACATATGTATGTACAAATACACACACATATTTCTAAATTTAGACTAGCAGACTGTGAAGGCATTTAGAGCAAAGTTCAGAATCTGTCTTTCAGTAAATGATGGCTCAGCTTGAGACATTTTGTTGGACCTAGGGATCTGTTTTAGCAGAAGATGGGTATGATCTTAGGCCATCTGGAGAAGGGAAAGTGGGAGCAGCTGTGGAAAAATCTATCTGTGTTATCTTACCTACTGGGAGTCAGATTGGAAATAAGGCTCTCAAGGGATTGGATAGTCCTTCCTCCACCATGCCTCCTGCCTCTGAGCAGGACATCTTCCCATTTGACCCTGTCCTCTGCATTGTTCCCTTCCTGTTTGCACAATTTGCCCAAGGTCACATGATGAGTTAATGGCAGAGCTAGACAGTAATTCTCTGTAGGCAAAGACTTGGTGTGTGACTTTGCTCATGTTTAGGGGCAAAGTGGGCGGGCACAATTTAGGTTCTCAGTAAATGCTTGCTGACTGGTACCCCAAGGTCAACTCCTTGTTAATTAAATTGGCAGCTAAGCCACAAAGAGTTGTTTCAAATATCTGGGGGCCATTTAAATGGAAATCAAGCAAAATTATTTTTCTTTCATTCTAGGGGAAAAAAAGGATGATGCGTCTAAACATGTCCAAAGGTATAAAAAGCACGTTTTTTTGAAGAGCAGGTCCAAGGTCCAGTGTCTTTCAGGAGCGAAAATAGACAAATCCAAGCAGGATTTAAGGGCCGTTTTGCTCAGTAGCACCTAGAAACAATTTTAGTCAAGGTCCAGATTTAAATGGTTGTTAGCCAGGTCAAGCTAGAGATTAAGAAAGGTGGCGGATGAAATCAACTCAGGGTCTGGCACCAGTTACAAAAGGAAGCAGGTCATTGGGTTGTGTTTATAGAGGAAAGAGAATGGATTGTAAGATTGTTATCACTGGAATCATGGTGGGGGGAGGGGGAGACCCTCATTTGAAGCCTTGGCCCCCAGACTAAAGGAGCCCAGAGTGCTTTAAGGACGCATAATAATTGGCCGTACATTCCACCGGAAGCAGCCCTGCCTCTGGCTACATCCCTCTGCCTTGAAGAAACGGAAAAGGAGGGGAGGGGTTGGGGAGGGCCCTCTGGCATCCTGTGAAGACATTTCTAAAGCATCTCCAGATTTTCCAGCCTAGTTTCAGGCTTTATACTGAAAACTGGCAGATCTTTAGAAGCCCCAGCTAACAACTTGGGGAAGAGTTTCTTTTACTGTTGCACCAGTAAGCAGCGGCATACGTAGTTTATACAATCCGGATTTTTTGGAGCTGGGTGATCTCCTTGTCCTTCGATGTAAATGTTTTGTACTGCTTTCTGGTTTGCAGCAAACACTGTCCCTGACCCTAGAGGGAGAAAAAAAGAAGTAAATTCTTCACTTTGAGGATCCAGGTAACAATGAAAAGGAGGAAGTACAGTTTCACTAGCCAGAGGCCTTGGGTGTAGTTCACCCTGGTGAATCATACATGATGATCAACATGAATACAAGCAGCCTAAGTAGTTTTCATTAGGATCCAATTAGTAGGTGATTTGGTTGCTAAATGTGTTTGCTAATTCATTAACAATTAGGTAAATTAAATTTCATGGAAATGATTTAAATCTGAAAATAAAATGCTGTAAATATTAATTTTCACTTTATAGATTAAAATCCACTTGCCGCCTCCCCTGTCCCCTTCCTCCCTCTCTCTTTTAAATCGTACGCAGTACACAGGCAATTAGAGCGTGCAGGCTAGATTGTTTTTCTCATTTAAAGTATTCTTTGCTCTGGAAATCGGTCCTCCAGTGGAGCATGTCTGTCTGTGTCTCTGGTTGAGTGTCAGCGACAAATGGTGCATGTGCACATAATACTGATGGGGATTCTTGGTGCACAGTGAGAGCAGGAAAAGCCCTTTGCAATACTGTGAGGGATTCTGGAAGGTATTTTAGAATTTGAAGGGGCTTACGGCTTGATTCCGCTGCTGATATTGAATTGCAGCATGACCAAATGATTAACAAACTTGTCTTTCTTGAAATATCTCAGGGCAGAGAGGTTCTCAAATGATTGCAAATTGGTTAATGACTTTAAAAAGCATGTTTCTTGCTGCAAACAAGTAACTTTGCTGGGTTTTCCTAAACAATTGGGTATGTTTAGAAGGTAGCTATATAGATCAAGATATACTGAACTAGAAAGATTGTGTTACTTTTTTGGTAAATCTCAGAAAAAGCTCTACAGTTCAGGGTGATACTTTGAAGACTAGTACCTCAATTTATTTTAAATAACTTTATTTCAGCATTACTATCAGTGATTATGAAAGTTGCAACACATTCCAATTGTAACATTTTGGGGTGCTTTCATTATCTTTCTGACTTTTTTCTGATCTCTGAATAGATCTCACTTACAATTTCCTGGAAAAACAACCAGTCTTTTCCCATGGGGGATCCCATTATATAATTTTCCCTCATTATCAAGTAGAAGATCCAGTTAGCAAAGCTAAACAGGTAGGCAAGGCAACCGTCAATGTCGATTGGTCTTTTCATTTTTAAACATCAGTATTCAAATGAGGAAGGTTGTTATTGTTGTAATCTATTCACTATGTGAGGCTGAAAGCAATAAGATGCTGTCTGTGGGCCTTTGATCTTTACCAGGGAATGGTGAGAGAGAATATGTGGCCCAATGTGGTTGGTGACTTGCCAGGGTAGGTTCACATTTCTGAGAAACTGGCTGTGGTTGTACAGTTAACATCAGTATTTTGTTTTCAACTCATATTAATAGGTTGTTGAAGGTTCAAGTGAACATTGTTGAAGTTGAGTGAGTGAGAAATTATTTAATAGCGTCTGTTAAGTATAAGAGGAGATCATTCACTGCTAGCTTCCATCAGGATATCTAATTTCTCCTTGAGGACCTGACCCGATTTTCTATCATATAAGGGTCAGATTACCATTTACCTCAAAGTCAGCTACTGTGCTCATAAAAGTTGTGTTTATTTTCTCTCTCTCAGATATGTGGCCGTAAACATTGGGTTAGAAGCATCATTGGATTTTTGTCCTCCTTTTACAGTGCTTTGTCTTAGTGGACTTGTCCTGTTTTCTCCCTTACCTTTACGTTCAGTTTTATGGGATTGTACAGAAAAATCTTCAGAAAAGGAAATGGTTGATGACTTTTATCTTTTTAAAGGGTTTAAACTATGAAAAAAGGGATAGTCCTTGAGTCAAACAAGGTAGTGATAGTTGGTTCAAAAAATAATAAGGATTCTAATAAGGATTGTATTCTTGTTTTTCTTTAAAAAATTATAGATCAGTTCATTGGATTGTCCTTACTGTTTCCATTCATCAACCTTCTCAATTGATCATTTGACTGATAGACCTCTCAATATCGCCAATTTTTGAATTTTCATTTAGGTGTTACAGAGATAATCACTGAGTTGTTTGATTTTGCTTTTGAAGCATGCTCTGTAGAAGTTTGCATTCTATACATAGATGGACTAAACCTTTAAAAAGCCATAGATGGAAATTTGGGTAATTTTCTTATCACTCAGGATGGGGAGGCAAAACACTTAATCCTATGCAGATAATTTACTGATGTCTCAGTTTTAAAATGTCTCCCTGGATGTACCGTGGCCCTTTCTCTTTGAGGTTTTTTCAATCCAACAAAGCACAGTAATCCATTGAACACATTTAGAAATTCTGTCTTTTATACCTCTAATTTGTTTTTTTAAAAATTTTTATTGGAGTATAGTTGCTTTACAATGTTGTGTTAGTTTCTGCTGTACAGCAAAGTGAATCAGCTATACGTATGCATATATATATATATTTCTTAGATTTCCTTCCCATTTAGGTCACCACAGAGTGAGTGAGTAGAGTTCCCTGTGCTCTACAGTAGGTTCTCATTAGTTATCTATTTTATACATAGTAGTGTACTTATGTAAATCCCAATCTCCCAATTCATCCCACCTCCCCTTTCCCCCTTGGTATCCTTAAGTTTGTTCTCTACATCTGTGTCTCTCTTTCTGCTTTGCACATAAGTTCATCTGTACCATTTTTCTAAATTCCACATATAAGTGATATTATACAATATTTGTTTTTCTGACTTACTTCACTCTGTATGACAGTCTCTAGGTCTATCCACGGCTCTGCAAAGGGCACTATTTCGTTCCTTTTTATGGCTGAGTAATATTCCACTGTATATATGTGCCACATCTTCTTTATCCTTTCCTCTGTTGATGGAACCTCTAATTTCTATATTTGTCCTGTATACTCCCATTTTCCTACATTTTGCCAAGTGGACATTTGACTTTTGTATAATTTTCTAGTATTGCTCTCTTCTCTAGCAGTTTATAGGTTCTAAGTTTGTCTTATGGACTGGCGGCCTTGCCAGTGATGAGAGATAGCTGAATGTACCGCATCCTCATTTGTCATACTTACTGAACAGAACACTTCTTCACTTGACTCCTGCAGCCATGTGGACATTTTAGCTGTGTATCTAACTGGGCAAAGTAGTGGCACGTCCTTTCTCACCTTAGAAAACCAAGATGTTGTGTAGCTAAAATAACTCTAGGGAGTTTTCAACAGATTCTGACCCATATTATTAGGTACTGTGTATAGAATGAGAAGAAAAGATAAGAAGTACATTTGGGGTGTGGAAAAGTCAATCAAAGCCAACAGAAGGAACTTTCTCAGTGCAGTTCTTTGCAGAAACGCTTTTTTTTTTTTTGGTATTTGCTCCAAAGTTGAATTACTTAAGTTTTGTCTGTTGACAGTGAGGATTTGAACTTCTCTAACAATAATAGTATGATCTTATTCTTGTAATATTATCTTAGAATTTACGAGTATACTTTCACAAATATCTCATATAGTTTCCAAAATGGTGGTAGAGAGGCAATATTACTTAAAATTCTTTTTTCTGATTATAAATGCAATGCATGTTTTTTAAAGAAAATTTGAAAATAGTGAGTATAAAAAGACAATAAAAATCATCCATAATTCCTTCTAAAGATAACAATGGTTCATTAGCTCATATCTTGGCTTATTTCCCTCCAGTCTTTTTTCTTTGCAAATGTGTGTTTGTATTACAGTTTGCATTATGTTATACGTACTGTTTTTTTTAAATTTATTTATTTTTGGCTGCATTGGGTCCTCGTTGCTGCGTGCGGGCTTTGTCTAGTTGTGGAGAGTGGGGGCCACTCTTCGTTGTGGTGCGCGGGCCTCTCATTGAGGTGGCCTCTCTTGTTGCGGAGCACGGGCTCTACAGTGCAGGCTCAGCAGTTGTGGCACATGGGCTCAGCAGCTGTGGCTCATGGGCTCTAGAGCACAGGCTCAGTAGTTGTGGAGCACGGGCCCAGTTGCTCCACGGCATGTGGGATCCTCCCAGACCAGGGCTCGAACCCACGTCCCCTGCATTAGCAGGCGGATTCCCAACCACTGCGCCACCAGGGAAACCCATACATACTGTTTTGAAACCCACTTTTCTGCTATTTATTTATTGTGAAGCTTCTAGTTCACTAAGTATTTTTCTAAATACTGCATAGTTTCCATTGTATGGGTATAGCCTAATTTATTTGGACTTGATCATCTGTTTGGATTGTTTCTGACTTTTCCAGTAAGAGCTCATGCTGTGATTAACATTCCGGTACATAAATATTTGGGTGCATTTCTGATTCTTTGATCAGGATAAATTCTTAAAACTTCAGGATTACTGGGTCAAAAAACATGCATGAAGTTGTAAAATTCTTTGATGTGTTTTCCAAATTACTTTGAAAAGTTGTTTCTGTTTAGTCCCACCAACGTTGTATAAGTAAAGAACAGTTGATATTATCCCTACTTTACAGGTGTAAAAGCTCGGGTCTAGAGAGATTCAACACTTGCCCAGGGTCATAGGACTAATATCACTTGTCCTTTGGTTTTCTGACAGTTCTATATTCTTTCCACTCGACCGCTGCTGTAGTAAACTTAGTGACAGATCTATAGTGATTTAGCTGTGCAATTTGTGAAGGAAAACTTCATGCAGCCATGGCTTTAAAATAAATTTAGTTCTATTATTATTTACAAACTCTAATGTGTTTGGAATGTGATATATAATATATATATATAATATATAATATATATAATGAGGACTAAACATGAATGCATGGGTCACTTCCCAAAGGCACTCTTTTATATTTGCAATATGTTTTCTGACTTACACCTAAAATATCCACTACAGAGGTTATGCTTAACTGAGAAACAATAGCCTAAAGTGATTTTGTGGTTCTATTTCTTGGTCACAAAAAGGTGGTTTAAAGTATTATTCTTTATTAAGTAATAGTGTTTCCAATTCAGCATCAAGACATTGAAAAGATTACTTCTGTCAGGATTAAATCTTCTCTCAAACCATAATAAGTAACTCTTAACATCTACAAAGTGAACTGAAACTTTTATTGACTCTCGTTTTTGGAAAAAGAAGGAAAAAAAAACACATAATTTTTATGTCAAGACTTCAGAATGAGATGGGATATAGCAATTAAAGATGGTTTCCTTAATTGGAACGTAACCAAACCAAATATGGGAAGTAAAGCAAACATCTACCCCACCACCACCAAAACAAAAACAAAACAATACTGCCAAAAGGAAAAACCACATCAGTAGCCTTCACTTCTTTCCCATAGTACGCACTCAGCTCTTAGAACAGCTCGGCCCCATGGCCTTTGAGGATGGCCCATTCACAATATCTAGTTCACCAGGGAGCCATAACTGGACTTTGCTGAAAGCCTCTTGCTCTTTGTCTTAGAGAATCAATGTGATTACATTGTTTTGCTTCTGGATTCCAAGGTACTGGAATAGATAGGACATAAACTGGAACTAAAACATTCAGATTCTGAAAGCTGGGGTAAGGCTTTATCTTATTTGAGACTGTGTTTTCTTTTGTATCACCTTACCCTGGGAGCCCCCTCTAAGTGTTTAATAGGTACCATTGCTTCTGGAGTTAGGAGTACATTGCTGGAAGTCTTCTTTTTGTATCCTGATATGCCTTTGGGGGGAAAGGAGCTTTCCAAGTGTTAACAGGGTCTGTATTCTGTTTTAGGCCCTTGTCATTATTATTTCAAATCATATTATCTTAATGAAATAGGAGTCAATGTAATATGAATTTTGTTATGTTTGACAAAAATTAAAGATGCCTAGGAATGGTGATCATGTTACACTAATCGCCTAAATGTGGTGTTAATGTTCCTTACTTCAGTTGTTTTGTGTTGGTTGAACAACTTTCGGGTAGATGGCAAATCTCCATGGCTTCAGTAATAAAGATCTAAATAGCCTAATAATGTTTCTGAATGTAGCAGTTCTTGAGTGTTTCAGGAAATGACTATTTTTTCCCAGCTTTATTGAGACATAATTGACTTATTGTCTGAGTTTAAGGTGTACAGTGTGATGATTTGGTATATGTATATATCATGAAATGATGACCACAATAAGGTTAGTTAACACATTCATCACCTCACATAGTTACACTGTGTGTGTGTGTGTGTGTGTGTGTGTGTGTGGTGAGAACTTTTAAGACTTACTCTCTTAGCAACTTTCAAATACACAATACAGCATTGGTAACTATGGTCACCATGCTGTATATTACATCCCCAGAACTTATTCATGTTGTTACCCTTTGAGCACCGTCACCCAAGGAAATGACAATTTCTTATCAAGGTGTTTACACCGAATTCAGGCAGTGATAATAGTGTAGGTCTCTGTTGCTTAACTGTTTTCAGACAACAAGAACTATATTTTGAATATGTGCATCTTCTGAAGTTAGAGTCGCAAGAATGTCCATGTTACAGTAAGCATCTTGAGACAGATATCAGTTGATGGGTTCATTCAATCTACAAGTGTTTTATTGAGCATCTACAAAGTGCCAAGCACTGCGCTGGGTACTGTGAGGGTGGTATGTAAGATGCAACTTCTACTCTCGGGGGGGTTTATAGTCTAGTTGACAAAGAGGTCATGCACATGCTATTCCTTTTTGAGCTAAACCCGAATGATGAAGAAGCTGTTGATGAAAGGATATGAGAGACTGTGACATGTATTGTATATATAATGGCCTGAACAAAATCTTTGAGCCAGGAAAAATGAGCTTTGTGGGTGCCAAAGTAACTATTTGGGCTGGAATAAAAGGTTCCTTAAAGGGAATAGTGTAGTGGAAGAGAAAGTTGAAAAGGCAGGCAGGGGACAGAAGACCCTCATTTCCATCTCCCAGCTGTTTTCTAGGGCTATATGCCTACAACTCAATAAATATGAATAAATTTTTAAAAACTTGTCTAGTTTAAAGCAGCACCCAAGGAACAATATCTTGAGTTAATCTGTACAACATGTAGCATTGTAAAATAACCCTTCACGGTGTCCTACTTTAAACAGCCCCCTTTTTAGTCTCTGCATATATCATGTGGGCCACCCAATGAGATCAGTTGGAAATGAGAGACTCGGATTAGAAAATTTGCCAGAGGGGTTAACATCTCATTGGCTCAAGCTGAGCAGCTGTGTGATTTCAAACTCACTACTTTCTAGTTAAATGATGTAGTATGTATTTCTGGATGTTTGGAAGTAAAAGTTGTTGATCGAGTGATCCTCATATATGAGCCCTTCATATGAGACACTCCACTAGCCAGGGGATGGCTCAGAATCTGTCCTTGTCACATTATCTGTTTTTTTTTCTTGTTCTGTCTTGGCCACTGCCTTCATCTGTCATGTTCTTTTAAAAGCAAGACCCTAGAACTTTACCTTTCACGTCAACATTCTAAGATGAATTTTCTGATGCATTTAATTAATGGCAGGGAACCAGAGGTAGGGGCAATTGCAAATGGCAGATGATGAATAACTCATTTATATGCGACTTGGAAAGTCTGTTTATACTTACGTTTGACTATGGGTGAGTCTGGTTTTGAAATCCACTTTCAAACTAGATGATGAAGTCTTGCTGTAGAGGTCTGACTTGAGCTGCTGAGAGGCTGGCCTAATTTCCTGCAACTGCTCCATGCTGGGTAGAGAAGAAAAACATCGCAAACATGTTACTTACATAGTATCATTCTAAGTCTAACTGATATGTCTAACTGAAATATTTTATTCTGTGGCTTACAGCTATTTCCTCTTAGTTTGTTCTCAACAAATATGGAAGGGATCACAATCAGAGGACTTAAAAAGGAAAAGTAAGATAGTTGTGTATAGGGAACTATAGGGAAAGAAATATAAGCATAAAATGGAAGGATTAGAGTTCAACGACCTAAACAAATCTTTAAAAGATTGTATGAAATAAAGGAGTTGAAGCAAAACTAAGATACAGTGACATTTAATGCTCAAGTAGTTGTTGGTCAAACCAAACAAAAAAAGGTGTCTCTGAGATTAAAAAAAAAAATGGATGGTTTATGCACTCCCAAAATGCAATTGCAAAAGATTGGGGGGTGGGGGCAGATGGCTATAGAACATGGAATAGGAGGATTGTAAAATTATTCTAGAAAAAACAATAGAGAATAATCATGTTCCTTAACAAGAAGGACATGTCCATAAAAATGTCATTGTGATTTAGTGATTTTTGGGTACAAGTTAGATCCCTGGTAAACCTTGGGAACTCTTCGTAGGTATCATAATTATAACTGGATCATTTCTGTGCTTTCCAGGAGTCTGATCCTGAAGATCAGGGTCTATTTTGTAATTCAATAAGCCATTGTGGATTTAAATCTTATGGATGGGTCTAACTCAATTTTGGGGAAACTATGTACTTTCAGTCATTAGAACCTCTAGGTTTGAATAATGTAATGCGTTCCATATACTTAAACCAGCTTCTTCCCACGCCATCGCCCATTTTAATCTGTTTCAAGCTTAACTTTGTTTACTTTCAAAAGTCTTCTTTATCTCTACTGCATTAGGATTTGGCGAATGAGTTCACTTCACCTCATCAATATCCATTATTTGACAGACTGATTACGTCCCTTCTCAACCTCAATCTATTTTGACTGAAGTGCCTGAGGTCTGTAATCTGCTTTCATATAGCACCCCCTGAAGATATCAGCCAACTTTCTCAAGCTTTAGTCTGTCTTGTCACCAGGGAGCCCAGAATGGTATGTTGCAACCCAGGTGAAAAAGCCTCTTGCTTATACCCCTGGTACCATTTTGTGCATTTTAATACTTTGTGGATGGTTGACATCTCAGCAACATTCTTTGGATTTTTTGTGGGGGGAATATACACATTGGGCCTGGCATAGTATTTTCTGTACTTTGTATTGGCTTGTATACCTGGGAATCTGCAGAGTTGTCTGTGATATTTGTTCAATGGCAAAAGAATGCCAAAGAGTAGTGTTTATGCCTGGCATCATTTTAAAATTCATTAGTCTTGCATTTTACTTTTGTAGTAAACTTCTGGGATGGCAGCCCGCCAGGGCCCATTAACCAAAGTTGAGAAGACTACATGGTTGAGGTCCCAGCCGTCTGTTACCTGTACAATTCCTGCCAGTTAGATGACTTTCACTAGGGCTACTTTATGAGGGTATAAAAACTTCTTAGCAAATTCAGCTTTTTATTAGGTACTGCACAGTTCCTATTTCAGGAAGACAGTCTTTACCAGGAAATATAAAGGAAAGGAAAGACTTTTAAGTTCTCTCTGTGGGTGCCTTTTAAACATGTTAGCCACCTTGGCAGTTGTCACTAAGTGAGGGAGGCAGTTGTCATTGAAAAGGGATGGCTTTCACCGTCTGTGATTTGGGGGCACAAAGTGAGGTAAATGCCCTAGCCACTGGGCTTTTAGGTCAGGCAAGTTTCTTCAAACATTGATGCCGTTCCTACCCAAAGTTTCTTTAACAATAGTTAAACCCGTACAGCAAAATAGAACTGAAGGAAAAAGAGAGGCAGACTTTGAAGCCAGAAGGCAAATGATCAGTTGAAGTAGCCAGGCTCACTTGAGTTGTGAAAACTTAGAAACACCATCTGTATCTTCCTTTCTTCCTCTCTTCTCATCTCTATTTCCCTCCATCCCCATCCCTCTCAAGGTCCCATCAAAAGCCCAAAGCAATATAGGAACAAGAAAAAGACAATTGGGAGGAAGGAGAAATCATGCTAGTTTTTTAGTTGCTTTCTCTCCACCTCCACTTTAGCACTCGTTATCACATGAATAGTGTTGAGCTCTAAAGGACCATGAATTCTACTAACAAAACCAGGAATGTGTCTTTAACCGATGATATTAAATGTTTTAGTGACATCAAGATGCCCACAGAGGCAGTTAGGCAGCCATACACAACTAGTTTTTTTTCTGCGAGAAGCTACATTCGCATCCTTTAACATCCCCTTGACATTTATATACCAAGGAGAATGTCTGAAACTCAGAGAAGAAAATACATGAGGTTCATGGGTACTTGAAACAGAAAATTGCACTTTTTCTTCCTGTCATGTTTCTTAAAAGCGTTTGAGGAAAATGTTGTATGATGTGCCTGGAGACAGTTAATGTAAAAGGTAACCCGTCATCATCTTCAGGTTCTTTGGGTATTAAACAGGGTTGAAACCAGTTTAAGGGACAATGTCCTGTTTGGCATCCTTGTTGCTCCCTTTGGAAGGGGCTAAATATATCGGCCCCATTTTCACTATTGTATGGTTATCTTTCTCAATGTGAGGTAACACGATTCTACTTAATGTGTACTGTACAGTTGCACTACTCGAGGATAGTGAGCTGCCACTTTGTACCACCTAATCACTTCTTTCATCTTACTTTATATGTGGTTTAAAATTCTCGCCTGGATTTTTTTATTCAAGGCTTTTATTGTTTAAAAGGAAATTCTTCTGGGCGTGCCAGTTCGTGGTGATGGTTGTTAATAGTTGCTTGGCATCATGTGTAGGAAAAGGATGGCGTGTCAAACAGAGATTTATTGTGCACTTGCTACGTGAGCTGTGCTGTGTAAAGCACTGAGCACAATGTCCCTTGCATTGGAGGTGACAGATGATGAAGATTTTTTTTTTTTTTAAATTTCTGTGTGCTATCAGGTTACCCTTGGATGGGCAGAGCTGGGGGGCGCACCAGGGGGTTTCTGAGTTGCTGGTGTTGTTGCTTTTTTTTTAAAATTAATTAATTTATTTATTTATGGCTGTGTTGGGTCTTCGTTTCTGTGCGAGGGCTTTCTCTAGTTGCGGCGAGCGGGGGCCACTCCTCATCGCGGTGCGCGGGCCTCTCACTGTCGCGGCCTCTCCTGTTGCGGAGCACAGGCTCCAGACGCGCAGGCTCAGTAGTTGTGGCTCACGGGGCCCAGTTCCTCCGCGGCACGTGGGATCTTCCCAGACCAGGGCTCGAACCCGTGTCCCCTGCATTGGCAGGCAGATTGTCAACCACTGCGCCACCAGGGAAGCCCCCAATGATGAAGATCTTAACTTGGGCAGTAGCAGTGGAGATAGAGAAAAGCTGGAGATGGGTGTGAGAAACACCGAGGAAAAGAGAACTGATAAGACTTGATGACTAGATGGATATTCACAGCTATTAGTAAGTGGGAACCAGCATGGTGATGCCGTGAGGAGAAACGGGGAGGTCAGTTGAAGCGATGCAGATTGTGGGGCAGTCACTCCAGGAGGGAAGATGATGACTTTAGTAAATGATGAGTTTGCTATATATGGGTGACCGCCCCCTATGGGGAGGTGTCCAAGAGGGAGATGGAAATATAGACCTAGAGCTCTGGAGAGAAGTTGAGACTTACAGAGAAATCTAAGAGTTACCTATATAAGGCATCATAATTGAAATCACAAAAGTTGGAAAGTTTGCCAAAGAAGAGTTTTTAGAAAAGGACCAGCAAAGGAATGGCCAAAGAATCCGAATGAAAACCTTGCGAGTATGTTAGCATAGAAGGCAGAGAGGCTGAAGGAGGAGCAGTGTCAAATACTACAGAGAAGTAGAGGAGGATGGAGGTTAGAAGTAGCCATCATGTTTTTAGCAACTCAGAAGTCGTAGGTGACATTTGAGAACCAAATTTCATTAGAATGGTAGGCATGAAAGCCACATGAATTGGCGTTGAGAAAGTCAGTGTTGATTCCTCTTTTAGTGTATTTGGGAGTGGAGGGCAGGAGAGTGTGGTATCTTGAGACAGGAGGGAAAGAGAAAAGATTGGTGAAGAGACAGAAGTGTTAAGACAGAGAGGCAGGACATCATAGGAACTCATGTCTAATATCTTCAATTTTATCCAGTAAAGTAAAAGAGGAGTGTCATTTGCTAGAAGTAAAGAGGACAGGATTGGGTTTGGGGCTTGGGAAACTTGGGAAGAGTGGAAAACGGGAAAGGCTTAGACTGGCTGTCCTGGAAAATGCTGGGTAGTCCACAAGATATGAATAAAAGGCTTGCTTAACATCAACCAGGGCTCAGCTAAGGTTAAGCTATATTTTGAATTTATACCGTCAAAATGGCAAAATTTCAAGTTTTACTGGAGAAAGTCATGAAATTAAGAATGGGAGCAGAGAAAGGAAATGATTTGGGAGTTGGCAAATTGATGATAGAGTCACACAGTGAGGACTTTTGGGGGACTACCAATAGCACTGGATATTTGGAACAAGAGATGGGATTACTTCAATCATACATTTTCCAACCATGCATCCTTTTGAAATAAGTGAAATTAATTGTACTTCCGAACGTGGCTTGGAAAAAAAAAAGAGGATCCCCTCCACCCCCTAACTTATTGCTGTTAGAGTGATGATTGGTACGTCATCACTAAAACAAATCAGAGTTGAATTTCCATGTGTGAAAATTCATTGAAGCCATATGAAACATAAAGTGGTGATTTCTGTAGTTGCCCAGGACTCTTAGAACCAGAAAAAAAGAAAAGTCACTCTCCTTCTCCACCCCTTGGAAAGTTCACGTTACTATTCTGAGCTCGTTAGTTATTAAAGCAGGCTAGGCTATTCAAGCTTGAAATGTGTTTGTGTTGCCATGGTTTGTGTCAATATTCTTTCCCATCATGCTTACAGTTGCTTGTGTTCAGTGAACCCCAACAGGTGTGACTTAATGTAGAACCTAAAGAAAGACGCGTGAAAACATCTGTTAGCACTAGATTCCGTGTGCACTTCGAATGAAGTTATAATTATGACATTTACTATTACTTACGAAGGTTGATTTTGCAAGGCATTCCTTCTAAAACTCATTAGTTCTTCCTAGGCACCATGCATCTGATCTAAGATGACTATTCTTGTGAGCAGCACAGAAGCTATTAAATCTAGCTCATATTTTCTGAGATGTAGAGGACTGTCATGTTTACCTCTAGAGACACCCGGTTTCCTACCATTACATTTCCTCTTCAAGTTTTAACTGTGTGAAAGAAAAGGATGGGAACAGGGGCGAAGAAAGGTGGGTAGTGCTGAATACCGGAAGAAGCCTTGAGATCAGTGAAAGGAACTAGGGAAATCAGGCCTAATCTCATCTCCATTCCACTTAAGATCTGTGATAGTTGTTTCTGGAGGCTTTTTAGGTTTCTTAGAACTTCTCCGTGTGTGTTATTAAAACTTGTCTGTTCCCCTATAGTTATTAGCTGTAAAACCCTTTACAAAACCTCAAAAGGGTTTCTGGGCTTAAGTGGATACAGATGGGGAAACTATATAGCTGTGTTCTGCTTGGCAGTGAGCCCAAGAGAAAACCTGAGTCAAAGAATAAGTGTTGGCAGCAGAGGAGTGGAGGCAGCGGGCCAAGCACCTAGGGCCTATTGAAAAGAAAGTGAATGAAGGTCGATGAGAAGGACTCCAGAAAGGGCCCAAGAGAGGGTGGGTGCCCTTTTCAAACAGCACCTTCTTATGAGGTCTTCTCTTTTTCCTCCAGCTGGAACTCATCTTCCCTTGCTCTAGACTTTATGTGTATCCCTTTAAAGGAACCTATTATTTAGTATCTTGTATTTGTTGTTGTTATTATTTTGTACTTTAGCAGCTAATTGTAAACGTGTCTTATCTCCCCAGTTAGACTCTGAGCTCCTTGAGGGGAGATACGATGACTTTCTCTTTCTCTCTCCCACAGCATCTGCCCCAGTGTCTTGCCCAGAGTGACTATTTGTTAAATTTTGACTGATTGAACAAGTGAATGTGGGCTACAGTATGCCATTTCTCCCAATGATTCTGCAAGTATTTTTTGAGCGCTACCACTATGGGGATAGAGGAGATTTTCGAGATGGAGGCCTGCTCTCCAGGAGCTGCCTATCTAGGTGGGAAGACCAGACACCAAAGACTATTCTACCTGTGATCCCTTAGGCTTCATTCAGTTCTGTGCTTGCGGTGACTTGTTCATGTGTTTTTCTCATTTCCCCAGTTGCAATTTTAGCTAACATTCTCTTTGCTCTGAAAACTATTATCAATTTTCCTTCAGCCATTTATTTTCTGGGCCCGGGAACCTAATAATTCAGTATCTGATTCAATGAAGACTCATTGCCAGACCTGACAGTGACGGTAACAAACTCCTTCCTGGGAGTTACTCAGCCATTTCAAGTCACGAGAGAATCTTCGAGTAAATGATCTTATTCAGGCACTAAATGCCTAGCCTAGGAGCCTGAGAGAGAATGATTGGTTCTTTCCTTAGTAGCTTCGACCCCAGAGGGCCACTTCCATCTCTTATTTACCTGTTCCCTTTTCTAGTTCTGATGATTGACTAGAGAGGTTTTGGGGCTTGATCTCCAAAAAAACACAGAAGTTCTTTGAAAATGACTTTAGTTTTTTTGAAGAACACTGAAGTAGCAGGTTAGTCAGGACTTTTTTTTTAATTGGGGAAATTCCATTTCCTGTATTTGCTAAGAATATTATGAATGAGTTAACATGTTACTGTAGGTTAAGATAATCTAGAAATGTATGTGGAAAATCTATTTCAATTACCTTCTGGGTGCTTTTAGTGAAAATAATAAATTTCAAAGAATTAGGAGAGTCATAAAAATAAGTGTTATGAGGGGAGTATGTCTCGTTTTTCACCTTCAAAATTAAATATGCACTGTGGAATTATGCACTGCCAGGGTAACTGCATTGCTTGTGGGCATTAATAGCTGCCATAGGTAACTTCTGAAGGAGGTGAAAGGACCATTTCCCATAACACAGAGATTAAAGCATGCAATTTACTGAAAATCTCCTAAATAAATAGCGACCTAATGCTTGATTGTGCATTAAAAGGAATGCTGCTTCATATTTACAATTTGCGTATGGATACCCTGTTGAAACTTGTATTTGCATATATAAGGTATTGATTTTGGTTAATGGAACATGATGTCATTTCTCTTTAGTTTCTTTCGATTTAAGTATCATTTTCTTCCTCTACTTATTGCTCACATAGAGGAAGGCAGAAAAATAACTTCAGATGATTGTGTCTGGAAATACTACATATAGTGGTCTGTTTTTATTTCAATTTTTCGTATTTAAATTGTCTATATACCTTAGTAGCCGGCTACTTCTTAAAACTAGAAATTTGCATGACAAGTAATATTTACTTTACAGAGCTACATAAGTGGATCTAAAATGCCCTCAGACATCCCCGCAGCATTGTCTAACTAAAACCAGTAAGGCCCACCGTCCCCGGCCCGTGTGAAGTGGTTTGGTTGAGTTTGTTATTGTACAATTCAGTGAACTGCCTGGCCCTGCTAATTGTGCTGAAGATTTAATGTCAAAATGGTGTCAGGGCTTACTTAGATGTGGGCTTCACGTTTTTGTAACTATCATGTTGGTTGCTTACCAATTACCACATGTAAGAAAAAATGAAAAAGGCACTCCATTTTACTGAGACAACAGAATCAACTGATTTACATCTGCCTATACATTTTAAAGTAAGCAAACTTTATACAGGTTTTTGTTGCAACAGCCAAAACCCAAACTGCTTTCTCCTTCTATGAGTGCTTTTTCCTGTGTGAAATGTTTCTTGTCCTTTCTTCCCTCCTGCTTGATTCAATAACATACCCAGCTCATTATAGAGTAGGCACTCCATAGAGAGGATTGCTTGTGACTTTCCAGAATGAAATGACAGCATTTATATGCATCTATTTTGTGAAAAATTGCAAAAGTATTTTGCAAAATACCATCTGTAATACTGTAACTTTAATTACATTGTTTTGTTGGCTGATATGTAAAAAAATGAGAATGACTCTTATTGCTTCTCAGTACCAAAATCACACAGTGTAATGTTATCCCTTTTAGAATTTATGGTTTCCATGATAGGTTTGACTTTTTAACTTATAGAGGGAGAAAACATTAATATTAAAATATCTTTTTATTTTGTGGGGTATATAGATAAAAAGACATCCCACAGATAACTGTAATTGAATTTTATTGAAGGAAGATAACTTGTAAATAGGGCAACAGCTGGACATCTTAAATTAAAAAACAGAAAACAATACCACATGCAAGAGGGAAGAGATATGGGAACATATGTATATGTATAACTGATTCACTTTGTTATGAAGCAGAAACTAACATACCATTGTAAAGCAATTATACTCCAATAAAGATGTTAAAAAAAATTTAAAAAAAAATAAAGTACTTGTGTCTAGGAGTTTATTGTGCCCACATCACATTTTCAATTCAAGAAGATCAAGGACATCCTATTACCCATTGGCAAGTTGTAATCTGTGTAAAACACCAGGTATGTTTCCATAGGCTATTTAAATGCAGGGACATTCAGAATGAAAGAAGACCCGCAGATCAACATTAGTTATTTTAGTTTCATTTCATTCACAGTTTGAGAGCTGTGTTTCACACTTATATTTGAATCAGAAACTTTCTGGCTTCGTGAATAAAAATGTTCAACAAAAAAGTCAAATCAAATGTTGGGAAATTGTAACACATTTCCCCATAAATTTTCACCAAAACTTCAGAATTGTATTCGCAAGAAAAAATATTTTTAAATTGGACATCATAGCCAATCTGTCAGTTACACTTGGGTTCAGAGTAGACAAGGCTGCCGGAGATGTGAGCGTTGCCTGTTCACAGAGATTAGGGATGGGGTTGAACAGTGATCAGGGCCAGGTGGAAATGAGAGGCGATGGGAGTTGCAGCTGTTTGTATCTACCCACCATCATGATATGCCAACAGCTGGAGAACAACTTTGGTATAAATTCCCAGGAGCTACTGTCGGTTAATGCGAGCCTTCCAGGAACACATACCAAATAATAGCCTACTTTCCTAATTCTATTATGGGAAACTTCTTCAGAGTCAATCCCTGTGAAATGGGATCAGGAAAAGTTTTAGTCAAAACCGTGAAGTGAGTGCAATTTGGGTTTCATTCCCTTTAACCTTTTCTTCAACTTTCATCCCTTCTTCTCCTTTCCCCCCCTAAAGTGCCCAGTATCCGATGCCTTTAAAATACTACCCCAACTGTCCTTATTCCTCCCACCCCAATACCAGGACCCTGTTGCACTCTTTCTAGAAAATACCCTGTGTTCAAGGTTTTGAATCTATTGCCCTATGCTAGTCTCCCTCTACTTAAAGTTAGCTGGGTATTCCTTTTCTTCCACATACTGTCTGTGGGAAGGGAAATGTGCCAGTAATCAAAGAGGCTTAATGTGTTATCTCTCTTAGGAATGTTTTCATGTTAACTAGGGGTGTGTGTGTGTGTGTGTGTGTGTGTGTGTGTGTGTGTGTTGATACTGGTTGGTGGTTGCACACTGCCCTTAGCACTCTTCAAATTCCATCACTTGGGTGACCCCCTTCTCTGCCTGCTAACTCTATCCCTGAATAGGAGATGTTTGCATCCATTTATTTCCTGCCTGCCAGAAATACAATTTAAAATTATTCCTGTGGCCCAGTGGAACCAAGAAGAAACTTTCAAGATTATCAAAATGTTCATTCTTATGTTCTTATGTTATGTTCATTCTTAACTTAGAGAGAGAGAGAGAGAGAGAGAGAGAGAGAGATGACATCATTCTTCAAAATTCTCTTACCATGCTTAAAATATTTTTTTCCTTAGAGCATTGGTCAGAGTATTGAGACCCAGATTTATGGCTATTCTATTGACAAGGGGTTATTGCACAGATGTTTTATTTGCTATTTCTAGGGGCTTATCAAAAATAATTGACTGGCTGTCATTTTCTACATGAGACCAATTACTATTGACCCAGCTTTGCTTATTGTTTTCATTAATGTCTAATAAAGAATGAAAATGTTGCTGAATGTTCTTGGAATCAACATGAGAAGAGCAGTGCTAAGAACTGAGTGGGTATCTCTTGTGCTTTCCTAGTGCTGCTAAGCAGAGCCAATGTTCAGTGCCAAGAGGTTGTGTGAACAAAAGCACCTCCAGTATGTGAAAATCAAAACTACCCAAACCATGTTTTGGGGTAATTGGGGGTGGAGGTGGGGAAAGATAGTAGGCTGCTGTACGCAACTGTGCAGGTTATGCCCTGCACATAAACATCATAGTCTATGTGCAAGGCACCCTCTAGAGTTGTGCAAGGCACGACCATATGTGGAGGCCTGGGAGGCAGTAGCATAGCTTCTGTCCCTTCTGTGATTAATATGGACTGGAAGTGAGACGGCTGTAATTTATGACTTGGCACCTTATAAAGGTGAGAGTTGCCTGTTTTACTTTTGCTATATGGTCTATTGGTTGGACATTAGCTACATGTTGATACATCTTTGTGCTGTCATCTAGGGATTGTTGTTATTTGTACAGTGGGAGGAGCCTGGCAAATGATTTTTTTGGCATATGTTGATTAGACAGGAAGATAGTTATGACTTATTAAATAAGTGTTCCATTCTTCAAAGGTAGAGTGGAAAGTAAAACCGCTCAGTTACTGAATGGCAAAGAAACCCCCCCCTTTCCCAATATACTAAGACTGTAGCCAATAAAGAGGAAATGCAAGTTTATATTCGCATGTAAGACTAATTTATGAGTTTGGTTTAAGGAGCTGAAAACTACCCTTATATAAATCGGGGCTTTCCCCCCTTCAGTTTCTCTAAGCATCTCCAAATATGTTTAGTATCATCCAAGATCCAGTCCCCATTGAAACTAGTACAGAAGACACACTTTAGCTAATCGAACTTTGGGGTTGTTAATCTTATAGAAACAAGAACTCAAAGTTGACGCTTTACATAGTAACTCGCCAGATTTCAGCTCTTAGGATCCAGATTTCGGATATGCCTAAGTAGGTTTCATTCTTGGATTTAAATTTAAATTAAATTAAGTCATAGGTCCTCTGTCTGTTTCTGAGAGCCCAGCAGCCCCAGGTTACCCCAAGTTAAGGGTAACCAGACTAGATGCAGATTAGTCATTTACTATGATGAGATTATCTATAAATAAAAATTTAAGCCCCTGCAGTTTTGTGCCTATATAAATAAAGCTTCATCCCATCTGGGTTAAAATGAATATTCCAATCAACATATTTTCTTCCAGTTTTATTGAGATATAATTGACATTTCTCACTGTATAAGTTTAAGGTGTGCAGCATAATGATGTGACTTACATACGTCATGAAATGACGGCCACAGTAAGTTTAGTGAACGTCCATCGTCTCATATAGATACAAGAATTAAAGAAATAGAAGAAAAAATTTTTCTTGTGATAATCAAATATAGAGTCATGTGACAAGTAAATCCCCTCTCTTTTCTTTCCTGTTGAGATAATATACATATGAGCATGCTGTCAGAATTTAGTTTTTGGAAGCATCCCATCCCTGCTAAGCCATTCTCTTCCTCTTTTCGTTATTATTTGCCAATAATATTTGTTGCTTCACATCAACTATTGATTTTTTTTCTTGTGAACTCTTAGGATTTCCTCTTTTAACAACTTTCATATATAACATACAGCAGTGTTAATTCTATTGATCATGCTGTACATTACATCCTTAGTACTTATTTATCTTATAACTGGAAGTTTGTACCTTTTGACCACCTTCATCCAGTTCCCCTTCCCTCACCCCTCACATCTGGTAACCACAAATCTCATCTCTTTTTTCCGAGTTTGTTTGTTTTTGAAGTATCAAACAAACACTATGTTAGTTCCTGTTACAGAACATAGTGATTCTATGTTCATTGCATCACTATTTACAATAGCCAAGATATGGAAGCAACCTAAGTGCCCATCAGTAGATGAATGGATAAAGGAAATGTGGTATACATATGCAATGCAATATTAGCCATAAAAAGGAATGAAATCTTGCCATTTGTGACAACCTGGATGGACCTAAAGGGTATTATGCTAAGTGAAATAAGTCAGACAAAGAAAGACAAATACCATATGATTTCACTTATATGTGGAATCCAAAAACCCAAACAAATGAACAAACATAACGAAACAGAAACAAAGTCATAGATACAAAGACAAACAGTGGTTGCCAGAGGGCCAGGAGGTGGGGAGGGGAGGTAAAGAAATAGGCAAGGGAGGTTAAGAGGTACAAACTTCCAGTTCCAAATTAAATGAATCACGGGTGTGAAATGTACAGTGTGGAAAATATAGTTGATAATTAAGTAATATCTTTGTATGGTGACATATCATAACTAGATTTATCGTGGTGATCATTTTGAAATATATAGAAGGATCCAATTAACTTTTTAAAAAGAAGATTTACTATGTGTGCTGGAATATGAAGGTTAAGATGTTCTCAGTGTTGAGTCCATAGGACCCTCTAAAATCAACTTCGTAGTTATCAGCACATCTGTTGTCAAACCAATTTGAGTTAGAATTCTGGACTTATTCTTTCCTAGCTGGTCAGCTCTGGAATAGTCAGTTCATCTTTCTCAGGCCTAGTCTCCTCATTTTTAGAGTGGGAATAATGATAGAACCTTCTTCCTAGGAATGTTGTCAGGATTAAATAAGATAATATACACAAAGCACTTAGCACGGAACCTGGCATGTAGTAAGCACTCATTAAATGCTAGCCATTATCATGATTTTTAACTGTCATGGTAGTATTCACAGTGTTCTGAGCGCCGCTTATCTGCTGGTCTCCCTCATTAGGCTGTGAATTTTTTCAGAAAACGACTATATCTGCCTGATTCTTCTTTTTTTCCCAACACCTATCCCAGTCACTGTTACAAAGTAAGCACTCCGAGCCTCAGTTTCAGAGTGTGGAGAAAAGGGGGATAATAATGGCGCTTACCCTCACAGGTTTGTTACGAGGATTTAAATTATTCACTAGGATAGCATATGGATGAAAGTCTCAATGATTCACATTTATACTAGGAATTTATTTCCTTTTTTTAATTCAGAGGATTGCCAAGGGTCCAGTGAGATAATGCCAATAGTGCTTTGCAAACTCAAAATCTTGACATAGATGTGTATGACGGGTGGAGAGGGTGTCTATGAATCTCTGTTGAAATTTTCATTTTGTCAGGAACCTGACACTTGCACAGACATGTACTCTCTCTCCCAAGCCTCAGACCTTGTTTTCTAAAGTCAGTCATCATGATCTGAAGCAGCCAGAGATGGTTTCCCCTTCATCTCCACCCACACACACCCAAACAGGGCCCTGGGGTCCCTGGCAGAGCCAAATTCCTCGATAATGGCTTTCTGTCACCTAGGCGCATGCCTGGGCATCCTGAGGGACACACTGAGCCCGGGAATTCCAGTCTGGAACTGTTGCTCTCCAGGAACCCCTGCCTTAGGCCCCAGTAGCTCTGCCACCAGAAATCCTTTCCTCTCCAGGAAGGCTGGCCAAGGAGAGCAGAAAGCCTGTGTTCTCGGGAAGTGTCCTGAGAATGAAGCCTGGAATGGACGGAAGATGAAGGCTTCTCAGTAAGTTTCCATGGTTAATAAGTTTGAGAAATGGTGGGTGAAACAGAGCCTTATTTACTAATGTGTGATTTTAATTTCCAAGAGATACAGTATATAGGATTTCCTAAAGTTATTAGACCAAAAGACTTAGTTTCCAAGGAGTAGTTCATGACACTACCACTGAGACTCATTCAGGTTTCCGTATTCTAAAATGATATCCTTTTCATTAAGATACTGACTAAAATCTTTAATTTTCATTCACTCAGGGATGAATCTGGTCCCAGTCCAAAGCACAGTGAGAAGTGACAGTAGTGCCCAGTATAACTGGAGCAGTGACGGAGGTCGGGCGGGTGAATGGGTAGCAGTTAGTCAGAAATTAACCTGGCCTGGACTAATGCTGGAATGGGGGTGGGGAATTGGGGGTGGGGAGTGGGAGCTAGGAGCAAGCACCATCAGGATCCCAGAGTATGGCAGATGCCAGGTTGAGGAGGTACATCATGTGGGAACTGAGATCCAGCCACGGTACTGGTTGCCAACCAATGCTTTCTTTGGGGGGGGTCTGCCCAAATAGGGCACCATTTGCAGTCCCTCCATCCCTTTTGCAGCTGGATGGGCCAGAGGGGCGCCTTTTGTGCCAGAGGGGAGTCTTTTGTTGCTTTGCACAGAGGCACACAGTGTGCTAGCAGTGGCCCTAAGGGTGATGGCAGGAGCGGGTATTAAGGCAAGATGGGTGCAGGGAACATCAGTGATTGTTGCGAATTTTCTCTGGATA
Organism: Eschrichtius robustus; assembly: GCF_028021215.1. NCBI lineage: Eukaryota > Metazoa > Chordata > Mammalia > Artiodactyla > Eschrichtiidae > Eschrichtius > Eschrichtius robustus. The sequence goes on along the minus strand of NC_090845.1, from coordinate 117,351,305 downwards.
ACGGCAGGGCACTACCTCAGCAGCCCACTTTCCTCAATTGCCCACTGTTTCACTTATTAGACTCCATACCTATGACGTGCTCACTGGACCCAGATATCCATTCATCTTGATAACAATCTGATCTCCCATTTACCAGACTATCTCAGAATACCGTCTGGCAGACTACAGTATTTCCTCAGCTTTGCTCCCTCACTCTTATAACAAGACTAGCTCCCTTTCCCCGCTTTTATCCCTTTATCTATAAGTACTTTTTAAAACAAGGGCTGACAGCTTTATTGTTCAGGAATAATTGCCAAAGGGCTTAGTGGACTGTACTTGCCAGTAAAGGGTTATTTGCTGGCTTGTGATACGGGCTCCTGTGCTGTGGTGTGTCATTCCGATAATGATGCCGCGCATTGAGCCCCTGGTTTGTGCCTTGTACTGTTCTAGGTGAGGGCAGCTCGCTTGTACAGCGGTACTTCCCCATTTCATCTCTATCATCTGGGCCTTTTAGATAATCCAGGCAGCTCCTTTCATCCTTGAGGTGAGGAGACAGGCCCAGAAAGGAGGCGTGACTTACCTAAGGCCACACTGTGGGTTGGTGGTGAGGCCAAACGGAACCTAGCTCCCCTGACTCTGAGGCAAGGAGTCTTGAACTCATAGCTTTTGAGGCTGAACTCATAGGATGAAAGGGGTGATTACATTCATATTTGAATGTTTTCTGACATATAAATTTTCTGTAGATAGCTATACCTAACAGGAGCCAAAGAACAGTAATTTTAACATAATATCCAAGTTAATCACACAAACATATTGATTCAAGAGAAACTGGTTAATCAAGTTCATGATTCATTCATAATCAATTTAACTTGCTGTGACAATATTTGTGGGTGCAAGCAAGAGATGTAGGAAAAACGAGCCAGACAACAAGAAGAATAGGACAGAGGAAGGGGGATTTAGGGAAAAGAAATGTTTTGTGTGGGGTGGAGAGTGGTAGACGGAGATTTGGGAGTCAATCTGCACAAAGATGAAGAAATGAGAGTGGGTGAAATTGCTGAAGACAATCTAAACACAAACGTTACACCGTTAGAGAATTAAAATATCCATTACTACTTGCTGTATAGCTTTCTTTCCTGAGTTCAAAGCATTTCACCAATGCTATCACACTCTCACCATCACAGAATCCCTTTGAAGCATGCAGTAATTATTGATTTCCTAAAACACACACAAGTTAAGCGACTGCCCCAAACCAGAGTCAGTGGAGACAGAGCCTAAAAGTATTGGCAGTAGAATGGACTCATTTAAATAATATATGCTTATTCATTCTGTCTTTGCTAATTCATCTGACAATCTAGTTTTTCCTAAGTGAGTTTTAGCCCTATAAAGTTAGTACACGTTCACTCTAGAAAATGTTTTAAAATACGGAAAACACGAAGAGCATAAAACCCATACCATCACCCTGCTATCCGAAGAAAATTGCTATTAACGTTTTAGTGTATGTTCTTCCTTTTTATATGCATTATAATACCTTTTTATTACTAGAAAGCAATAGTACTGTTGCAGAAAATTTGGGAAATTCAGGGAGACATTAAAAAGAACAGTAAAGGGGCTTCCCTGGTGGCGCAGTGGTTGAGACTCTGCCTGCCAATACAGGGGACACGAGTTCGAGCCCTGGTCTGGGAAGATCCCACATGCCACGGAGCAACTAAGCCTGTGAGCCACAACTACTGAGCCTGCGCGTCTGGAGCTTGTGCTCCGCGACAAGAGAGGCCGCAACAGTGAGAGGCCCGCGCACCGCGATGAAGAGTGGCCCCCGCTCACCGCAACTAGAGAAAGCCCTCGCACGGAAATGAAGACCTAACACAGCCAAAAATAAAAATAAATAAATAATAATTAAAAAAAAAAAAAAAAAGAACAGTAAAATCACCTGTAATCACACTATCCAGTAATAATTACTGTTAACATTCTGGTATATTGTTTTCGGTCTTTTTTCTCTCTGCATTTACAAAGAAAAATATATTGCTTTAACAAAATGTGATTAAGCTTATATTCAGTTTGATACCTGCTATTTTCTCTTATTATTTCATCATGAGTATTTACCATGTCATTACATATTCTTAAAAACTTTATTTTTAATGGCTGTATAGAATTCACCTGTGTGGTTGTGCACTAGAGTTTATTTACCATTTCCACTAACAGTGTGTGAGTACCCATCGCACCACACTGTCATCATTGCATTTTATCTTTTTACATCTTTGCCAATTTGCTAGGAGAATGATGGAATTTCATTGTTTTAACTTAAATTTCTTTGATTCCTAATGGGGTTGAACTTTTATTTTAAGCAACTCAATTTTTGACATGTGGCTTTCAACGCCTACTGAATGCACAACTGCTAGTCAAAACCACATGTACATGTTGAGGACTCATGGCTCCAGTTGTGACAGAACAAAGATTGCCTTGCTAATATGTTTTATATAGCACTGGGCTCAGTGCCACAGCCGCTAAATAAATCATAAACTCCCTGACAACCAGGCCTATATCTTAATCATTTCTGCATCTCCCATAGCCCCCAGCCTAATGCCTGACGCAGAGAAAGCCTTAATAAATGGGTATGGAGGTGGAGCTTTTGTGAGGGTCAATGTTAAGTTACTAAAATAGTTTTTGAAGTCCTGATATGTAGAAAAAGAATCCGTGGAGTTAAAATTTAAAATCATTGCTCAGGACTCAACCTATCATCTTATTTTACAAGGAACAAGGAAGAAACTGATCCTTTCATACTAGGGAACTTCCTTTTGCAGCCATGATATCAAGTCCATAAACATCATCATGATAGAAGAGGGTCAAAAACAAAGCTACTAGAAATGGCTAGCTGGCTGCAAGGGAAAATGAATGGATGAGAAGGAACAGGGGGAAAAGAAGAAATAAATATGGAATTCAGAGTTATTTTCCCTTCATTTTCCTACTTGGTAAAAAGTTATAGAACATTAAAGCCACAAGGACTATTGGAGATTGTTGAGTCCCTTCATTTTTCTGATAAGGAAAATGGGGCTCAAAGGGGTGAACTGAATTGGCCAAGGTGATGCAGCTTGTGTAAGAGCATAGCTAGGACTGGAACGAGTGTCTTTTCCTGAGAGGTCTCCCTTGACTACCATCCTACTCCCACCCCCAAACCCCCCATAAGTACAATACAGCAGTTTGGGTTTCCCCATCCTCCTTGCCAGATTTGTACTTATACATCTCTCTCTCTCTCTCTCTCTCTTTCTTTTTATTGAAGTATAATTGGCATACAACATTGTAGTAGTTTCAGGTGTACAATGTAATATTCCATATTTATATATACTGTGCAATGATCACCACAATAAGTCTAGTTAACATCCATCACTCTACACAGTTACAGAATTTTTTTTCCTGTGATGAGAACTTTTAAGATCTACTCTCTCAGCAACTTTCCACTATGCAGTACAGTATTATTAACTATGGTCGCCATGCTGTACATTGTATCCCCATGACTTATTTATTTTATACCTGGAAGTTTGTACCTTTTGACTTCCTTCACCCATTCACCCACCCTCCAGCCCCTGCCTCTGGCAACCACCAATCTCTTCTCTGTATCTATGAGCTTTTTTTTTTTTTTCAGATTCCACATGTAAGTGATATCATACAGTGTTTGTCTTTCTCTAACATTTCACTAAGCATAATATTCTCTACATCCATCCACATTGCTGTAAATGGCAGAATTTCATTATTTCATTCTTTTTATGGCTAAGTAGTATTCCAGTGTGTGTGTGTGTGTGTGTGTATGTGTGTGTGTGTGTATGGCACATCTTCTTTATCCATTTGTTTGTTGATGGGCCCTTGGGTTGCTTCTATATCTTGGCTATTGTAAATAGTGCTGTTATGAACATTGGGGTGCATGTATCTTTTTGAAATAGTGCTTTCTCTGGATATATACCCAGGAGTGGGATTGCTGCATTGTATGGTAACTCTATTTTTTTAAAATATATTTTATTTATTTATTTTTGGCTGCGTTGGGTCTTCATTGCTGCGCCGCGGGCTTTCTCTAGTTGCGGCGAGCGGGGGCTACTCTTCGTTGCGGTGCGCGGGCTTCTCCTTGTGGTGGCTTCTCTTGTTGTGGACCACGGGCTCTAGGCATGCAGGCTTCAGTAGCTGTGGCACGCAGGCTCAGTAGTTGTGGCGCACGGGCTTAGTTGCTCTGCGGCATGTGGGATCTTCCCGGACCACGGCTCGAACCCGTGTCCCCAGCATTGGCAGGAGGATTCTTAACCACTGCGCCACCAGGGAAGTCCCGGTAACTCTATTTTTAATTTTTTGAGGAACCTCCATACTGTCTTCCATAGGGACTGCACCGAATTACATTCCCACCAACAGTGTACTAGCATACCCGCATATCTCGCTTCTTGTACTTCTTACACTCTACTACAATTATTTGTTTTTATGTCTGTCTCCCCCAGTAGACTCTGAACTCTTTGAGGACAGGGTCTGAGTCCTCATCTCTGTAACCCCAATATCTAGCATAATGTTTGATGTATTTAGGTACTCATGTTGATTACCCACGGTGTGCTGTTACGTTTTTGGCATTTAAACCCTAAGCATCTAGAAATCTTTCTAGTCCTATTAATCTGCCAGGTATGCAATCATTCCCAATAATTACTGATAATTGCTAGGATTTTACCATAGGTAAGGCTTCAATTGGAAAGGAGAAGGATAACTATTTTTTTTAACTTTTTACTTTATATGGGAGTATAGTTGATTAACAATGTAGTGTTTCAGGTGTACAGCAAAATGATTCAGTTATACATATACATGTATCTATTCTTTTTCAAATTCTTTTCCCATATATGGTTGTTACATAATATTGAGCACAGTTCCCTGTGCTATACAGTAGGTCCTTGTTGGTTATCCATTTTAGATATAGCAGTGTGTAATAACTATTGTAGAGAACTGAAAACTGGCTGGGGAAGGAGAACATGAAGGAAACAGAGGAGATTAAGGAAAACTGAGGAGGCTAGAGGAAGGAGATAGTGGGTAGAAAGAGATCCTAAGGGAAATGAACAGTTATTGTTAACCATATGCTGCTGTGCTATGTGTTTTAACACACACATTCCTCACAGTAATTTTTACTGTAGTATCGCAACCATTTTACAGATGAGAGAAATGAGACACGTTAACTGACTTGCCCAGGGTCACACAGTTATGAAGTGACAGAGCTGGAATCCAAATTCTTGTCTCTCTGATTTCAAAACCTCTATTTTCCCTTGGGTTTTTCTGATAACTCCGTGCTGCCTCTCACTCTACAGTACAAGGTCACTAACATTAAAAGGAATAAAACATAAGATGCTTTTCTTAGAATTTAAAAAATTACATGTCACATTCACCAAATATTAATGATATGGCATACCTTCTTCTTTTGAGACTTTCCCCTAAATTGCCTTGATAATTCTTAGCCCTTTGGATTTGCCTGTTTATGTAACGTTACCTGTGACATGCTCTACAAGGAAAAGTTATAGGCGACAGTGATATTAATGAAAGGCGATAGCAATATTTAAAAGCACTGAAGTTATACATGTTATCTTGCCTTATTATCGAAGGGACAAAATAGCAGCCTGTGTGCTGTTGTTGGAAACCTGGCTACCTTGAGCCCACTTCCCGCACTTTTGCCTCTCTCTTGACTCTACCAAACTTCCACCAGCTCCATGATCCCCATCTCAGCATGCTGTTTATCTCTTGACTGGCAAAGTTCCTATTTGTTAGTCTCTCACAACCAATTGTCAGTTAATTAGAAATGATTAGCTGGTTGCCAGGATTTTAAAAATTTAGGATGTATTTAGTTCCCCAACAATGAGGAAATCTTGCCCGGATCTTCAAAGAATTCCATTTTAGCTATGTGTTCTCAAAAGTAAAATTAATGTCCATAGCAGTTGATTGTACCTAGTTGGTTGAACAATGCTCCAGACTCAATAAATTTTCTAATTATTCCCCTCCTCCTTTCTAGAGGCAGCCTGGCACCAGCTTTAAGGAAAGGCAGGAAGACAGATCTGTCTCACCCCTCCACCCTTCCACCCTTCAAAGGCCTTATTAAATTACGAATTCTATCTTTTCCCAAGAGGAACTCAAACTGAATAAAATATTGGGTCATTTGGTATGATATCTTGACTTGGCTTTTTCTTAATGCATTTTATCATCATTCTACAAGAATCTAAAGTTTTCTTAGCAAAATTTGAGACATGTAGTTAGATGAGTATACTGCAGGATCTTAGACCTTGGGTAAATAAGCCGTTCAATGCATCCCTCTGCTTAGGTATCCCTACACCTAAATCATATATGAGTTGTGGTTTTTCATCCTATTTGAAAAGATTTCTAAAGATAGATATTTTGTATCTTTTTTATTTTCTCATGGTCTGTTTCGGTGTTTAAGTCTAAATCTCTTTCATGGTCAAGAAGTTATTCCTAATGTTTGAATTCTCTTCTAGCTATGCTTTTAAGCCCAAATGATATGAGCAATTTAGAAATCTTAGGGAGATGCATGACATTGAAATTTGCTGAAAAGTACTCAGAGTTGGATTACAGTAGAAACAATGAAGAATCATGACAATCTGCAGGGATGTAAACAGAAAAGGAAAATGTGTAGCTGATTTTATCATGGATTTGCATGCAAATAAGGATGAAGCCGTGTATGGGGGGAGAAAAAACAACAGGAAGGGAAAGTAGAACTTATATTAATGTCACTGGAAATGAATCAGTAAAGGAGAAAGATTTTAGAGTAATAGTGTGAAATAATTGGAAGAAGTAAGGCCCACTTCAGAGAGAGTAGCAAGATGTGAGGGGATAGCTTTTCAGTGGAGAGAACAAGATTGATTGTACAAAACCCATGCAATCGTCACTATAACCAGTGTACTGGCAAGTTGGAAAGGAGATAAAATATTAAGTGGTTTACCAGGAGGGTGGGGTAGTGGTGCAGTACCCAATGAGCTAAGTAATCCACTGATTTTGAAACACAAGTGAAGAGAAACTCTTTGATGCTGTAATTGGAGTGATGTGCATTATGGGGTTTTATTTAGCAAGAGTTTATGTAAAGCCTTGGCAAAATTAGAAGTCACGTTTGAGAAGTATCCATTTTGAACAGGTATTCATGTCGGCCAGGGTAAAGGTCTCTCTGGAGGATAGCTGATGTGATGTGCTGAGAATAATACAGTACGTTTTTTATTTTAATTTTTTAATTTTATTTATTTATTTATTTTTGGCTGTGTTGGGTCTTCGTTTCTGTGCGAGGGCTTTCTCTAGTTGTGGCGAGCGGGGGCCACTCTTCACCGCGGTGCGCGGGCCTCTCACTATCGCGGCCTCTCTTGTTGCGGAGCACAGGCTCCAGACGCACAGGCTCAGTACTTGTGGCTCACGGGCCCAGCTGCTCCACGGCACGTGGGATCTTCCCAGACCAGGGCTCGAACCCGTGTCCCCTGCATTGGCAGGCAGACTCCCAACCGCTGCGCCACCAGGGAAGCCCTGAAGGTTCACTTTTAATCCTGAATGTTATCACTGTTTTACTCCTAACTGGAGATTCTGCCCAAGGAAGGAAGAAGGTGAACTAGAAGACTATTCTCATCCAAAGTCCATTGTTGGGCCCCTAAGCTGAGGAGTCGCCACTGGTGACGAAAGATGAACTCACCAAATACGTACTGAAGTTGCATGATCATCGTGCTAGTACTTAAATGGAGCTTGCATGATTCTGCTCAGCTCAGCTAGCATTTCTTTGTACTTAAAGTTGGAAGTTTTTGACTGAGGCTGGCAGGTATTGTAAGGAGTACCGAGTAAATACCACATCTATATTTGGTAGAGTGATATTAGCTATTGATCTCCTCCCCCCTCAGAAATTGGACAGTAGTGATCTTTTTTCATTCTTCAGGGTACTTCCTAAGGTTTGGAGGTTCTGATAATTGTGTGAGGTTCTGAACCTTCACTTTTCAAATCATTTGACAAGCAACTGTGGAGAAGCTAATGAGAATCCTGTGAATTTGCTGGGTTTGAGCAGTAAAGTTTGAACCTTTTTTTCATCTTAAGCTGTAAGGAAGAGCACAGCTAGCTTTATTTTAAAAAAACACACACACACACATAAGTCAGACCATAAAGAAGAACATATCCAGTGAATAGAATTTTAGTACCTTAGAGTTTAATCTCAGGGCTCAAAGTAAAGGTTATTGATTTTATCCATTACAATATTTTGGACAATAATCCAGACTTGAAATGAAAAAAATAGATAATTAAGTAGATTCCTGTCAGTGAACTGTTGATTAGGTAACCATGTCTTTAAATCTAGGAGAGGGCTGTAGTTCCAACTCATTAAATTTCAGTACCCAGGCAGTTTCCTTGGAGTCATAGGGATCCTGAGATGAGTCAGCCATAACCTCTGCCCTCAAGGGACTTCTAGTCTCATAGGAAAGAGAAGACACAGACCAGTAATAATCCAAGATAGAATTTGTCAAATGTGGTAAGATAGGTAAACAGAGAGCTCTACAAGTTTAGGAGTGGTTGAGGTTACCATTGAGTGGGGGTAGGGAGATCAGGTGAGGACTGGACCAAAGGATCAGGTGACAGTTAAGTGGGTCCTGTCTCCGGCAAGGATCAGGCAGGCTGGGCACAGGAAATGAGATTTTTCTGTTACTTTTTTTGCCAGATGGAAAAGATTTGAAAGTGGTTGAGGGGAGCTTACAAAAAAAAAAAAAAAAAAAAGAAAGAAAGGTCGATGAAATAGAAATGGTTACCTCTTGAGCTGAATGCTGGTATTAAACTTTATTAGAAAGTTATGGTGAATTATGGGCATATTATTGTTATATGTTGACAGATCAGGATGGATGTTAAGTACCGTGCTTGGAAAAAACATGTACCTCCATGGTCTCTATAAAATTTGTATTTCAATTTTAGAGTTCTTACTAGAATTGGTCAGAAATTTATCAGAGCCATATGGAACTGCAGTGAACTTATTTAATCTGTTGTCCAGCCTAGTTTATCTTGGTTAGGTGAGAATACATTTTATTTTAAGATATCTTCAGCTTCCCTTAGTAATCTGTTCAAGTATTTGACAAGAAGCCTTCTTTATATTTAACCTAACTCATTTAAGCAGTCTTTCATCTTGTTCTGTCTTCAGCAGAGATGGAGATCAGCCATGTGTATAATATCCTGGAAGACTTATTAAATGTTTTTCCCATTTTATCTAAGCTTAAATAATTCTATCATTACCTTTACTTACAAACCTTACTCCCCAACTTTTTGATGATCTTCTTTTTCTCTAAACCTCTTTATTCTATACATCTTTCCTCCCTCCCACAGATACTTAGAGAGCGGGTGAGTCATCGTGGTAAGTGCTACAACGTATCAGCCCTCCTTTCCCCCCAAACACTGATGTGTACCTTGCTGGTTATGGGACCACATGGATCTTACAGGGATAATATACCATAAAGGAAGGGTGTGCCTTTGAACCTTACAATTGTCATGACATCCCTGAAGAAATTCATCAGTGTCACTGGAAACGTTGCATTTCTTACCTGTTTCCAATTGATTTCAGTTTCCTCTGGGGATGTGATCAGCATTGATATTCTTGCAGTCTATCAGCATGCATGCTTCAGTGCTGCTTTTGTTTGGTGTGACCACTTCAGCTGGTTTATGTGAAGATTGTGTATCTCCTAGCTCATCTTTCAGTCAATTACCCTTCTGCATCTGTGAGCTGTATGGGAGGAATACCATAGAATCTTTTAGGAAGCAGGGCTGTGATGGATTTTTTTTAAGGTAACAAATTCTTCCTTCTCTTTGTTCCTTGACCGCCCCCCCTTGCTCCAGCCTCTTCTGTTACCCCCACCCCATATTTCTTTTTCCCCAAAAACAAGCATAAAATCTGTGGCCATGAAGTGTCAGTGGACTCTGATTTAGGTTAGCCTGAACTAATTTTGAATTCTTGGTTGTCATGAATGTTTCTGCAATAATTATTGGCAACATCTCTTTCCACCTTTGTTTTTATTAATACCGACTGACCTTGTGTAGGAAATACAGGAACTATTTCCTTTTCCTTTTTCTGTCATTTCATGTATTTGAAATGACACCCCCTCTTCCTTCATTCAAGCGGCAGCATTGATTTTCTTTTGTTAATCTATGCTTCCATTTTCAGAAAAAACAATCAGACACACATTGTCTCTGTGAGTAGCTGTGTCTTTTGTCTCTTCTGACTGGTGTTTTTAATACAAATTTCCTTTCTTTTGATCAACTTCTTTTGTACATTAATAGAAGCAGGCATCAGAGAAATAAGGAAGCACATAATGTTAACCCTGATTCTGACTCCCGTCCAACAAGTCAGGTACCCTGCATTGTGCTTTTCTCCCTGTAAGTAGGCACAATCTTGAGTATTAACTCATTCTAGTTTGGAAAACAGTTCATTCTTATTTTTGAGCGTGACTTATGAAAAATTTCCTGTTTGTAGATATGTGTCTATGCTAACTGTTGCTGTAAAAGATCTTTTATTTCAGATTCAAAAGCCTCGAGCTGGAGAACTGTCATGGCAAGTAGGCAATGGAAAAGTCTCCTAAGATTGTTTCAGTTTAAGCCAACTTGTTCCATTTATAAAGCCATTATATAGGCAGTTGGATTTCTACTTTCAGTGAGTGCATATACAGTGGTATCTGAAATTGAGAGCATATGAAACCCACAATGCATATAAGATATCCTTCCTGAATAATGAAAATTATGGCAGGGAAATAAATATTCAAGCAGGAATCAGCTTTTAAAGTGTTTTTTTTTTTTCCTGAAGGTATCTATGCCCACTCTGAAGTAAGAGAGGATAAAATATCGCCTTTGGTGAGAGAAATAAAAATACTCCTTATTACAGATGGCAAATGGTAGAGAAATGCCCTATATGTGGTATCATGTATAATTATATCGTTTCATCTTGAAACATTTTATGGGTTTTGCCTTGCTGGATGTCTGTCTTTATCTTATGTCATATGCATATATTCAGTGTGTATACATATGTATATATATATATATATATATATCTATACACACACATAAAATTTGATTCTATAAATCCACTTAAATTAGGTACTCGTGGCTTTTTCTTTGCTTTGTGACTGGAAGGGTCACATACCAGAGATTTCAAAATAAAGAGCATTTAAGGCGTCAGCCTTTTTTAAAAAAGTCTGTTATGTATTAGTTCTCATAAGGAGCAGTTTGTGTAATGGAAGTTTCAGAATGAGTTCTATAGGCAAAACTAGTTTAGGTGATGAAGCTTTTGTTTGAGAAAATGATATTGAATCTTGTGATATCAAATCTTAGAATTATTCATTTGTAACTCATAGGCACAAAAAACAATATAGTAGGTATTTATTAGAGCTGGTTAACTATAAAAATAAAACATTTTGGTGGCACTTAGAGAGGAGAACAAGGTAAAGAAAGTAAAAGGGGCCATTTTTCAGGATTTTCTGAAAGAACGCAGTTTTGCAGAACTGAGTGAATTCTGCCTTTTCATGTTGGATATCATTCTGGTTCTCACCCAGACTGGGTCACAAGTTCAGTATAATAAATTTACGATGACTGCAAAACCAAACCATCCCTTCAGGTCTTTGGAGAGAAATATGGAAAAAGTACTGGAGAAAACAAATATGTATTTTCGTTAGCCCGGTCATGTATAAATATTAAGAGTATTTGTCATTCACTTCAGAACAGTGCCATTGGAAACTGAATCTCTGGCAAGAATTATTCAGTAGCTCCCGAAAGAAAAGTTATGTCTTTGAGGTCCAGTGTATCATTGGGGTGGGAGGAGAATTATTTCCATATGTGTTAAAGTTAGCCTGTATTTGAAGTTATTTAAAAAGAAAGCAGTTGGACCTCATTAATTCAGAATTCTGTTAATTTGTAAACAAGATTGCCTGAGGAAGCTTTTAAACTGCTTAAGAGTCTAAACTTGTCAGATACTTTAGAAGTAGCTCCTGGTATACTAATTTCAAATAGTTATTTGCATGTGAGGTAAAAATCCTTGCTAGGGGAATTCCCTGGTGGTGCAGTGGTTAAGAACCCGCCTGCCAATGCAGGGGACACGGGTTTGATCCCTGGTCCGGGAAGATCCCACGTGCCGTGGAGCAACTAAGCCCGTGCACCACAACTACTGAGCCCGCGTGCCACAACTACTGAAGCCCACGTGCCTAGAGCCCGTGCTCCGCAGCAAGAGAAGCCACCGCAATGAGAAGCCCGTGCACCGCAACGAAGAGTAGCCCCCGCTTGCCACAACTAGAGAAAGCCCGCGTGCAGCAATGAAGACCCAACGCAGCCAAAACAAACAAACAAGCAAAAAATCCTTGCTAGGCCACATTTTGTTCACTTCGCTCCAGGTATGGTATATACAGTAATCCTTCCCTAAGTCTGAATTCAAAATTACAGCCTGTACGGATTTCCACCTATGTATTTCTCCCACCATCTCAAGAATTTTGGATCAAGATTATAGAAATCTCCACTTACTCTCAGTTGTGAGTTAGGGACTGTTATCTAGGGACTCAAAATCAAAACATTTAGATAGAGGAAGGAAAAAATGTCTCTTAACATTTTATTTGTAGTATAGAAAAGTGAATTTACAAGGCTCTCACTCAAATCAAACCACGCAGGCAGAAGATCCTGGAAAGTCTGCAGTCAGCAGATAATGATAAATAAAAGTTCATTGTAAAGCATACTTTAGTGCTAATTTACCAAATATCATTGATATTATTTTTACCTAATGTGCTGTTTTTATTGTTTTATTTTGATGAACATTAACAAATATTTATGAGTTCTCCTAGGACTTCCTTGGCGGTCCAGTGGTTAAGACTCCGTGCTTCCAATGCAGGGGGCGTGGGTTCGATCCCTGGTCGGGGAACTAAGGTCCCACATGTGGTATGGCTCGCCCCCCGCCCCAAAAAAAAAAAAAAAAGAATTCTCCTAGGGTCACTTCTACCACAGTCTCCTGAACTCTAGGGAGTATGGCATTCAACTAAACAGAGACTTCTGAAGGAGTCCTGAAGGTACTAGGTATTTATGTTCAGCTACCAGGACCCACACAGATCTCAGACTTGGATCTTCTTTTCCTGAGTATCTAAGAAGTGGACTTTCTCTTTCTAGTTTTATTCCATTATTCTTGTCAAAGGCGGAGCTTTTCCTAGACTCCCCTCATCTTTGAAGAAAGAAAAGCTTTCATACAAACCCCCACCTTCTGTCCTCGGCCAGGCACATTGGTACCCCAGACCTAATTCTCATCATTTTAAGTCAGCAGGACTTCACTAGTTTGTAGCTATGCACTCCCCATGCTTTATTTTGGAAAAGTGACTGGATACTCCTAGTGAGTTGATTATACTTGTCCTTTTTCTCACAGTTTTCAGCTCCTTTCAGGCCTGACTTCCCCTTTCACCTCATCTGATCTATTATTAAGTCTCAGCTTGTTGTTTCTCCTGACCAGCACCTTATTGATTTGAAATTAGCATATACAAGCGGAGTCATTTGTCTAAACTTGGAAGGTTGCATCCTAGCTCCAACAAGGAAGGATGTAAGAGGAGTGCAAAAAAGGGACTTGGTGCTTATGCTCCGTCCACTGTTGCCTACAACCTCCTTGCCGTCTGAGCCAGGACCCTCACGGTTTGACCCTGGATTAGTCATTTTTTTCTATAGTTTCTTCCAGTAGTCTCACTGGCTTCCTTACCCTTTATCTGCAGTGACTGTTGCTTTCTGCAGTGAACATGGTGGGGGCATGTGGTGTAAAGCAGGACCAAACATTTAAACATCAGAACTGTTCTTTTTACGCTGCTACTTTTGCAAGTAAGCCATGTCTTTCCATCTTTCCCCCACCTTCCATAAGCATGAGGGGGAAGGGAGGCAGGAAGAGTGAGAGGGTTTTGTGAAATAAGTTTTACCTCCCTTTGAATGTGAAAAATAAGCTCTGAATTTTTTCCTTTTTTTTTCGGAAGCAAAGTGGATTTACCAAATAAGGTTTCACAAATATCTATGCTTGGTCTTCCATTGACCTAGGCTCCTGTACAGTCATCCCTGGGTTTGTGTGGTTAGTATGGCCTCCTCATACACTTCCTTATGGAGAACAAGTATAATCAACTCACCAGGAGTATCCAGTCACTTTTTAAGGTTCTACTGGCCTTAGATGTCATGGTTAACTTGTCTTTTTTCAAAAGTATATTTTGCCAGTCATAGTTCCTCTTTTGGAAGGTATGGGGATTATTCTTTCAGCTTTCTTATGATGATTGTCTTCTGTGCCGTCTATTACTTAGGACTTCATCTCTTGCTAAAAGGATGTATAAACCAAGGAATGACTCCCGGCAACAGCCATGTAGTTCATGTAGTGTTAAGATATTAACTGACATAAAGGACGGGGGGGGGGGGAAAGGGTACTGAAATGGACCAAGAATGACTGTGGAAGAAACTTTTCATACCAGGAAATGTATGGTTCCCACTACAGTGTTCCAGGTTTTCTTTAAATTAATTAATTAATTTTTATGGCTGTGTTGGGTCTTCGTGTCTGTGCAAGGGCTTTCTCTAGTTGCGGCAAGCGGGGGCCACTCTTCATCGCGGTGCGCGGGCCTCTCACTATCGCGGCCTCTCTTGTTGCAGAGCACAGGCTCTAGACGCGCAGGCTCAGTAGTTGTGGCTCACGGGCCCAGCTGCTCCGTGGCATGTGGGATCTTCCCAGACCTTGGCACGAACCCGTGTCCCCTGCATTGGCAGGCAGATTCTCAACCACTGCGCCACCATGGAAGCCCCAGTGTTCCAGATTTTTAAAAATTGTTGTTTAGATTTAGGAGAGGGAAACATTTGTACAGTTATCTATTTCTGCATAACAAATCACTCCAAACTTACTTGCTTAAAACAGCAATGACAATTTATCTCTCATGGTTTCTGTGGATAAGGGATTGGGGAATGGCTCAGGTGAATGGTTCCGAGTGGGGGTCTCTAGTGGGATTGCAGTCAGATGTTGGCTGGGGCTACATTCATCTGAAAGCTTGACTGGGGCTGGAGGATATATTTACAGATGGCTCAGTCACATGGCTGGCAAATTGGTGCCGACTGTACGTGGGGAGTCTCAGTTCCTCTACGTGGGCTTCTCTGTAGGTTGGCTTGAATGTCCTCATAACATGGTAGCTGGCTTTTCATAGAATGAATGATCCAAGAGACCAAGCTAGAATCCACAGCGCCTGTTTTGATCTAGACTTGGAAGTCATACATTATCACCTCTGCTGTATTCTCTTGGTCAAGCAGGGCCAGGTCTGATTCATTTTGGAAGGAGACTGTACCAGGGCACAGACACCAGGAGAAATGCATCATTGAGGGCCACCTTGGAGGCTGGCTACTGCATCATCCATGTGAATGAGGAAAAACCCTCCGAGTGTTGAAAATGGGAATAATCATAACAGTAATAGCACTTACTACTTTTCTGTCTTATTGATTTCTATATAGAAGCTCCTTATATAATTTCTGGACTGGCATTCTCTCCTGATTGTTTTCTTTACTCTTTGCCTCTGTTTTGTCTATCTCTTTCTTTCATGGATTCCTTTCGTCAGTTTACCCTTTCAGCATGTTTCCTCAAGGGGCTCATCTTTGCTTTTCTGTTCTCATTGTATACAGTGTACCTGGGTGACTTCACAGGTGCTTACTGCTGAGGACTCACGTACATAGTTTCAGCCTAGACGTCTTGTCATTACAAACAGCTATCTAAAGGCCTTGCAAACTGAACATGTTTAAAACATAACCAACCACCTTTGCCCTTCCTGCACCCCCTTTCTGGATGACTCATCACTGGACTGTGAACTCCTTGAGAGTAGGGCCAGCTTCTCGTTACCTTTTTAACCCCATGCCTAACCTGATGTCTGGCATGAAGTAAACATTGGAGTGTTTGCTGAATGAATGTATGCATTATGAAATCTCTATCTATAGGTATCTGTATGCTTTTAAGGGTAGTGGAATGCCACACTGGTAAAAATAAATTGATAAAATTTTAAAAGTATAGGTGCATTAGGATAAAATGGGATATATCTATATCTATATCTATATCTATCTATATATGGTTATAATATTTAAGGGATGTTTCAAGTGCTTATTTATGAACCAAAAGAGATGTCTGAGAGTCACTGTCAAGTATTCCCTGACATCTCAATGTCCAGTTCTAACAAAAGGGGCCCACAATTACAGGCATCATCAGGATGGGAACAAAGCTTTGCCTTTTAAAAAATTCCTGGACTTCCCTGGTGGCGCAGTGGTTAAGAATCCGCCTGCCAATGCAGGGGACACGGGTTCGAGCCCTGGTCCGGGAAGATCCCACGTGCCACGGAGCAACTAAGCCCGTGTGCCACAACTACTGAGCCTGTGCTCTAGAGCCCGCGAGCCACAACTACTGAAGCCCGCGCACCGTAGAGCCCACGTGCCACAACTACTGAGGCCATGCGCTGCAACTACTGAAGCCCGTGCACCTAGAGCCCGTGCTCCGCAGCAAGAGAAGCCTCCACGGTGAGAAGCCCGTGCACCACAATGAAGAGTAGCCACCCCTCGCTGCAACTAGAGAAAGCCTGCACACAGCAACGAAGACCCGACGCAGCCAAAAAAGAAAAAAAATTCCTTTATTGGGTACTTCACAATGTGGCCCTTTGCAACCACTCCTTTCTCCAACCTCAGCAGAATTCCAGCTTTCTCTTTTGACCTATATACTCTCCATATAGTGCACTGGTTCTGATACGCTTAGACTGAAACCTCTGTCAAAGGAGAAGGAAAGAGTGGTGATGGCAACAATGACGACAATACTGTGCTAAGTGGTCTATCTGCATTACCTCATTTAACACAGCAGCTCAATGGAAAAGATGCTACTGTCTTTAACCCCATTTTAGAAATGAGGAAACTGAAGCTCCCACCACGCAGTGAGAGAGAGATCGGTTCAAGTTGGGATTGAAGACTATCTTACTCAGGACCTCTCTGTGGACCCTCCCCCACCCCTCAGCCTCACCTTAATGGTTGCTAGCTGTATGCCTTCATAGAGAAGATAATTTTGCCTAGAATCATTAAGTTAGAGGGAACTCTAAGTCATATATGTTGTCTATCAATATACATATGCTCGATACAAGACACTATAACTTTTTTTTAATACTTTGGTATCCTCTCTAATTTGAAACTCTCAGCAGTTCAGTGAAGTACCTATGAAAGCTGTTATCATCATTTATGGAAAAAAAGGATCTAAAGCAGCTAAGTGGCTTGTCAAAATTCATCCAGTTAGCTTAGGACAGAGCTGGGACTAGGGTCTAGGTCAAGTAAAACATAGTTCATTGTTTTTTCTCTATTTTAGTGTTTGTAGCCGCATTTCTAATCATCATTAGCCAGTAGATACACATGACTGCTTTGTGTTCTGAGATATCTCAAATGATGTATATTTTTAAAATTGGGGAACAAAGGACCAATATTAGTTGTGAGATTGAGAATCACCCCAAAGATTTTGATGACTCATTTGCCTTCACCCAAGCACCCTCTTGATTCCTTTAACTTAATGAAAATAAGTATATTCTCCCAGGATTTTGACTCTCCTGATAAAGGTTCACTCCTGGGTCCTCACACAAGGTGCGCTTTAATACAGCTTCTCCCCACAAGGGGGAGCCAAAAATGCTTCGGGGCTAGGCGAGGTATGACTCAAATACCAGGTTCTGCAAATCCAGCTTCCTCTTGTTTGTTTTCCCAGTAAGGACCTCCCAGCACAATCTCCAGAAAGGAGAAGCAGATGGTGCTGATACTGATGGTGATGTGTTTGTATATGGGCATGGGATGAGGGTGGGGGATTTTCATCCGAAGAAACTCAGCTCTGAGAAATAAAGCTATTCCGAGTCAGTACTACGCTGTCCTTACCTGTTTCCCCTGCTGGAACTTTGTCCTTCAAAGCTGGTCTTTGGCCAACGTATGTGTGAATCAGATAGCTGCCCGCTGAAGTCAGCTCCCTTAGCCCTGGATCAGTAATCTTTCCCCATCATCCCACTGGAGCTGCTTCTGCCACCTCCCACTAAGGGACTTAGAGAGGACCTGGTAAAAAGACTTCTACTGCTTTCTTTGCAGAAGGTGGGTGGAGTTGGGGGGCAGATTCCACAGGGTTATGCCCTTTGCACTGCTTTAACTTTAGTGCTTCAGTTAGGCCAGGAGCAAAAATAGTTGTTGTGGCTTTGACAGATACAGCAAACGTCTGAATTCGCATTTGAAGAATAAATTTGGACAGCAACCAGGAGTATAAGGGGTGGGAAAATGAAAGCTTTTTCTGTACATAAAATTTAATTAAACTCTTGTTTTCATTGATGCCATGTGGACCTCTTTTCTATCAGAAATATTTAAGAAACTTACGTGTGACAATAACTTTCAAATACAATATTTCCAAGTGTCAAGTTAACGTGTTCAGGAAGCAGAAAGACTCAAGTACTCAGTGTGAGTCTCACATAACATCTGCTTCCACAAGTACTTTGGGGACCCTTTGAGGCAAAGACGGTGGGGAACCTTGGCTTATTTGCTAGACGTGGAGGTGAAGATGGGAACATCCCTCCCATCTCCCTTCCTTTTTAAAAATAGAGATGAGGATTTCTGAGTATAACCTATCATTTCAGGAAAAAACAAATTATGAGTTATTTTAATTACATAGATAACGATGTTCATAAATGAAAAGTGAGGTTATTTTTTAGGATGGAAAGAAGTGGGCTATTACTGTGCTATATGCTGAATACTGTAACCCCCCCAGCTAAGATGTAATTACTGAATTTTTAAAATAGTAAAGCAATAATCCAGTAATTCTAAAAAGCTGTTCGGCTTTCTGTAGGCATTTAAGAATTACTGTTTGTTTTTTGGAGTGGAAGTAACATCTTTCTCAGTTAGTTTTTGGAACATGGCCACTGCTGAATGAAGGGGTCCAGTCGTGCATTGTATTTCTTCTGCATAATTGCACTAAAAGAATACATTGGCATATTGTATGGTTTGTAATGAGCTGGAAAAAAAAACCCTCCAGAAACCCTCAGCAATGAAGTAGTTATTCTGAATATTTTATTTTTTAATCAGTGATACTATGTAAACTGAACAGTGTCAAAAAAGGCTTGTTGGTGTTTAGGCTGAGAGTTAAACCAAAGCTCTCCCAGGTACAGAACTGATCAGTGTCTGGACTTTTTGATTCTTCCAAGGAGGTACTTCATAAGGCAGTTCAGCTTCTGTCTAAACCTGCCCTTGAAGACATGTTGGGCTAGGTCTAAACCTGTTCTTTTATCACTGTGGCCCCAAATCAAGCACTTGGTGAGGTTTTGTGACCCTGTGGCCCCAGTTGCAACTAAAGTAGTTAATTGTCAAAAACACACGCAGTTGTTATGTCACAATGACTATCTTGAGCCACGAGCGGTCCTTTAACCTTTAGGCTGCAGGTTCCATACTTTCTTCCTAATTGCTTCCATGGATTTTATAGGAGTCCAGTCAGGGAGTGCAGATTGTTAAGAACTGTGATGGGTCGAATTTTTACTTGACTTGCTGGCAGGAGGCGCAAGACTCCTGGATCAGAGACGAAGACCAGTTCATTACTCACGGCAGTAGCCAGGGTATCAGCATTTTTACCCTGGCCCTCTGAGTCCCAGTACCCACAAGATGATGTAAAGACAGCCAGGTGATAGCTGCACACTCAGTGGGTTGAATTACGGGAGAGGAGCCCTGAGTTTAGGGAGCTCAAATCTTTTATAATGGACAGTAAGTACACCAGCCCTTTGCTCCAGGGAGAGACATTATCTTCATTATACTCGACCACACTCAGCTGTATCTTCTAAGCAAACCTGCTCTTTCCTTCAGAGTTAGACACTATCTCTGTCTTCCAAGGCTGTTTGCTACACAAACATCCTCGAAAAGATATTCCAGAACAAAGGCACTCAGTGCTTCTGTTCACAAGATATGCAGAAACACAAGAGTTCCATGGAGAATTGTCTCCCAACACAGACCAAGGCCAAGAGGTCCTCTAAAGAACTGTTGGCCTGGTCCATCTTTGGGAGTTGCTGCTGAGAGGACAGCACTACAGTCGTCGCCATTATTACTATTTCTATTGTCTGCAAGAGTATGGTCCTGAAGCTATGCTATCTCCCCCAAACAAAAAGTCTGTACTGCATACCTGACTCCACGTTCAGCCAGGAGTTTAGGGAGAATGTCTCTTGGTCACTATAATTTGTCTTGTGACCAGAGATTGGGAGCCGATGGTCCAAAAGTTACCATGCTCCTTTGATTTATCACCATTCCCTCACTTAAAAAAACAAACTGATCTGACTGAGGCTTTATGTAGCCTCAGCTCAGAGACTCAAAGCTTTTAAAAGGAAAGACCATTCTATTGGAAAGAAAGAGGTGGAATTTGAAAGCTCAGGCCAACTCCTAGTCCCTGAATAAAAATCAATCTCCCAACATATCCGTTAATAAGCTCTGGACCAAGGGGTCAGGAGGGCAGCCAAAAGATCTCTCTTTATCTGCCATATTTTCTTCATTTAGGTAGAAATGTTATTTTTAAGCAAGCAAGATGTACAATCTGAAATTAACAAAAAAAATATATTGAAATCTAGGACTGTGTCCGTTCCAGAGGTCCAAAAATTATTCTGCCTTTGAACATTGTTTTGCCTTAAAAATACTTTTTGTTTTTCTTTTGTCCGATTCTAGGACTTCCAACCCGAGAGAAGGCTGTATTGCCAGATTGTATTTCATAGACTCTTAAAGTTGGAAGAAATCTTCGAGTCCTGTAGCTTAGCCTGGCCCCTAAGGCTAAGTCCTTAGTGTCTTGCCAGAGCTCAGACAGGTAGCTGGGGCATCAGAGCACTGTACTGGATGGAGCCCTGGATCTGTTCTAAGTTCTGCCATTAATTGCTTGTGACACTTTGTGGATATCATGTGTCTTCTCACAGCCCAGGTGTACTCAATCTAAAGAGAGAGGCTTATAGTATTCTACCAGCTCTACCATGCCTCCAGTGGGGTCTCTAATTTCTGGAATATGTGAATATTTGAACTTTTCAGAAGAATGATTCTCTTTTCCTGATGACAGAACTAACACATGCTTATCTTATTTTATTATTATTATTTTTATAAATTTACTTATTTTATTTATTTATTTTTGGCTGTGTTGGGTCTTCATTGCTGCACATGGGCTTTCTGTAGTTGTGGTGAGCGGGGGCTACTCTTCGTTGTGGTGCGCGGGCTTCTCATTGCAGTGGCTTCTCTTGTTGCGGAGCACGGGCTCTAGGCACGCGGGCTTCAGTAGTTGTGGCTCGCGAGCTCTAAAGTGCAGTCTCAGTAGTTGTGGCGCACAGGCTTAGTTGCTCCGTGGCATGTGGGATCTTCCCGGACCAGGGCTCGAACCCGTGTCCCCTGCGTTGGCAGGCGGATTCTTAACCACTGTGCCACCAGGGAAGCCCCACGTGCTTATTTTAGAAAAATAAGAATATATTGATTTAAAAAAAAATAATTTTTAACCCTATTGTCAATTTCAGTGCCCATTTTTGGTCTATTTTATTTGTGTATGTGTGATAAAATTGAGATCCTATTGTTCTGTAATTTGCCTTTTTTACTTAAGCTAGCATGAACATCTTACCATAGCCGTTGGACTTTATCCCGAAGGTAAAAACTCTTTTAAGTGGAGAGCCATTGAAGGGTTTTAAGTAGGTTTCACTGTAAGTCATTTCTCTTCAGATCAGAGGTAGAGAAGAGAGAAGAGCACATTCATACAATTTTGAGTTGGCTTCGTTCCATTCTTTATTGCTTTCTGCACAGAAAAGGAACAGCTCAGGGTTATATTCATTAAAGATGGGAGTTATAGATTACTCTAGGGGTTTAGTCATCTTGAGATGCTACATCATTAGCACTTGCATGTGTACATTTATATGTTATGAAAACGAATTAGAATGGCACATTTCAAGACATTAATCACATGGAGACTAATTACACCACAATCAAAACTATCACCTAACAAATATCAAGTCTCACAGCCCCAATCAGATATTGATAACCATTGAGCCAGGTTTTAGTAACACGTGGCCCAGTTGTTAAAAGCTTTCAGTGACAGATTTATTTAAGATTCCTTTCATCCCATATACCTTCAAAAGGATCTGAGGTAGTTGTACAAAATTAAACAGTATAAACATAGGACCTTTAAAACATAAAAACGAAGGAGACAAACTAAAGGGACCAGAAGGGTGGATGCCATGAAGTATTTGGACAGGCCAATCCAATAGTCTGTTTCCTAGCAGCAAAAAGTAAACAGGAAGATACATTGGCTTGTATAGTTTTTATTGTTACTGTAGAAAAAAATATGTATACTTCTTTTACCCAGACAACTTTTATCATGAAATTTATTATATGGACCCTTCTGTGAGAGATAATAGATTATATCAGACATCTTCAACTACAGTTTTGCAAAGGAACAGCAACCCTGTTGAAATGGATAATTCCTGTATCGACCTTGTACATAAAGGGTGAGAATGTAATATTAAATCGTAATTCAGTTTAGACATTTCTTTGGAGGCTGAGATAATATGGTTCAGGTACTTGGCTTTCTGATGATTTAACTTAATACGGAAATAGAACTTGGGAAATGTAGGTGATCATCTAGCTACCATGCCCAGTCAGTTCTTTGTCAAGGGTCAGATGCCTCAAGTGAACCATTGACTGATGATAGCTTGCATAGGAAATCATACTGGAAACCTTGGTTAGGTTATTCTAGGATCCAGAGTCTGGGTTGATTCATATGTTCTCAGTAGGCATTCAATAAAGTGTTTTTGAGTGAATAACTTAACCAGGGCCCACAGCATGGACAGAGCCTTTCCTCCCTCTTACTATTCTCTCTCTCTCTAGTAGGAACCGCCTTACATGAATCCTTTTTTTTTCCCCACAAAATGCCCAACTTCTCTCCTTATTTATCATTCAGTGATCTTCTACTCTTCCTTTTCTCTTTAGCAGTTCTACCCGGGGGCAGCCTGAAACTGCCATGTTTCTGGACAACAGCTGTCACGGAATGCAAATACGATTGCATTTCAAAAATAACCGCTACTATAATTGCAAAAATAGGAAACAACAAGCAATAAAGGACTGGTTAAATTATGAAATAGCAATATGATAGAATCCTATGCAGCTATTAAAAAATGTTGTTGAAGAAGATTTAATGATATGAATAGTCATTCTATATTTTTTAAGTGAGAAAAACCCTCTGTGTGTGTGTATGTGAGAGAGAGAGAGAGGAAGAGTGTACACATATTTCTCTCGACAGATGTAAAGAGAGAGACATATCTATCTATCTAGAAAGAGGGAAAGACAGACACAGACACAAAGAGAGAGCGTGCAGCTTTGGGTGGTGGAATTACGGGGTTTTTTTTAACATTTTGTTTTCTGTATTCTTAAAATATCGTAGAGTAAACATGGATTATTTGTGTTTAAACAAAAGACATAAAATGTAGAACTCCTTGGCATAGAATACAAAGCCCTTCAGTATGTGTTCACTGCATATTCCTTCAACTTCTGTCCTGCCCTCGGGGCATTGCCCAGCACTTAGCAGGTGCTCAGTGCCTGTTAGTTGAATGAATAGCAAATGTATCACACTCTCCTCCCAGTTTTCATCAGAACCTCCCTCCTCCTTCCTGGCCCCTGGTGCACTTCTGCCCTCACACTTTCCAGTCACTGGCAGAGTCATGCATTTGAAATATAAACAGGCAGTTTAATTCTCAAATGGTGGACCTTAGAAAGTACAGCTGTCTGTGGTATGTTAATGTGGATTTGAGGATAGTCACTGAATGTGTCCAGGGTTGTTTAACGATGAACTTATATACATTCTTGCTCTTATACATTTCCTAACTTCTAATCAGGCTCATTCCCTGTCTACTTCATGAAATTATCCCTTCATTTAGGACTTATTTTGAACACATAAAAGAAGGAAACGATCCAAAGGCATCCTAACTATAAAAACCCACAGGATCCATTTCCTTCCCAAAACAACATATCTGGCTTTGTTTTCCCCTCGAAGTAAAATCAGACCTTGAAGAGACAGTACGATTTAAACAGCACCACCCAATTAATTTTTCTGGTCAAATTTATTTCAAAAACAATAACTAAGCATGGTCCTCTCTAACATCTATTCTTTCTTTTCCCCAAGGAGAGATTTTGTATTACTTGTTTTTTGTCTTTGCTCAGCACTTTGGCGTGTGTGAGTTTTCATTAACTATTCTGATGGAGGCAAAGGCAATGTGGTAGGAACAAACACAAATCAAGACTGCATAAACTAATAATCTTTTTAGTACCATTGTCCTACATGCCTTTAGAAATTAATCTTAATACCAGCAAAGAAGTTCAAAAACTCCCCCTTCTCCGCTTCTCCAGCTACTGTAAGAAACCCAAACTTCCTTCAGCAATTTTGCGAATGAGAAAGGTTCATTTTTGTCTATATTTAAATAGCAGGTATTGTATGGATTTATGCAAGGAGAACAAAAAAATTCATGGCAAGAAACCAGCCACCTGTGTTAATCAGTATAGTAAGTGGGAAAGTGAGGCGTAAATTATGACAGATAGATCTTTTGCTTCCTCTTTTTGTCTCTTTCTGACTAGTTGGTTGTTTGAATTTAAATCTTAAGGGCTGTCTTAAAAATGTATCAGTTAATAAGTACCTCAAATAGGTTTATTAATGAGGAGAGAATATCTTCTAAAGAACTCATAGCGTAGAACACGGTAAAGCTTCACAGTTAACAGCAGAAACTCTGGACTCAGAGTCTGTCATGGACTCTGTCATGGACTCTGTCATGGACTCTGTCATCTCAGACAAATTGTTTAACCTCAATGTGTATCACTTTCCCAGTGTGTACAATGGCGAGAATTCTAGTACTTACCTCATAGGGTTATTGTGAAAATTAAATGAGTTAATATTTGTGAAATACTTAGAAAAATGCGTGTACTTTGTAAGCACTATGTGCACACGTGCTCTTAGTTTTAAATCTCTAGATTGTGAAATGATAGTATTACTGGAATAATTAGGTTAATTTTATTAAAAATTAGCATACAGTTAGTTAGCATACAGACTCTTTTGGTGTACAGGTTTTTGATTATTAACACATCTATAAATTCATGTGACCACCACCGAAATGAGGATACAGAACAGACATCACTTCAAAAAACTTCCTCTTGCTACTCCTTTGTAGACTCACAGTCGTAACTCATGGCAACGCTGATCTGTTCTCTATCACTATGGTTTTGCCTTTTACAGAATGTCACATAAATGGCATCTTACAATGTTGCAGCCTTTTGAGACTGACTTCTCTCACTCAGCATAATGCCTTTGAGATTTATCCAAGTCGTTGCATGTATGAATAGAGTGTTCCTTTCTATTGCCGAGTAGTATTCCATGGTTTGAATGTACTACAATTTGTTCTTACATTCTCAAGTTGAAGGACATTTGGGTTGTTTCCATTGTAGGGAAATTACAAATAAGGATGCTATACACAATTGAGTATAGGTTTTTGTGTTAACATAAGTTCCATAAGTTTTCATTTCTCTGGGATAAATGCCTAGATGTAGGATTTCTAGGTCATATGATAAGTGTATGCTTAACTTTATCAGAAGCTGCCAAATGGTTTTCCAGAGCAGCTGTACCATTTTGCATTCCCACCAGCAATGGATAAGAGTTGCTGTCACTTCAGATCCTGGTCAGCACTTGGTATTGTCAGCAATATTTACTTTAGCCATTTTAATAGGTGTGTAATGGTATCTCAACAATGACTTTAATTTACATTCCCACAGTAGCTAATGATGTTGAGCATCTTTTTATGTGTTTACTGGCCATATATGTATCCTCTTTAGCAATGTGTCCAAGTCTTTTGCCCATTTTTTTTTTTTAATTTTACCTACCCATTTATTTATTGGCTGCGTTGGGTCTTCGTCTCTGCGCGAGGGCTCCCCCCAGTCGCGGCAAGCGGGGGCCACTCTTCATCGCGGTGCGCAGGCCTCTCACTATCGCAGCCTCTCTTGTTGCGGAGCACAGGCTCCAGACGCGCAGGCTCAGTAATTGTGGCTCACGGGCCCAGTTGCTCTGCGGCATGTGGGATCTTCCCAGACCGGGGCTCGAACCCGTGTTCCCTGCGCTGGCAGGCAGACTCCCAACCACTGCGCCACCAGGGAAGCCCCTGCCCATTTTTAAATTGGATTGTTTGTTTAAATATTGTTGAGTTCTTTTAATACAACTTTTAATTTTGAAATAGCTTGCAAATTACAAGAATTACGAAAATAGTACAGAGAATTCCTATGTACCCTTCACCTAGATTGCCCCCATGATAATATTTTACATAACCATAGTACATTGTCAAAACCAGAAAATTGACACTGGCATAATACTGTTAACTCAGCTATAGACTTTATTACGATTTCACTAATTTTTACATGTACTTTTCCATGTATTGTTCTCTGAAATTTATTACATGTGTAGATTTGAATACACATCATGAAAATCAGGGTACCAGACTGTTCCATCACCACAAGTAAACTCCCTTGTGTTACCCTTTGATAGTCACACTCTTCCCTCAACTCTAACGTGTGTAGTAACCACTTATCTGTTTTCTTTTTTTTTTTTTTTTAATGTCTGAAACATTTATATTAACATATTTCCATACATATTTCCATACAAATACAAATATAAGATTTTTAGAAATTTCATGTAATGTCTGAAACATTTATATTAACATATTTCCATGCAAATAACCCAATGAAAGTTTAGTATTAGTTGTTTTGTTTGTTTTTTTATACTGCAGGTTCTTATTAGGCATCAATTTTATACACATCAGTGTATACATGTCAATCCCAATCGCCCAATTCAGCACACCACCATCCCCACCCCACCGCAGTTTTCCCCCCTTGGTGTCCATATGTCCATTCTCTACATCTGTGTCTCAACTTCTGCCCTGCAAACTGGCTCATCTGTACCATTTTTCTAGGTTCCACATACATGCATTAATATACGATATTTGTTTTTCTCTTTCTGACTTACTTCACTCTGTATGACAGTCTCTAGAGCCATCCACGTCTCAACAAATGACTCAATTTCGTTCCTTTTTATGGCTGAGTAATATTCCATTGTATATATGTACCACAACTTCTTTATCCATTCGTCTGTTGATGGGCATTTAGGTTGCTTCCATGACCTGGCTATTGTAAATAGTGCCGCAATGAACATTCGGGTGCATGTGTCTTTTTGAATTACGGTTTTCTCTGGGTATATGCCCAGTAGTGGGATTGCTGGGTCATATGGTAATTCTATTTTTAGTTTTTTAAGGAACCTCCATATTGTTCTCCATAGTGGCTGTATCAATTTACATTCCCACCAACAGTGCAAGAGGTTTCCCTTTTCTCCACACCCTCTCCAGCATTTGTTGTTTGTAGATTTTCTGATGATGCCCATTCTAACAGGAGTGAGGTGATACCTCATTGTAGTTTTGATTTGCATTTCTCTAATAATTAGTGATGTTGAGCATCTTTTCATGTGCTTCGTGGCCGTCTGTATGTCTTCTTTGGAGAAATGTCTATTTAGGTCTTCTGCCCATTTTTGGATTGGGGTGTTTGTTTCTTTAATATTGAGCTGAATGAGCTGTTTATATATTTTGGAGATTAATCCTTTGTCCGTTGATTCATTTGCAAATATTTTCTCCCATTCTGAGGGTTGTCTTTTCGTCTTGTTTATGGTTTCCTTTGCTGTGCAAAAGCTTTGAAGTTTCATTAGGTCCCACTTGTTTATTTTTGTTTTTATTTCCATTACTCTAGGAGGTGGATCAAAAAAGATCTTGCTGTGATTTATGTCAAACAGTGTTCTTCCTATGTTTTCCTCTAAGAGTTTTATAGTGTCCAGTCTTATATTTAGGTCTCTCATCCATTTTGAGTTTATTTTTGTGTATGGTGTTAAGGAGTGTTCTAATTTCATTCTTTTACATGTAGCTGTCCAGTTTTCCCAGCACCACTTATTGAAGAGACTGTCTTTTCTCCATTGTATATCTTTGCCTCCTTTGTCATAGATTAGTTGACCATAGGTGCGTGGGTTAATCTCTGGGCTTTCTATCTTGTTCCACTGATCTATGTTTCTGTTTTTGTGCCAGTACCATATTGTCTTGATTACTGTAGCTTTGTAGTATAGTCTGAAGTCAGGGAGTCTGATTCCTCCAGCTCCATTTTTTTGCCTCAAGACTGCTTTGGCTATTCGGGGTCTTTTGTGTCTCCATACAAATTTTAAGATGATTTGTTCTAGCTCCGTAAAAAATGCCATTGGTAATTTGATAGGGATTGCATTGACTCTGTAGATTGCTTTGGGTAGTATACTCATTTTCACAATGTTGATTCTTCCAATCCAAGAACATGGTATATCTCTCCATCTGTTGGTATCATCTTTAATTTCTTTCATCAGTGTCTTATAGTTTTCTGCATACAGGTCTTTTGTCTCCCTAGGTAGGTTTATTCCTAGGTATTTTATTCTTTTTGTTGCAATGGTAAATGGGAGTGTTTCCATAATTTCTCTTTCAGATTTTTCATCATTAGTGTATAGGAATGCAAGAGATTTCTGTGCATTAATTTTGTATCCTGCAACTTTACCATATTCATTAATTAGCTCTAGCAGTTTTCTGGTGGCAGTTTTAGGATTCTCTATGTATAGTATCATGTCATCCGCAAACAGTGACAGTTTTACTTCTTCTTTTCCAATTTGTATTCCTTTTATTTCTTTTTCTTCTCTGATTGCCGTGGCTAGGACTTCCAGAACTATGTTGAATAATAGTGGTGAGAGTGGACATCCTTGTCTCGTTCCTGATCTTAGAGGAAATGCTTTCAGTTTTTCACCATTGAGAATGATGTTTGCTGTGGGTTTGTCATATATGGCCTTTATTATGTTGAGGTAGGTTCCCTCTATGCCCACTTTCTGGAGAGTTTTTATCAGAAATGGGTGTTGAATTTTGTCAAAAGCTTTTTCTGCATCTATTGAGATGATCATATGGTTTTTATTCTTCAATTTGTTAATATGGTGTATCACATTGATTGATTTGCATATATTGAAGAATCCTTGCATCCCTGGGATAAATCCCACTTGATCGTGGTGTATGATCCTTTTAATGTGTTGTTGGATTCTGTTTGCTAGTATTTTGTTGAGGATTTTTGCATCTATATTCATCAGTGATATTGGTCTGTAATTTTCTTGTTTTGTAGTGTCTTTGTCTGGTTTTGGTATCAGGGTGATGGTGGCCTCATAGAATGAGTTTGGGAGTGTTCCTTCCTCTGCAATCTTTTGGAAGAGTTTGAGAAGGATGGGTGTTAGCTCTTCTCTAAATGTTTGATAGAATTCACCTGTGAAGCCATCTGGTCCTGGACTTTTGTTTCTTGGAAGATTTTTAATCACAGTTTCAATTTCATTACTTGTGATTGGTCTGTTCATATTTTCTGTTTCTTCCTGGTTCAGTCTTGGAAGGCTATACCTTTCTAAGAATTTGTCCATTTCTTCCAGGTTGTCCATTTTATTGGCATAAAGTTGCTTGTAGTAGTCTCTTAGGATGCTTTGTATTTCTGCGGTGTCTGTTGTAACTTCTCCTTTTTCATTTCTGATTTTATTGATTTGAGTCCTCTCCCTCTTTTTCTTGATGAGTCTGGCTAATGGCTTATCAATTTTGTTTATCTTCTCAAAGAACCAGCTTTTAGTTTTATTGATCTTTGCTATTGTTTTCTTTGTTTCTATTTCATTTATTTCTGCTCTGATCTTTATGATTTCTTTCCTTCTGCTAACTTTGGGTTTTGTTTGTTCTTCTTTCTCTAGTTTCTTTAGGTGTAAGGTTAGATTGTTTACTTGAGATTTTTCTTGTTTCATTAGGTAGGCTTGTATAGCTATAAACTTCCCTCTTAGAACTGCTCTTGCTGCATCCCATAGGTTTTGGGTCGTCGTGTTTTCATTGTCATTTGTCTCTAGGTATTTTTGATTTCCTCTTTGATTTCTTCAGTGATCTCTTGGTTATTTAGTAACGTATTGTTTAGCCTCCATGTGTTTGCCTTTTTTACGTTTTTTTCCCTGTAATTCATTTCTAATCTCATAGCGTTGTGGTCAGAAAAGATGCTTGATATGATTTCAATTTTCTTAAATTTACTGAGGCTTGATTTGTGACCCAAGATGTGATCTATCCTGGAGAATGTTCCGTGCGCACTTGAGAAGAACGTGTAATCTGCTGTTTTTGGATGGAATGTCCTATATCTATCAATTAAATCTATCTGGTCTATTGTGTCATTTAAAGCTTCTGTTTCCTTATTTATTTTCATTTTGGATGATCTGTCCATTGGTGTAAGTGAGGTGTTAAAGTCCCCCACTATTATTGTGTTACTGTCGATTTCCTCTTTTATAGCTGTTAGCAGTTGCCTTATGTATTGAGGTGCTCCTATGTTGGGTGCATATATATTTATAATTGTTATATCTTCTTCTTGGATTGATCCCTGGATCATTATGTAGTGTCCTTCCTTGTCTCTTGTAACATTCTTTATTTTAAAGTCTATTTTATCTGATATGAGTATAGCTACTCCAGCTTTCTTTTGATTTCCATTTGCATGGAATATCTTTTTCCATCCCCTCACTTTCAGTCTGTATGTGTCCCTAGGTCTAAAGTGGGTCTCTTGCAGACAGCATATATATGGGTCTTGTTTTTTTTTTTTTTTTTTTTTTTTTATGGGTCTTGTTTTTGTATCCACTCAGCCAGTCTATGTCTTTTGGTTGGGGCATTTAATCCATTCACGTTTAAGGTAATTATCGATATGTATGTTCCTATGACCATTTTCTTAATTGTTTTAGGTTTGTTTTTGTAGGTCCTTTTCTTCTCTTGTGTTTCCCACTTAGAGAAGTTCCTTTAGCATTTGTTGTAGAGCTGGTTTGGTGGTGCTGAATTCTCTTAGCTTTTGCTTGTCTGTAAAGCTTTTGATTTCTCCATCAGATCTAAATGAGATCCTTGCCGGGTAGCGTAATCTTGGTTGTAGGTTCTTCCCTTTCATCACTTTAAGTATATCATGCCACTCCCTCCCTTCTGGCTTGCAGAGTTTCTGCTGAGAAATCAGCTGTTAACCTTATGGGAGTTCCCTTGTATATTATTTGTCGTTTTTCCCTTGCTGCTTTCAATAATTTTTCTTTGTCTTTAATTTTTGCCACTTTGATTACTATGTGTCTCGGCGTGTTTCTCCTTGGGTTTATTCTGTATGGGACTCTCTGCGCTTCCTGGACTTGGGTGGCTATTTCCTTTCCCATGTTAGGGAAGTTTTCGACTATAATCTCTTCAAATATTTTCTCTGGTCCTTTCTCTCTCTCTTCTCCTTCTGGGACCCCTATAATGCGAATGTTGTTGCGTTTAATGTTGTCCCAGAGGTCTCTTAGGCTGTCTTCATTTCTTTTCATTCTTTTTTCTTTAGTCTGTTCCGCAGCAGTGAATTCCACCATTCTGTCTTCCAGGTCACTTATCCGTTCTTCTGCCTCAGTTATTCTGCTATTGATTCCTTCTAGTGTAGTTTTCGTTTCAGTTATTGTATTGGTCATCTCTGTTTGTTTGTTCTTTAATTCTTCTAGGTCTTTGTTAATCGTTTCTTGCATCTTCTCGATCTTTGCCTCCATTCTTATTCCGAGGTCCTGGATCATCTTCACTATCATTATTCTGAATTCTTTTTCTGGAAGGTTGCCTATCTCCACTTCATTTAGTTGTTTTTCTGGGGTTTTTTCTTGTTCCTTCATCTGGTACATAGCCCTCTGCCTTTTCATCTTCTCTATCTTTCTGTAACTGTGGTTTTTTTTTTCACTTATCTGTTTTCTATCACTTTAATTTTGTCATCTCAAGAACATCATATAAATGGAATTGGACAGTAGCCTTTTGGGATTTTTTTTCTCTCAGGATAATGCCCTTGGAGATCTATTACACAAGAGCTCTTTATATATTGTAAATACAAGTCCATTGTGGAATATATGATTTGCAAATATTTTCTTCTAATCTGTAGCTTGTCTTTTTGTTTTCTTTAAAAGTCTCTTTCTCAAAGCAAAAGTTTTACTTGTGATGAATCACTCCAAGTGATCATTTTATTTTTGTAATAGATTGTGCGTTTGGTGTCATGTAAAAGGACTCTTTGCCCAACCCCAGGTCAAAAAAATTTCTCCCATGTTCTCTTCTAAAAATTTTATAGTTTTACAATTTTGAGTTAATCTCTGCATTAGACATGATTTTAAGTAGAGGTTCATTGTTTTTCCATACAGGTGTCTAATTATTCCAACACCATTGTGGAAAAGACTGTTTTTGCTCCATTGAATTGCCTTTGAACCTTTGTGAAAGCTCAATTGGTCATGTATGTGTGGACCTATTTCCTCAGTTCTATTCCATAGATCTATATCAATACTATACTGTCTACTGTCTATAGTATTGGAGCTCTATAGTAAGGCTTAAAATTGTGTGCTGTGATTTCTTTAATTTTATTTTTCTGTTTCAAAATTGTTTTGGTTATTCTGGATCTTTTTGATTTCCATAGGAATTTTAGGATCAGCTTGTCTGTATGTACCGAGAAAATCTTGCAGGGATTTTGGTTGCAATCATGTTACACACATAGATCAATTTGGGGAGAATTGACATCTTTACTATATTGAGTCTTCATGTATTTTGAAGCCCTTTTGTTAGGTGCATGCATATTTATAGTTGGTATGCTTTCTTGGTGGATTGACGCTTTTGTCATTATGTAATGTGATACTTCCCTGATAATTCTTTTTGCTCTGCAGTCTACATTTTCTGATTTTAATATAGGCACTCCAGTGTTCTTTGATTAGTGTTTGCATGGTAATTTATTTTCTATATTTTTGCTTTTAATCTCCACATATGTGTGAATTTCTCAAATTTCCTTTTGTTATGATTTCTAATTTCATTCGATTATGGGCAGAACATCCTTTGTATCATTTCAGTCTTTTAAAATTATTTAAAATTGTTTTAGATTTGTGGTCTATCCTGAAGAATGTTCCATGGACACTTGAGAAGAATGTGCATTCTGCTGTTTTTGGAGGGAGCATTGTATAAATGTTTGTTAGGTCTACTTGGTTTATAGAGTTGTTTGTGTCTTCTGTTTCTCTGCTGATCTTCTGTCTAGTTGTGATATACATTATTGAAAGTGGGGTATTGAAGTCTTCGACTATTATTGTTGAATTGTCTATTTCTTTCTTTTATTCTGTCAGCTTTTGCTCCATGTATGTTGTAGTTCTTGGATTCAGATATGTTTAGAATTGTTACATCTTCCTGATGGATTAACCCTTTACCTTTATACAATGTCCTTTTTGTCTAGTAACAATTTTTTGATATTGTTATTAGTATAATACTAATATTAGTATAGCCACTCCAGCTCTCTTTTGATTACTGTTTTCATGGTATATCTATATCTTTTTCCATCTGTTTACTTTGAAAATATTTGTGTTTTTTAATCTAAAGGGTGTCTCTTGTAGACAACATATAGTTAGATTATGTTTTTATATCTATTCTGCTAATCTCTGCCTTTTAATTAGAGAGTGTAATCAATTTCCATTTAATGTGATTACTAATAAGGTAGGATTTACATCTGTCATTTTACTATTTGTTTTCTATATTTTACATCTTTTCTTGTCCCACTATTCTTCCATTTCTGACTTCTTTTGTTTTAAATATATATATTTTTACTATGCCATTTTAATTCCCTTGTCACTTCTTTTGCTATATATTTGTAGTTATTCTCTTAGTTCTTGTCCTATTAACTTCTTTTTTTTTTTGCTTTTTTCTTAACAGCTTTATTGAGATATAATTTACATACTACACAATTCATCCATTTAAAGTGTACAATTCAGTGGCTTTTCGTATATTCACAGAGTTGCGCATCCATAATGACAGTCAATTTTAGAGTGTTTTCATTACCCCAGAAGAAATCCTGCACCTCCTAGCCATGACCTCCAATGCTGTCATTCCCTCTAGTCCTAGGCAACTACTAATCTACTTTCTGTCTCTATAGATATGCCTATTCTAGATATTTCTTTTTTTTTCAATATCCAAGCAAAAGCCCTTTTATTTAAAAAATTTTTTTTATTTTTAAAAATTTTATTGCAATATAGTTGATTTACAATGTTGTTTTAGTTTCAGGTGTACAGTAAAGTGATTCAGTTATACATATACACATATTCATTCTTTTTCAGATTCTTTTCTCATATAGGTTATCACAGAGTTAACTTCTTAATTTATGGCAACCGAGTTCAGTTAATACCAACTTAAAATAATATACAAAAACTTTGGTCTGTTCCTCCCTCTTCTTTATGCTATTATTTTCATAAATTATATATTTATACATTGTGTTTCCATAAACACAGATTTATAATGTTTGCTTTACGTCATTCTTTTTTAAATCAAGTAGGAGGAAAAAAGAATTATAAACAAAAAATACATTTATACTCTCTTTTATATTTACCTATGGAGTTACCTTTACTGGTGTTCTTTGTTTCTTCATGTAGATCAGAGCCACTGTCTATGTCCTTTCATTTTAGCTTGAAGGATTAGTATTTCTTGTAGTGCAGGTCTGTTAGTGACAAATTCTTTTAGTTTTTCTTTTTCTAGGAATGTTTTAAATTTATCCTTCATTTTTAAAGTTGAGGTGAAATTCACATACCATAAAATTAACCATTTTAAAGTGAGCAATTCAGTGACAATTAGTACATTAACAATGTTGTGGGGCTTCCCTGGTGGCGCAGTGGTTGAGAGTCTGCCTGCCAGTGCAGGGGACACGGGTTCGAGCCCTGGTCTGGGAGGATCCCATGTGCCGTGGAGCAGCTGAGCCCGTGTGCCACAGCTACTGAGCCTGTGCGTCTGGAGCCTGTGCTCCGCAACAAGAGAGGCCACGATAGTGAGAGGCCCACGCACCGCGATGAGGAGTGGCCCCCGCTCGCCGCAACTAGAGAAAGCCCTCATACAGAAACGAAGACCCAACACAGCCATTAAAAAAAAAAAACAAAAAACAAAAAACAAAACCAATGTTGTACAACCACTGTCTCTATCTACTTTCAAAACATTTTCATCAGCCCAAAAGAAAACCCTGTAGCCATTAAGCAGTCACTCCCAATTTCCCCTTTATTTGAAAGATAGTTTTGCTAGATATAGAATTCTTGGTGTTTTAGTTTTTTTTCCTTTAGCACGTTGAATATGTTAATCCACTGCCTACTAGCCTCCATGGTTTCTGATTAGAAATCAGCTGCCAATTTGTCGATGATTCCTTGTAAATGAGTCACTTCTTTTCTTTTTTTTTTTTTTTTTTCTTTCTTTCTTTTTTTTTAATATCTTTATTGGAGTATAATTGCTTTACAGTTGTGTGTTAGTTTCTGCTGTATAACAAAGTGAATCATCTATACATATACATATATCCCCGTATCTCCTCCCTCTTGCGTCTCCCTCCCACCGTCCCTATCCCACCCCTCTAGGTGGGCACAAAGCACTGAGCTAATCTCCCTGTACTATGTGGCTGCTTCCTACTAGCTATCTCTTTTACATTTGGTAGTGTGTATATGTCCATGCCACTCTCTCACTTCATCCCAGCTTCCCCTTCCCCTTCCCCATGTCCTCAAGTCCATTCTCTACATCTGCGTCTTTATTCCTGTCCTGCCCCTAGGTTCTTCAGGACAATTTTTTTCTTTTTTTAGATTCCATATATATGTGTTAGCATACGGTATTTGTTTTTCTCTTTCTGACTTACTTCACTCTGTATGACAGACTCCAAGTCCATCCACCTCACTACAAATAACTCAATTTCGTTTCTTTTTATGGCTGAGTAATATTCCATTGTATATATGTGCCACATCTTCTTTATCCATTCATCTGTCGATGGACACTTAGGTTGCTTCCATGTCCTGGGTATTGTAAATAGTGCTGCAATGAACATTGTGGTACATGGCTCTTTTTGAATTATGGTTTACTTCGGGTATATGCCCAGTAGTGGGATTGCTGGGTCATATGGTAGTTCTATTTGTAGATTTTTAAGGAACCTCCATACTGTTCTCCATAGTGGCTGTATCATTTTCATTCTCACCAACAGTGCAAGAGGGTTACCTTTTCTCCACACCCTCTCCAGCATTCATTGTTTGTAGACTTTTTGATGATAGCTATTCTGACCGGTGTGAGGTGATACCTCATTGTAGTTTTGATTTGCATTTCTCTAATGATTAGTGATGTTGAGCATCCTTGCATGTGTTTGTTGGCAATCTGTATATCTTCTTTGGAGAAATGTCTATTTAGGTCTTCTGCCCATTTTTGGATTAGGTTGTTTGTTTTTTTGATATTGAGTTGCATGAGCTGCTTGTATATTTTGGAGATTAATCCTTTGTCAGTTGCTTCATTTGCAACTATTTTCTCCCATTCTGAGGGTTGTCTTTTCATCTTGTTTATGGTTTCCTTTGCTGTGCAAAAGCTTTTAAGTTTCATTAGGTCCCATTTGTTTATTTTTGTTTTTATTTCCATTTCTCTAGGAGGTGGGTCAAAAAGGATCTTGCTGTGATTTATGTCATAGAGTTCTGCCTTTGTTTTCCTCTAAGAGTTTGATAGTGTCTGGCCTTACATTTAGGTCTTTAATCCATTTTGAGTTTATTTTTGTGTATGGTGTTAGAGAGTGTTCTAATTTCATTCTTTTACATGTAGCTGTCCATTTTTCCCAGCACCACTTATTGAAGAGGCTGTCTTTTCTCCATTGTATGTTCTTGCCTCCTTCATCAAAGATAAGGTGACCATATGTGCGTGGGTTTATCTCTGGGCTTTCTATCCTGTTCCATTGATCTATATGTCTGTTTTCATGCCAGTACCATACTGCCTTGATTACTGTAGCTTTGTAGTATAGTCTGAAGGCAGGGAGCCTGATTCCTCCAGCTCCGTTTTTCTTTCTCATGATTGCTTTGGCTATTCAGGGTCTTTTGTGTTTCCATACAAATTATGAAATTTTTTGTTGTAGTTCTGTGAAAAATGCCATTGGTAATTTGATAGGGATTGCATTGAATCTGTAGATTGCTTTGGGTAGTATAGTCATTTTCACAATGTTGATTCTTCCAGTCCAAGAACGTGGTATATCTCTCCATCTGTTTGTATCATCTTTATTATTATTTTTTAAGGTATTTTTAAAACTTATTTATTTTATTTATTTATTTTTGGCTGCATTGGGTCTTTGTTGTTGTGCGTGGGCTTTCTCTAGTTGCGGTGAGTGGGGGCTACTCTTCATTGTGGTGCGCGGGCTTCTCATTGTGGTGGCTTTTCTTGTTGCAGAGAATGGGCTCTAGGCACCCGGGCTTCAGGAGTTGTGGCTCATGGGCTCTGGAGCGCAGGCTCAGTAGTTGTGGCACACAGGCTTAGTTGCTCCATAGCATGTGGGATCTTCCTGGACCAGGTCTCGAACCTATGTCCCCTGCATTGGCAGGTGGATTCTTAACCACTGCACCACCAGGGAAGCCCTGTATCATCTTTAATTTCTCTCATCAATAGTCACTTCTTTTCTTGCTGCTTTCAAGGTTATCTCTTTGTATTTATCTTTTGAAAGTTTGATTATGATGTGTCTAGGTGTGGATCTCTTTGAGTTTTCCTAATTAGAGTTTGTTGAGTTCCTTGGATGTGTAGATTGATGTTTTTCACCAATTTGTGGAAATTTTTGGCCAATATTTCTTCAAATATTCTTTCTGCTCCTTTCTCTCTCTTCTTTCCTTCTGTGACACCCATTGTGTGTATGTTGTTTTATTTGATGGTGTCCCACAGGTCACTGAGGCTCTGTTTATTTTTTTTTTTTTCATTCTTTCTTTCTTTCTGTTCTCCAAATGAATAATCTCCATTGATGTATCTTCAAGTTCACTCATTCTTTTGCCTGCTGAAGTTTGCTCTTGAGCCACTCTAGTGAATTTTTCATTTTAATTATTTTATTTTTTAACTCCAGAGTTTCTATTTAGTTTTTTAAAATTCTTTCTCTTTATTAATATTCTCTTTAGGTTGAGACAGTAATTCTCATGCATTCCTTTTGTTCTGTAGATGCAGTTTCTTTTAACTCTTTGAACGTATTTAAAATAACTGATTCAAAATCTTTGTCCAGTAAGTCCAATGACTATGTTTCCTCAGTATGTTTCTATTGATTGCTTTCATTCCCTTCTGTATGGGCCACAATTTTCTTATTTCCTTCCTTGTCTTGTTATTATTTTTGTTAAAAACTAAACATTTTAAATAATACAATGTGGGAACTCTGGACATCAGATTCTACCCCCTTCCCAATGTTTGCTGGTTTTGCTACTTGTTTTATTCGTATTTGTTTGTTTAGAGAGTTTTATGAATTAATTTCCTAAGTCTATATTCTTTGCTGTGTGTGGCCACTGAAGTTTCTGTTTTGTTAGCTTAGTGTTCAGCTAATGATTGGACTGAGATTTCCTTAAATGCCTGGAACAATCCATATTTCCGGTCTTTGCTGTGGCTCTTTGTGTGTGTTGGGCCATGCCTTCAACACTCGGTTAAGCAGTGGACAATTCTGCCTGAGCCATCACTTGTTGCTTGCACAGAACCTCAAAGTCAACTCTAAGTGAGATCTTAGTGCCTTCCCAGGTCTTTCTTGAGCATAAGCACAGTCCAACATATGTGCATAACCATCTGTATTCCCAGGAATATGTCCAATATTTTAAAAGCCCCTATGGATATGACTTTGCCAGGTTTTTCTGCTAAGCTATAGTCTGTTCTTTGCTGTAGCTGTTATCTACAACCTCAGGCAGTCACAAACTTAAAATACTTATCAGTAATTTTCTTTGAAAAACACCCCGTCCCACCCCACACAGGGAAAATGCTTTTTGTACTAGGCGTATTCCAAATCAGGTCTAATAGAGAGAACCTTTAATTTGGGTCTTCCAGGGAACCTCCAGACAGGTCAGTTCATGACAATTCTTCAGGAATGAGGCTTTGAGAGATCTTAAATTCCATTTTGCTCCTTCAGGAATTCAAGCTGTTACTTTTTTTTTTTTTTTGTTACTTTTTAAGGCTACTGCCAAGCTGGAGAACAGGAGATAGTGTTAGACAATTAAAAATTTCTCAAAGTTCATTGTTCTTACCAAGACACAGCCATTTAAAAAAAATAAATGCTCTTTGGATTGCTCCAAGCCTTTGGTTAATTTCCATTATTTTGATTCTCACATTTTTGCCAGTTTTTTATTGCTTTTATGGAGGAACAAATTTTCAGAAGTCCTTACTCTGCCATTTTTGCTAACGTTACTCTCTATTCTTTTACTTTTTAATGTAGCTATATCATCATATCTGAAATGGATCTCTTGTAGACAGCTTAGTTTACAATCTCTATCTTTTAATTGGTTGTTATACCATTTACATTTAATGCCATTATTGATATATTTGGATCTAAAGCCTATCAATTTATTGTTTTCTGTTTTTTCCCTTCTGTTTCTTATTCATTTTCTCATTTTCTGTTTTCCTTTGGCTTATTTGAACATTTTTTATTATTCCATTTTACTTTATTTTTTACTATATGTCTTTGTATAGTTTTTTTTTTTTAGTGGTTGCTCTAGGGATTACAATATGCACACTTTACTTTTCACAGTCTTTTTACAATCCATAGTTTACCACCCTAAGCTGAATGCAGAAATCTTCCACTGTATAGACCCCTTTTTACTCCCTTTTATCTTGTATTGTTTTATCCAAATATATTGAAAATCCTGACAGACAGTGCTATAATGGTTGGTTTTAACTGTGATACATATTTTAAAGAACTCAAGAGGAGAAAAATAGTCTATTTTATTTATCTGGATATTCATTATTTCTGCTTCTCTTCCTTCAGTTTTGATTTTCCAGTTTTCCTTCTGGTATCATTTTCCTTCTCTACAAAGAATTTCCTTTATAGCAGTTCAGTGGCTTTGAATTCTCATAGTTTTCCATCACCTGAGAATGCTTTTATTTCATCTTCAGTTCTTTTCAGCTGTTTAAAAATGCGCTGCTTTTTTCTTACTTACCTCCATGGTTTCACATGAGAAATCCACAGTCATTCCAACTGTTATTGTGTTGTAAGCAATATGTTATTTTTCTCTGGCCACTTTCAAGATTTTTTTCTTTTTCTTTAGTCATCAGCATTTTGATTATTATGTGTCTGGGTATAGATTTCTTTGGATTTATCCAGTTCGAAATTTTCTGAGCTTCTTCAACCTGTAGATTTATGTCTTTTTCCCATTTTGGGAAAATTTCTGCCTCTATTTCTTTAAATATGTTTTTCTGTACCATGATCTTCCTTTTCTTTTTGGACTCTGATGGTACAAATATTAGACTTTGTGCTGTTATCTCTGAGATCCATGAGCCTTTGTTCATTTTCTTTTTTCAATCTTTTTCCTCTCTGTTACTGAGACTGGAGAATTTTTATTGTTTTATCTTTATTTGTCATCTCCATTCTGCTATTGAGTGCACCTAGTGAGGTTTTTTGTTTGTTTGGGTTTTTTTTTAAATAGATTTTATTAATTAATTAATTAATTAATTAATTAATTTATTTATTTATGGCTGCATTGGGTCTTTGTTGCTGCGCACAGGCTTTCTCCAGTTGCGGTGAGCGGGGGCTACTCTTCGTTGCGGTGCACGGGCTTCTCATTGCGGTGGCTTCTCTTGTTGCGGAGCATGGGCTCCAGGCACGTGGGCTTCAGTAGTTGTGGCACGCAGACTCAGTAGTTGTGGCTCGTGGGCTCTAGATTGCAGGTTCAATAGTTGTGGCGCACGGGCTTAGTTGGTCCATGGCACGTGGGATCTTCCCAGACTAGGGATCAAGCCCGGGTCCCCTGCATTGGCAGGCGGATTCTTAACCACTGTGCCACCAAGGAAGCCCCTCTATTTGGTCTTATTTATAGCTTCTATTTCTTTGCAGAAACATACTATCTTTCCATTCCTTTCAAGAGTGTTTACCCTTATTTATTGCAGCATTTTTATAACTGCTTCAATATCTTTGTCTGATAACTCTATCATCTGTGTTATCTCAGTGTTGGCAACTATAGATCATCTTTGCCCATGTGAGTTGAATTTTATTTTTTGTTTTATTTCAGTTTATTGTATGCCAAGTAATTTTGGATCGTATCCTGGACATTTTGTATGTTATACTATGAGACTCTGGATCTTGTTTATATCCTGTGGTAATTAGGTTAATTGTATCTTCTAAATATGTTTGAATGTTTGGCATGTGTTACTTATGCATGTCCTTTAGGAAGGTAAAAATGCATAGTCTCTGCAATATATAGTTACCTGTTTACTGGGTCAAGTGATGCCAATTCAGAGATGAAGTTTAAATCAGGTCAAAGCAATCTATTTCAATAAAATGATTTTGAGTGGTGTGATAATTGTAGAATTATTACAATATTTGTTTTTTAATGTGAGTGTCTTTCTGGCAAACACAAAATTCCAGGGTCATAAATTGCTATCTCTTTTTGAAATTTTCATCACCATGCAACAGATGTTTCTTGGACATCTGCTCACTGTTTGTCTGGCACAATTTTCAGGCCCATCATGGATATAAAGATGAATAATACCTACACTGAGAGAGGCAGATATTATTACCTTTGTTATGTAGGTGGGGGATCTGAGGCACAGAGAGTTAGCTCATCCTGTAAGTGGTAGAATTAGGCCTTGGTCTTAGGTTTTCTGACTCTAAATTATGTGTGTCTCTATAGCCCCAGGTTGTCTCTGTTAAGTACATAATCTAGAAAAAAGGAAGCAAATGCTTCAACAGAGATATAAAGTAACTACCCATTCCACTACAATTTGAAGAGAACCATCAATGTGCTAATATTCCCAAATGGTCGATACAATTGACTATTTAAGGATTGTAACATTGTTGCTCTTCACTTACTTGGGCCACCTAATAATGTGCCAGGATTATACAGAAATTCAAAATATGAATAACTGGCTATAGATTTAACCAAAATTCTTATTTCTTTCTTATAAAGTCAGAAAGCTTATAAATCATTGTAGTACACATGTTGCTAGCTGGCAATAATTAGTGTACATTTGTATTTCCAAAATAAGCTATTTTGAGGTTATCCTTGGTCATTAACTTACCCTCATTTTAAATTATTATGTGTTGAAAAATACAATTTTATCAAAAATGTTGCTATGTAGATGTGTGGCTAGAAAGATCAATTTGCATACACTTGGAAACTTTCATCCTTTGGTTTTTAGGCATAATCCTTTTTGCAGGACCTAAAAAATTTGTTGAGATCTTACTGTGTGCCGGCTATTGGACTAACTTCCTGGTGTACTTTCTCAGTCATAACTTTGACCACAGTCATTTTGAGACTCTATTGCCAGAGTGCCTGATCACATTTCTGTACTATCTCCCACCTACCAGCTAGTTATTCTGTGTCTTTTTTGCTCAGCCAGACATCATTACCCTCTTTGCTG
The DNA here is from genome assembly GCF_028021215.1 of Eschrichtius robustus. Classification (NCBI taxonomy): domain Eukaryota; kingdom Metazoa; phylum Chordata; class Mammalia; order Artiodactyla; family Eschrichtiidae; genus Eschrichtius; species Eschrichtius robustus. Next base: position 117,308,847 of record NC_090845.1, on the reverse strand, counting down.
CTAGCTGAGGACAGCTGGTATATACTTTCTGTGAGAGAAAGTATGTAAGAGTATGGTTCAAGCTAGGTGCCTCAATTAATGTTTTTTTGTATGGACTTCTCCCATTTACTCCACCCAAACACATGACCCCACTGCCTGCTCTGACTTCTGATGTCTGTGTATTTCTTTATCTCTGTCTTACTTCTTTGGCTTCCTGACCTTTTAATTGTGCCAACTACTAGTATGGTCTTAGAAAACTTCCCAGTCCCACAACTCATCTGGTGGCCCCAGTTTTACTGTCACTCAAAAGCCCTAGCATGATATTTTATGGAAAACAAGGCATCCTATTTCTGGTTACTTCACACAAGATTGAAATGCCTGCTTCTGTTACCCCCAGCTAAACTGCAGCATCTGATGTTATGATCAGTAAATACTGAACTAATTTGCAAGAAAAAATGCATTAGCAGCACTACTGGAAAATCAAGTGAAAATTGACTGTCTAAAATATACGTCTTGGGCTTCCCTGGTGGCGCAGTGGTTGAGAATCTGCCTGCCAGTGCAGGGGACATGGGTTCGAGCCGTGGTCTGGGAGGATCTCACATGCCGCGGAGCAACTGGGCCCGTGAGCCACAACTACTGAGCCTGCGCGTCTGGAGCCTGTGCTCCGCAACAAGAGAGGCCGCGATAGTGGGAGGCCCACGCACCGCAATGAAGAGTGGCCCCCGCTGGCCGCAACTAGAGAGAGCCCTCGCACAGAAATGAAGACCCAACACAGCCAAAAATAAAATTAATTAATTAATTAATTAAAAAAAATACAGAGTAGGTAATAATGCTTTAAAAAAATAAAATAAAATAAAATATACGTCTTATGCTGCCCTTTGCATTCTTGTTACAACTTCTCTTTTTGTCCTTAGAGTTGGGACACTTGTTTCTCTTCAGTTAGATATATTATTATGGTGACACTGGTAACAAACATGGCTTGAAGAAGTGAGGTTTCCATGTTTTATTTCTAAGCATTTCCTGAGCAGGCATTTAAGTTGTCATTGGCTGCTCACTGTGTAGATGGGATTATACAGTTCTGTTGTGGTTAGCTGTGTGGCCCAAACTTGATTTCTCAGTGACCATAGAGACAGTGAAGAAAATAACTGCTGCTTAGATTGGAGTAGAAGGACTGTAGCCTGATGGGAGTAATGGTAAAAGTAGATTTTAGAACCATCTTGATCATGGTTTGAATACAAACTCTACAACATGTATGACTTTGAACAAGTTTACTTAAGCTCACTGAACCATTTTTTTCGTATTAAAATGGAGATCACAATCTAATAGGATTGTTATGAGGATCAAATGAGATATGTATATGTACATATCTATATGTACATTTAGTACATTTATGTACAGCACATTTGTCATTGTGCCTGCCACTGCTGTACAGAGAGGCTAAGTAACTTGCCCAAGATCACACTGCTGGTAGGTTGCAGAGTCTACCCTTTGGCCCAAGTCAGTTTAATTCCAAAGACTTATGCTCTTTTCACTCCTTTTGTTCTTTTCACTAGCAATAGGGCATGTGAGCTGTTATTACTTAGAAACATAGGCGTTCAGGACTGGAAGGAATTCAGGCATCATCTGTTATGCCACTGATCAGATATTTGAATTCCCTTCACAACATATTTCACAAAAGCCCTCTCAAGATTTCATCATGCTTCTCGTGACCACCTCTACTTTATCTGTAATTTACCTCATCTGTGTTGAGCTTATACTCTTCGGCAAAAAAACCCCTGTTGTCAAATAAAGTGCCCAACCATGTTTGTGTTCTGTTGGAGAGGCACAGTAGAAGGGAAGGGGCTATCAGAAAGATATGCAAGCAGAACAGGGACATAGTTTAATGAGGAGAAGCCCCTGCCTACTTCAGTGTTGGTAGCAAGTTTTGAAAAACCCATCAGTAGAGAAAATCACCAAGGCAGTCTCTGTTCCAGCATTCCTGGGAACTGATTTTATCATAGTGTGCCATGATATAGGGTTGGGGTCGTGGTACACCAGTTTTAAAAAGAACTGCTTTGACCTGGACCCAGCTCCATTTTTTGCTGAAATAATCTGCCCAGATTCCCATGGGGATTGGACAGCCTTTTGATGCCATAGTGGAGATAGCTATGACTTTACAACTTACCCAGAGTAGATATGGCCTAACCACTCTGTTGAGCTTGTTAAGTTGTTTGGGTAATTTGCTTTTTAGTTTCCTGTAACATGATTATATTCTGGGAGGCAGCCAGTCTATTTCACTCTTCATTACCTATTGTTCAATACCAACATCTAAGCAATTCAGGATGTTTGGTTCTAGAGTCCTGGTTTAAATCCTCATTGTTGGGATTACACAGCTGAATCAGTGCTCTGAGATCTAGTAGTTAGACTAACTCTGGAGATGCCCAGCTGCTTTAGACCAAGGTGGGAAGGGTGGTCCTCCATTCTCAGCTCATTTCAGTTCCATATCTTGGGGACGATGCTACTCTGTCTTGTTTGAACTCGTAATTTTAAACCACTTGGAATAATATTCTCCTTTGCTTTAATGTTATACATCCCTGTGCATGCTCTTCAGTAATTGAAAGGGATATCGGACAAATCTGATCTGTCTAGCTTTGACTTATGCTGTCCTTATCTTGGCCTTTGTGTCATTAAGAAAAAAATTGGTATTGATCTTGGACCATACCACTACACTGTGCTGCAATTTTTCTTCCTTGCTAGTGGAATATAAATCGATAAAAGGCAGCTGCTTTAGACGAGGGCCAGATATGGTGCTGTCATTTATATATTGTAAATCCAATGATAGCTGATCAAATCAGTGCCTCTCCTGTTCCAAACTTGACATGATTGAATTGTCGATAAAAAAGATTTTACAGTAAGGGAAGGAGAGCTGACAGTGTAAATGTCTGAAAACCCAATGAAGTTCAATATAAAATGAAACAATGAGCTAGGATATCATTTTATAATTTCCAATGGGAAAAAATATTTAGTGAATCACAGCTGAAATTGGGGATGATCACGGGAGGGGGGAAGCAGGAATGAAAAGCGAGCTAACTTGCATTATAATTTTTGAGAAATCTGAAATGCAAATTTGCAGATGCAAATTTTAGGAATTATGCATCATACTCACTGACTTGTTTATTTACAGAAATGGTTCAAATACTCTCCACCTCCTCCCTCTTCCATGCACATATTTTCTAGTGCTAATACCCGGTTGCCAGGGGAAAAATAAGCATTTCCTTCCCCAGGAGTCCTGCTGACTTCTAATATGTGATTCAGGAGCAGACCGATAGAACTTAACCCTGCATTCTTTTTTTTTTTTTTTAAGAAATTAAGGAAGTTTAATAAACATATTATACAACATCTGAAGGCCCCCCTCCTTTTCTTTCATTGTTTACCATTTTATTTATTTTTTAAATGTTTTAATTTATTTTTTTAAATTGAGGTATAGTTGTTTTACAATGTTGTGTTAGTTTCTACCATACAGCAAAGAGAAGTAGAGTTCCCTGTGTAACCCTACATTCTTAAAGTCAACCAGTAGAGCTCTAGTTTCACTTAATAGCTCCCTAGAAGTAGTAAATTTGTTTGTTTGTTTAGGAAAAACTATAAATAAGAAGCTCAGAGAGCTACACCTCTCTTGGTATGTGGCCCATCAAACTTAGTTTAGGAAACTAAGATCTTACCCCTTGAAACGTGAAGAAATCCTCCCAATTTTTCAAGAGACCTGATTAATCTATTTGCAAATGTAAGAGCATGGCACTTATTTGTATGTTGAGAAGCATATGCTGGGAGAGGCCAGGCTGGGAACTGATAAGAGGATACTGTTTCATTTAAATGCTGCCAGAGGCATGTTTGCATGACATTTTTGCCTCCATAGTTGTTCTAAATGCATGGGACCTGATTAGTGGAGAATTGACTTCTGAGAGATGCTCGACTTCTGAATTTTCAGCTTGAAAACTGTATTCCGAGTTTGTTGGAATATTTTTTGGAGGGCTCATGTTCCAATTTTTCTAATGATGACAGAGTTAACTTATAAACTGTAGCAACCATCACTACCACTGCAACAAACTGGTGTTCTTGTGTCATCACGAGGCACCTTATTGGAGAGGAGATTAATCACCACTGTGCATCTTGGGAAGTAGTACTTTGACCTGGAGTAAGAAGAGTCTTCTTTCCTGATTTTAACTCGAGACAATTCAAATAGAATTTAAAATTATTCTCTTCCTCTTGTTGAGGCACATTATACCACTAACCATCCCCTTTCTCCTTCTGTGATATGCTCATCTCCATGGGCTTCTCTAATATTGCTCTTTTTCAAAACTTCTCAAGGCTTGATCTTTGTCTCAGTCAACCAATTTCTTTCTTCTGTTTTTCTCAGCTTGTCATCATGGCTACCATTTGCTAAGAGCGATTTATAAGCTAGGGACTGTGCTGTTCAAATTACACGTATTATTTCATTTGATATTCACAAAATCTCTATAAAAATCAACCAGCTGAACCTGTATAGAGGACAAAAGAGGGTCAAGGATATTCTAGATTCTTGGTTAGTACCCAATTTTACTGGACAGGGAAAAGAGTAGGAGCCAAACAAAGAAATGGAAAAGTAGTGATCGGAGAGGAAGGTGGGAATCAGAAAGGGCAGGATCCTGGAAGTCAAGAGAAGTCCGTGATACCCATTATCTCTTGAAGTCAAGAGATACCCACTATGCATAAGACTCCCCAATCTGTATGTCTTCATCCTCAGTTTATTATTCATGGTTTGTGCCAAAGGTACTGTGGGTGGGTTTTGAAGAGTCACTGGCCCTCTGAAATGTGAAGCAGAATTTCAAGCATGCACATGTGTACATTTTCTGGGGAATGGATTGGCAGATTTCTTTAGGGAGCCATACACAAAACAAACGTATATCTTCGAGCTCATACCATCAGCTTTCCACTGAACATTTTCCATTGTCCCCTCAAAGTCAACATGTCTAAAATTTAATTTAGCCTTTGTACCACCTCCCTGCAAACTTAATTACTCACCTTACCCCTCCCTCACGTTTGCTAGTGCCATTACTCTTCTCCAAGGCATCTTTTGCTTTCCCCTACACATCCAGTACATCACCATTGCCTCTAGGATTTATCCTTTCTCTGTTCTTAACTTTCACTACCTTCTCTTGGGACCTTTTCTCCTAGTTGACTGGATTATTGAGGTTACTCTTAACCAGTATCGTTGCTTTCTAACCCTCTCTGGTTTACAGTGATGCTAGGTTTATTTTTTGAAAATTACCCTCATCACATAGAGCATGGTAGGTTAAGAGCACAGTGTTTATATCTGGGTTACAATTCTGATTTTACCTTTTATTTGCTGTGTAACCCTAGTCAAGTTGTTTAATATTTCTGATCTTCATTTTCCCCTTAAGAAAATAGGGGTAATGCTAGTACTACCTCCTGGGCTTATTGTGAGTACTCAGTGAGATAATCCATGAAAGGAGCTTAGCAGAGTACTAACCCATTGTAAACTTTCAGGAGAGAGCTATGATTTTCTATCAAAGAACATAAAATGTCTCCCTAATGCTTACCTCACAGCACATAAAATCTTCTGTCTGATTTTTCAGACCTAGCAGAAACTGGTCCCCACTGTTACCTCTCCAACCTTACCTTACTCCCAGAAGACATGTACATCAAGGCTCTCTCTCCTAAATATGCTCTCACAATGCATATACCTCAGTCCCACCTCTGAATTTTTACTCATGCTGTTTCATCATCCTAGAATGTTTGAGCCCATTCGTTCAATCTTCCTTCAAGCCCCTTCAAGTCCCCCCCGGTTCTCACCATTTTGTAATTTCTCTTGTACTTTCAAATTGTCCATACTGCGCAATTAGTACCTTATAATACACTGTTTTGCACGGTTTGTGCTTTACTTATGAGTTTATAGTGTTGCAAAATATGAAGCTGTTCACTTTCTTATTGCCTGTTCAGTGCTCATTCCATGTTTCTATGTTTTGTTTTGTTTTGTTTTGTTTTTATTCAGTCCAAGCACCTTGTGGACAGGGGTCAGGTCTTGCCATTATTCTCTGTTCCATGACTTGCAACAGTTTCTTGGTAATTACTTGGTGTATTTCTTGGTTTATTTGGTTGTTTTATCAAACTATCAAAGTCTGGATGCAGAAGACATGTTATTCAAAACTTGCTGCCATGACTTATTTTTTATGAACTCAGGTATTTGGGGACTTGGAATGTAAAGCCAAGGTGGGTGGCTTGGGGAGAGCTGGGCGCCTCCTTTCTCTCATTTCTGGAAATGTTTGGTTAAGCAGAAACATTAGGCTGGGTGAACTCTCTAAGTCCTCTGATCTCCTAGGACTCTGGGATTCTGATAAAACTAAGAATCTGCTCCGAAGACCTTTCTCGGCTATACTCGCAGCCTTTGCCCTGGCTTGCTCTGGTTTTGACAAAATGTAGCATCTCAAACAAGGCTTACGTGCTGTCCTTAATTGAAACTGTTTGTCTCTCCTAGTGAGCAGACAAGCCTCCGTTGAGGAAACCACATCAGCAGATTTCATTCCAGGGTGGGGAACTGTTTCTGACAAGGAGCCCCACAAAGTATGTGTGCTTCAGAGAAAAGGGAAAACTGAGTAAACAAATACTCCCTTTGCTGAAGGAGGATGTGGGTTGAAAATCATATTATAGAGGAGGTATCCCGGAGTGTCCTGGGTAACCAGCCAAAAATTTGATCTGGTTTCTCTTAGCATGGGGTAACTCACCACGCCAACTGACATATTTCTCCAGTGACCTCTGCCTCCGAAAATGTCCCCTAAAAGCACAGCTGTCAGTTCTCCATGCTCCAAGCCTCACTGTTTGCCCTAACAGCCTGCAAGATGCCATTGTGCAGATATTTCTTCAGCATTTCTTGACACAGGGGCATATTCGGCTCCTTTACATTTCTGACATTTGTGCAATTGAATCCCTCCCCGCCTGGAGATGGGGAGTGGCTTTTGTATGGCGCAGGCCCTCTGTGCTTGGGAAGCCTGGGCATTGTTCTAGCAGCATCTTACTGCTGCTCATCCACTATTTCTACCCAGTGCTCAGATCTGCGTCGACAATGAGTTGCAGGTTGCTTTCTCAGGATGTTCTAGGGAGCAGAGTGGAAAGAAGAAACATTGGCATGTCCTCCAGAATTTTAACTAACCAGAGAGCCGGCTGCTGATGGGTGTTCCATGCACCACTAGCTCCAAACCCTCACTAATTATACAAGCTCGTCAGGAATGTCACCTAGTGTTCTTCCATTTAATGGGTGGTTGTGCAGTACACTTCTTTCATTCTTCTTCAGAATTATTGACATAATATTGACGTTCACGGGCAGGTTGGTTTTCTAATGATGGTCAGAGAATCAGAGTTGTTGTTTTTTTTTTTCCTGACTTTACCTATCCTTTCAGAAAACCTGAGAGTGTTATTAATACTTAATGCTGCATATAGAGTTTCCACCAATAATACTTTCCCCACAGGTTAGTCCTCAGAATATGTAGGACAGGGTAATTAGGTCTATTGATCTTTGCTACAGCCACTGTTATCAGAATGGCGATCAAGTTTATAAGTAAGACATGGATATTCATTTCAGTTAAGGAGCTACGACAGCTCTTGTTTCTTGAACATTCTTTACCCTAACAGAGGCATTGCTAAGTGGCTCTCAGGAGGTCCTGCAGAGCTGAAATCTCTCTTCTCTAGGACTGGTATCAGGGGCCAGAATGAATAAGCTGTGCCAAGAATGGGAAAACCTTGGACTTAAATAGATTTGGCCCATGGGGCAAGTTTCGTAAAGTCGAAAACTCTCTTAAGGAGCACCTGTCCCCGCCATTTAAGTTGACAAGTGAGTTCTCTGAAAGAGAATTTCTCAGGTAAAATGTTCAGCATTGAACCTTTCTCAGGAGACCCTTCTTTCACTTCACTGACCTTCCGAGTGGGGCAGGTAATAGCTTAGCTTATAGCTGGAGATGTCTTAAGCAGGTGGCTTTGACAATGGTATTGGAACTTAGAGAGGTACATAAACATCTACCCAGACAGCCAGAGAGTCTGAGCAGTGGGCAAGATTGTTTCCTGGATTGTCTGGTGTGTGATTCCTAGTGTCAAAGAGAGTGGCTCACAGGGAGCCAGGACACCTTGTGTTTATTGCTTATGGTAGCTACCCTGTGCTCCTTTCTCTTCGGCTTCTCAAGGAAGGATTGTTTTAAGAAAATGGAAGCTCAAATATTCAGAGGCAGTAGGTTCAGGCATTTGGCTGGCAGGAGATGTGGCCGGGGGAGGATGGAGACCAAACTACCAGGCAGGCATATACTGAGTGGGCAAGAGTCCAGTTACAAGAGAAATGGTCTACCAAAACCTGAGTCAGGTCCCAGGCAGCAAGATCAATTCAAAGTCAGCCTAGGAAGATCTGGACTGAGGTCTCTTCATATCTCCTTGACCCCCATGCCCACCCTCCACCCCCAGTTTCCCATAGGGCTTATGGAAGTTATGGCCACTGCTTTCTGCACACATCAGTATATCTATATACATAGTCTGAGTCAGCTATATCAAGATCCAGTATCATTTGAATTTAAATATTAACAGCATTTTGTTTCTCAGATGGCTTTGTAATTAAAAAAAAAAAAGTAGATCCTTCTGGCTAGAATGGTAAATAGTTTTTGAGATTAGACCTGTCTTCCAGGTACCTCTTCACCAGAAGTATCTAAATATTTTTTATACGATGAAGTCCATTAGACACTCATATGTATGTGTTTCTAGATTGAAAAAACAAGCAAAATATTCAGATTCCAATGAAAGTTCAGTAAGATTTAATCCAAATATCATGAATATTTGTCGAAATTTTGTTCTATTTCCTTAGTTTAGATATGGCTTTGGGTTTTTACAATAGCTTGCGGTAGCCTTTTTTTAATCCCAGAAAAAGGAAGACTTAGGATCTTTCATCACTATTTCCAACAAAATCTCTTTTCCCTTATCTGATTTTTAAACTAAAACTTTTATGTAAGACATACACGTTTAACTAGGTTTAGGTACTTGTTGAAGAATTGCTTTTAAGTAGCCTCAATAATAAAGAAGTTATTTAAGCCTGAAATTCTCAAGACAAGTTTAAACTAGTACCCTAAACTCTGTGATTATTCGGGTGAGAATTGTTTGTGGATAACCGAGGGCTGATTTCGGCCTATGTGAGCAGCTATGTTGATTTTTGTGACTTCAAAATGGCTAGTTTTTAGCACTAGACCCTTTTCCCTCAATTTAACTAATGTGCCTTGACCAACACTGTATATAAATGATGTCTGCTGATAAAAGGGAGTGAGTCACACTTAAGCAGCAACATCAGTGCCCATTAAGCAGAATATAAATAACCATTTCTAAATATGCAATAGAAATTTCAAATGGTCCCTTGGGCAATTAGGGAAATATAATTATCAGCTGGGGACTAGAGTTGTTAGTTTTGGTAGGTATGACAATGCATTTAGTGATTATGCAGGAAAACGTTTTGTTTTTTAAAGAGATTTATAATGACATATTTTGGGATAAAATGTCATGATATCTATGCTTTAAAATACTTCAGCAAGTAAAGTATACCCAAAGCAAAAAATAAAAAAAATAAATAAATAAAATGGTCCCATGTGAGCTGAATTATGTAGAATTTCCTATGCAATTATTCTAAAACAAACAAACAAACAAAAAACCCCTCAGTAATTTCAGTTAGGAGAGTCCTTAAATCTCTTTAGCCAAGTAGGTGAAGCTCAGCTTTACACTCCCCTTACTCACACTTCTTTTTATGTCACTGGTTTTATCCTCCCTCCCTCCCTGCCTTCCTCTTTTTCTTCCTTCCTTTCTTTAGGAATGAAGCACTGTAATTTTAAGCATGCTAGCTAGAGATATGTAATTAGCTAGAGCTGTGTACCAAAGTACAAAGCTTACATTTAAAAATGACTCAGAGATAGAATGACAATGTAAATTATTGTCCAAAAATGGACACTTCTGGGAAGGAAAGAAGGGCTAAAAACAATCAACAGGTTGGTTGATCTAAAAGGTGTAAACAGAGACTGTAGCAGGTTAATCAGGGTGTATGGTCACCTTATTCACAGGGAAGACTAGGATGTTAAGGTGTAAGAGGCTTTAGAAAGCATCTAGCCTACACCTTTTCACAGAGGAGACTGAGACTCTGAACCCACAATGACTGGTTCTAATCCAGGTCTTCTAGCTCCCAGCCCAGGCTTCTTTCAGTTACTCCCCCTGCCTCACCACTCTACCAATATGGAAGGACAGACAGCATTGAGCCATCTCATTCTCATAGTTTTTTTTTTTCTCTGTCTTAACAGCTAGCGTTTTAGATGTGAAACTTCTCAAACATGAGACTCACCAGCCCCTCTTCCCTCCAAATCATTGCTTCACAGCTAATCAAGTGCACTGATTCCTGTTGAACCTTCAGTGCAAATTCATTGTGGTCTTTCTCTCACTTTCTTGTAGTTTAGTTAGGATGATAAGTTTCCAAAACCTAATCCAATTAGATATGATAGAAACATTTGGATAGTTTAAATTCAAAAATATTTTTCTTTTGAAAATGGAACCAAGTGAATCCTTAATGGATTTCGAGGCATACTTTTCGGACTAGCTAAGGTTGGGCAATAGAGTACAGTTTTTCCTGAGATAATGAACTTGAACTTTTGCATCTGGGTGAGAGGTGAGAATGAGTAAGACTCTTAGCTGTGGCTGACATGTTTGAAACTGAACAAAATGTAACTGAAAGAAATGGGCCAGAAACTGGGATTAAGGTTATAAATGTAATGCTCATTGTCTCCTCTGGCTTTTATCCTGTGTGTATTCTTTCATCCCTGTTCACACACTAGATTCATTTTCCCTGGTGATAGATAGGCAGTGTAATGATAACCTCATTAACGAAGAGGATGGGCTCCAACAATACACTTTGTTGTCAGAAACTTCATTACCACTGGTAGAGATGACAGAGAAAATGTACGGATGAGTTTAAGGATACATGAAAAAAAAAAGATATAGAATAAAAATATTGTCAGGTCATAATAGAAATCTGGATGTGACTGATCTAAGGCCCTCAGCGTTGATGTCAGTATCTCACTCCCCTTTTATGTATAGCTCAATAATCATTTGTTGACGGAAGAGCATTGCTAGCTGCCACCGCTGATTCTCCAAGCTAATTTGAGTCCTTCCTTTCATTTGTCTAATGACTCTGAGTAGGAAGATGTTCTGTGGCCAGCAGTAACAACATTGGCATTTGTTTTACCAGGGACTGTACATTTGGATGACAAGGATCAACTAAGGCTAGGAAGCTGGGAAGCTCTAACCCACCATACCTGGATGGCCCGGGATGGAAGATGAGGGTGCCTCTACCTCCTTCTCACTATCCTCCCTCTTTTTTTCCTTCCTGGTTGGCACTTTCAAACTAGTGAATTGATCACCGTGGGACCTCCTCTCTCATCCAGATAAACCTCTGGATATCCAGGCAGGGTAGCCATTTGGCTGCACAAGTTACAAAGTTTTAACAAATGAATAAAGAGGAGCTCCAACATAACGAACTTCATTGTAAGTGAACGTCCTAGAAAGTTTGATGGTAGAGGCATATAAAATTGTGTAAGTACTGCTGTGGGTTAGTCATTTATTTCCTTGAGTCATTTGTTTGTGCATTTGTTGGTCCTTCCCACCACCTTATGTCTCCTCATACGCCTCTCACATACTTTATAGAATTGACATTTTTCTTCTTGGCCCTCATATTGGTTCACTTTCTAACCTTACTCTTATATGCTTGCAGTTTTTCTCCATCTTCTGCCTCTTCTCCACATCACTGACCTTGTTTAAATTAAGGGAACAAGGATTTGAATAGGAAAAAGAGAATAACCTGAAAGGTAGAGTTAAAAACTAACTTTTCTAATGTATTCAGAACGTACCTCCACCTAAATACATCGCCTTTGTATTTGGGAATATGTGAAGCCAAGAACTATCTTTTTATTGAGTATGAAGTTTCATTTTGTGTGTTATGCATCTTTGTGTGTGGGAGGATATGTAGGAATACAGTCAGAACTGTAGGTGGTGGTATTATAAATTTGCAAAGTTAGAACAGGTATTTGGTGGTTTTCCGGTTTTACAATACTTATTGTGTGAGAGGTTCTTTAAATATATTATCTCATTTAATTCTCACAACAATCCTGTTAATGGAGTCTTTCCTGTCGTCTCACAGCTAGTAAGTGGTAGAACCAGAATTGGAATGCAGATTTCTCTGGCTCCAAAGCCCCAGTCTCTTTCCATTATATTATATTATACTGCTTCCAAGCATAAATGATTCTGGGTTTTTCTACTTCCTGATATTATAGCATATAAGAACCAGGCATATTTCCCCACTGACCTCTGTGTTCTTACATTCAATTTCTTTATATCCCAAAGTCTGTAATTTTTTTATTTACAACGCATTCTAAGCTTTGATTTGTATTTTGGAATTGGACCACCCTTCCCCCATTTTCTTTCCCCAACACATATGGATTACTTTGAAAAATCAAACTGTCATTTGAGACTAAGAAGGAAAGGCAGAGCATGTTAAATGTCTCCTTGTCATGAGGGCATGTTTTTCATTAAGCTCTCTGCCTTTCTTTTAGGGAACAACCCTGTGGGGCTGGGCTTATGTTTAATTTTGTTTTACGCGGACATGGTCTCCTCCCTATTCTCAGCGTCCTTTCATGATTGCTTCATAGTAGTGTAGCCAAGTCATGCCAATGGCATTGTAGTGCTTTGGCCTTCAGCACTCAGCTGGTATTGTAAACAGAGTTATTTTCTATCTGTTCTGCACTAAGCACCAGATATTCACCCTTCAGCTGCATAGTCATTCACTTTCCTTAACTCCAAAGGATCAGGTTGTGCATTTGCCGCATATAACCAGGTATTAAACATAGTGTACCCCTTTTCCAGGATACGCTTCTTAAAATTTTAGGTTGTACCACATAAAATAGCTGATACTTGACTTTTTTTAATCTGAAAAAATGGCAGTCTGGTATGATTCAACCTAATACTTTCAGATGATACAATTTAAAAGTAGAAATATAGAGTAATTCCTCAAGGTATTTAATAACGATGCTGATCATAATAGGGGTAAAAACTAGCATTTATACAGGGCCTGCTATGTGCCATGCACTTTATATGTGATTTCTCATTAACTCCTCTCAACAAACATGAAGGAATTATTAATACTATTAGCACCCTTTCTTTAGAAGGGAAGAAACCAACTCTCAGAGAGGTTAAGGAATTTGTTCAAAGAAGTCATACACATTAGTTAGCAAAGCTGGGATCCCAACCTAGGTCTGGCTGACTCCAAAGCTTGGGCTTTTTCCAATGTACCGTCATTCTTATGTTGTAATTGAGTAGAGGGAATTGTGTATGGTGAGACAGAGGAATGACAGAGTTCACCGCTGACCACATTCAAAGATAAGCTGTCTTGCATCCAGCTCTAACTTTGGCCTAGAACTTGACCTTATGTTTCACTATCACCAAGTCGGGGACTGCCTCTACTCCCTTTCACCAGTTCAATTCCTTTCCTGAGGCATTCTGGGAGAGGGAGTACCAGGACAAGTCACCCACTTTTATTTTCTTCCTAGTGTTAGATGGGGGTGAGGGACAGTTGGAGAGGTGGGAGAAGGATCAAGATGAAGCCATGTAGATGACCCAGTTTGTAACACTACCACAACTTTCTGTGTCTGATATTTGTCCTCTTTATATTTCCCTTTGATTTGCAAGACTAAATGATAATTCAAACAAAGGCTACAGCTTAAGTTCTATTCTCATATACTCAGCACAACTCCAGGGCCAATTTTAACCCAGATGTGCTTGCTTCTGTGTAATCTGGTGAATAAACAATCTCTCTGAAAAGCTGATGACGGAACTTGCCTCTCCTGATACTCTACCAATACTTTAATCAAGACCTGTTTTAAAGGGACACCATTTGGTATCTAATGGTAATATTCCATGTCTGCATACAAATAATATAATAAGCCTATGAGATTTTTGTAAATAAAGCAGAATGTTTCCTAGAGTCCATTCCTTTAAAAAATGTATGTGGTCTGAAGAAAAATGGCAAATACAGGATGGTAACGGTTTATAACAAGTTTTTTTAATTGTCAGTTTAAAAAAATAATTTTAAAGGAAGATTAAGGCATAAGGTTGGGAGCCAGCTGGAATTCTAGTTCATAGTAGGGCAAGTGATCTTGGCGCATGTCTGTTTTTCATGTTAAAAAAAAAACAAAAACCACCTGAGGGCTTCCCTGGTGGCGCAGCGGTTGAGAATCTGCCTGCCAATGCAGGGAACACGGGTTCGAGCCCTGGTCTGGGAGGATCCCACATGCAGCGGAGCAACTGGGCCCGTGAGCCACAACTACTGAGCCTGCGCGTCTGGAGCCTGTGCTCCGCAACAAGAGAGGCCGCGATAGTGAGGGGCCCGCGCACCGCGATGAAGAGTGGCCCCCGCTTGCCGCAACTAGAGAAAGCCCTCGCACAGAAACGAAGACCCAACACAGCCAAAAAAAATAAATAATAATAAATAAATAAGCTCATTAAAAAAAAAAAAAAAAAAAACCACCTGAAATCAGACTTAAAGAAGGAACAAGTTGGAGAGGAAAATAAATAGATTCAGTATTTTGGCCTTAGTGCATTTGAGGTGCCCCTGAGATACACAGAGGGCTTGTCTGGAGCTCAAGAGAAGGGTCAGGGCTGGAGAGAGATAGCAGCATCCTCAGAAGAGAGCTGAGTTGATACCTGAGGATGGGATGAGTTGGTACAGATGTTTTGGAACTAGTTAAAAATACAGATTCCTTGGCCCTGCCTTGGAGGTTCTTGTATGGGGCCTGTTGTTAGTTCACTGTCTTCTCCATCAACTCAGGACTTGTCTGTTGCTTTGTTGCCTCCTGTCCTTTCAAAAGAGGGTAGTTTCCAAAGCAAAGCAAGTTTTAGAGATAAATTTAAAGGAAATATTTATGAAAACTCCAGAGACAGTGGAGCCATCTCCATTGAAATCCTGGGTTTAATTTGTTTATCTATTTAAAGGAAAGGAAATCAATTTTGTGGACTTAACTCAGATATTGAATGGGTGATTTTTGCATATTTTCCAAAGTTGCATAAAGAGTAATAATTTAGGGAAGAAAAACAGGATACTGGGTTAATTTTATTATGTTAAATAAATAGAATATACTTAGCAACTATTAGTGGCTTCCACACTAAAAATACTGTTTTATTTCAAAAAAAATAGAACCCTGTAGATATGAAAGTCATGTGTGGACTTTGGGAGACATTTGTCTTTGGATAGTAATATAGGATAAATGATAGTTCTGGTACAAATTAACCTGAATCAGGTATAGTTGCCAAGCCATATTTGAGGTTGAATATTGGATTTTTTCCTCTAAGTGTTGTCTCCAGATCTAAGTGTAAGCCCAGGGCACTCCAGGCTTCTTGAAGCAGATCTGTTTCTCATTTGAGACAGATGGAACCATCAAGGATTTTTCCCATTTGCCTATGCCTTGGGAGAAGACGATGCTATTCCCTTTGGGTACATTTAAGGCAGTCCAGTCAAATTGAAGGATGGAGGGAGCAGTGGCTGTTTTAAGCCCCAAAGGGTTAGAAAGGGTCTGTGAACCAGACTTGCCTTCTCAGATGACTTAAAAGCCCAGAATGGGATCATTTGGACCATGGTAGGGAACCTGGAAATTTCAGTTGGTCTAAATTCTTGGTCATGGAATTAAAACAAATTATATCTACTTTGGTTATCAACGTAGTCCAGTATTTTGTTTTGGCTGAGTCCTGCTGGAGTCATATTTTACTCTGTGAATTTCTTCTGTTGTGACCTTGCTTCTTTTACACACCTCCAAGTCTTCTGCTCATCCTCTCCTTCTGTTGATCTAGACAGATGTTTCCCAGTAGAGCTGGACACATTCCCTAGTCTCTGGCAGGAATTTTCATTAGATAAGAAACTTGGAAAGATTTCTGAATGGTTGATCAATCACTATTGTGTAATGTATAGATTGTTTATATATATATTTTTTATTTATTTTATTTGGTTGCATCGGGTCTTAGTTGAGGCAGGCTGGCTCCTCATTTGGGGCTCGCCGGCTCCCTAGTTGCGGCACATGCGCTCCTTAGTTGTGGCATGCGGGCTCTTAGTTGCGGCATGCATGTGGGATCCAGTTCCCTGACCAGGGATCGAACTCAGGTCCCCTGCGTTGGGAGCGTGGAGTCCCATCCACTGTGCCACCAGGGAAGTCCCTAGATTGTTTATATTGATAAAGTATTATCGTTGCATATTTGGGGGAAGTGTTTTAGAACAGTTTTATGTGTGTTATCTGCTTCTCACGATACTCCTGTGAGATAGAGAGGGTAGGATATGTTTAATACCACCATTCTCCAGACTGGAAACCAAGGTTTTAGAATTATCTCAGTCCAGGGTCCTTGCCATTCAGCCTTCCTGTAGAATGAGGAAGACGAGGAGTGATGGATAAGAGAATATATGTGCATGGGCTTTGAAACAGCTTTGCAAATATGCAGGCAGGGGATCATCATCATTGTTAGTTTGCCCATAGGAGGAAAATTATTAAGCACCATACAGTTCATACAAGACTGTTTACAGGCTGGACTGAGTCACAGATTTGGCTTTTAATATATTATGTTGTTTTGAATATAATACCTCCTTCTTAAATGCTATTAACTTTTCATGAACTGATGAGGGTGTGTGTGTGTGAGTGTGTGTACAAACTAGGGTTCCTTGACTTTTCCCTCGATGATGGAGGGCTTTTGCACTTAGCAATGTGCTTATTTTATATACTGTATTTAAGGTATAGAATACATGATCCTGTGAAATGCCGCTTGTGTCCAGACCTTCAGCAAGTTAATTATTCAACTCACTGTTCTATTTGTATTTTTTTAACGTCTTTATTGGAGTATAATTGCTTTACAATGGTGTGTTAGTTTCTGCTGTATAACAAAGTGAATCAGCTATACATATACATATATCCCCATATCTCTTCCCTCTTGCGTCTCCCTCCCTCCCACCCTCCCTATACCACCCCTCTAGGCGGTCACAAAGCACCAAGCTGATCTCCTTGTGCTATGCAGGTGCTTCCCACTAGCTCTCTATTTTACATTTGGTAGTGTGTATATGTCCATGCCACTCTCTCACTTCGTCCCAGCTTACCCTTCCCCCTCCCCGTGTGCTCAGGTCCATTCTCTAGTAGGTCTGCGTCTTTATTCCTGTCCCTCCCCTAGGTTCTTCATGACCTTTTTTTTTTTTTTTAGCTTCCATATATATGTATTAGCATACGGTATTTGTTTTTCTCTTTCTGACTTACTTCACTCTGTATGACAGAGTCTAACTCCATCCACCTCACTACAAATAACTCCATTTCGTTTCTTTTTATGGCTGAGTAATATTCCATTGTATATATGTGCCACATCTTCTTTATCCATTCATCCAGTGATGGACACTTAGGTTGCTTCCATGTCCTGGCTACTGTAAATAGAGCTGCAAAGAACATTTTGGTACATGACTCTTTTTGAATTATGGTTTTCTCAGGGTATATGCCCAGTAGTGGGATTGCTGGATCGTATGGTAGTTCTATTTTTAGTTTTTTAAGGAACCTCCATACTGTTCTCCATAGTGGCTGCATCAATTTACATTCCCACCAACAGTGCAAGAGGGTTCTATTTGTATTGACTCTCACATTGGGGAAGGGGTTGTAAGGCTTGGGATTTATGATTAAGAGCGTTAGAGTTTATAATTAAGTGTGTTAGGAATGGTCATCAGAAATGGAGATGTCAGCAAGGGCTTTTTATCCCTCTAGGCCCGTTTTATGTTTCTTGGTTACATTCTCTCACTATCTTTATTTTTTTATTTTTTATTTTTTTAACATCTTTATTGGAGTATAATTGCTTTACAATGGTGTGTTACTTTCTGCTTTATAACAAAGTGAATCAGTTATACATATACATATATCCCCATATCTCTTCCCTCTTGCATCTCCCTCCCTCCCACCCTCCCTATCCCACCCCTCTAGGTGGTCACAAACCACCGAGCTGATCTCCCTGTGCTATGCGGCTGCTTCCCACTAGCTATCTATTTTACGTTTGGTAGTGTATATATGTCCATGCCACTCTCTCACTTTGTCACAACTTACCCTTCTCCCTCCCCATATCCTCAAGTCCATTCTCTAGTAGATCTGTGTCTTTATTTCCGTCTTACCCCTAGGTTCTTCATGACCTTTTTTTTTTCTTAGCTTCCATATATATGTGTTAGCATATGGTATTTGTTTTTCTCTTTCTGACTTACTTCACTCTGTATGACAGAGTCTAACTCCATCCACCTCACTACAAATAACTCCATTTCGTTTCTTTTTATGGCTGAGTAATATTCCATTGTATATATGTGCCACATCTTCTTTATCCATTCATCTGTCGATGGACACTTAGGTTGCTTCCATGTCCTGGCTATTGTAAATAGTGCTGCAATGAACATTTTGGTACATGACTCTTTTTGAATTATGGTTTTCTCAGGGTATATGCCCAGTAGTGGGATTGCTGGGTCATATGATAGTTCTATTTTTAGTTTTTTAAGGAACTTCCATACTGTTCTCCATAGTGGCTGTATCAATTTACATTCCCACCAAAAGTGCAAGAGGGTTCTATTTGTATTGACTCTCACATTGGGGAAGGGGTTGTAAGGCTTGGGATTTATGATTAAGAGCGTTGGAGTTTATAATTAAGTGTGTTAGGAATGGTCATCAGAAATGGAGATGTCAGCAAGGGTTTTTTTTCCCTCTAGGCCCGTTTTATGTTTCTTGGTTACATTCTCTCACTATCTTTAAACACACACACACACACACACACACACACACACACACACACACACACACACACACCCACCCACACACCCCTCTAGATGGTTTATTCATTCATGTGCAATTAAACTTAGAATGCAGACTTCATGGAGACAACACATAAAAAACCAAAGCTTAAGAGACCTATTAGTGAAGTTCATCTGAGTGCCTGAGGTATAAAGAATCTTTACAGCCTTGACAAAATGTATCCCTAAGTGTTCTTTGTTTAACCAAGATGTGCTAATACATGTTGTGTTGTATTTTAGTGTTCTTGACCTTTTAATTAAAATCCCTTGAAATGAAGACTTAAAGTCATGACTTAGACCTAGTTGAAGCTACCAAAGATTAGTATTTGTTAAGGTAATGCCAGTTTTGCTGTCAGTTTTTTACAAACACACTTGCTATTTCTTTCCCTAAAGGGAGGGAAAGAAGTGTTTTTTCCTGCATGATTTTATAAAATTGTACTAGACTTTATATGGATTTACTGGATTCCTAAGCAGAAAGATGCATGTATAAACACATGTTAGCAAGCATATTTTTATGAAAAATTAGACTTATGAACCTCCATTTTCCTAAGTAGGAAAGGAAGCAACCAGCAACCCCATTGCTTAGAGTACTTGCAATTGAACCCGACAAAAAGTAGAAAATGTATTTCAAAGAGCATCTCTGCGTGGGCTAGTTAAAGACTGGGACCACCTACCTGTCTAATTTCTATGGCTGCTTCAGATGAAAAGCTCTTGGTGGTAGACATTTCTCTTTGAATTAAAAGGAACCCCCTTGGTGAACTCTGTTGCCACATTTTTTTTTCTTGTGAGGTATTCCTTCCTTACAAGAAAGTTTCAGGAGTCATTGATCAATTCTGCCATTCCTACTCACCTTGATTACTAGTGCTCAGATCTCCTAGTTCATTTACTGGGGAGATTCTTGTTTATTCAATTAGTTGCTTGTAAGGGAAGATGCCATACATGAGTAGACTTCAAATGAAAGCAGTGATGGCATCATTGCATCTTAGAGTATTTGAAATGGACACATAGATGTGCTTAAACAAAAGGCATACCTCTCCCATTAAATGGCCATTTAATGCTTCCACTAGGGAAATAGGCGGAGTTCAATTCGATTTGGGAGTTCTCCTCTCAGACACTGGTGGTCTTCTTCGATGATGCTTTTTAATTTAGTTAAATTCCAAGCCGACTGCTGGCCCTGTCTTTTTATCCAACTGGACCTTCCTACTGTACACAGCTCCAATGGCTCTCTCTATGCAGTCTTTCCAGAATGCACTTAGGACATTTTCTTTTGCTTTTGCTCTTTGAATATGCAACCCACTCTATTGTTTGCAAAACAATTCACCTGTGCTTTTTTTCTTTTGTTTCTTTTTTTAAATAAATGACCACCAAAAGATTTCAGAACAAAATGAACCCCCAAAGGCTAAATTGACAGTGTTCATCAACTTACTGCCTGTCTCCGGACATCATAATAACCGATATCTCAGAGTTGTGCATTCTTGATTTTTATAATGTAGTGGATGAAATCAGATTGAGAGTGGAACTTGGAATTCATTGCTCAAGTCCACAGAAATCTAAATGCCCTGATTTTGGAATCTGTAGTATCTGGGCCCGTCTGTGTATTTACAAAATGTCCTCTGTGTGGAGAAGATGAACATTTCTGTGGTACATTCAGTAAAGTTCTTTGGCTCTGGGGAATGCTTAGATGGTGGAGGAGGTCAGGTGAAGCCAAAATAGCCATCTAATCACACGACAACGTAATTATTTTTATCTGTTCCAAATACTGAATTTGACTCTTTGGTTGTTTTGTTTTGTCTATCCGTTTGTTTTTTGCACTACCTCTGTTCCCCCAAGGCAGTCAGTCTTTGGGAGGCCAAAGAAAGAAGGGACCAGAGGTGTCACGGGTCAAAGAAAATGCAAGGTCAGTTGGCCACCTCTGTTCAGAAGGGCGCCACCACCACACCAGTAAGAAAGCAGAAGCCTCTCTCCAAAGTCATTCATGTTCCTTTGTGTTGACACACTGACCCATCAGGTCACCTTGGAAAAAATGGAACCTATCCTGTAGAGGGGACTAGATAAAGTGCCAGTGGAAGACTCTGCCTTTCCTTCTTAGTCTCAGACCTTTGACCTTTTAGTCTCCAGGAATGTGCACCCTGTACAGTCATACAGGGCCCTGTACTCAGGAGGGCCTAGCACTTGGTTTAATGCTTTGCTGTTGCCCACTTGCAATTCTTAATTTTTTTAACAAAAGGATGTCCCGCATTTTCATTTTGCACTGGGTCCCACAAATTATGAGGACGTCCTGCTTGTACCTCATACTACTTTAACAAGTGTTGGCCTGAGGTGAAAGGAAAATATCCACCACCCTTTTTTGCGCACTTCCATCTTCCGTATGCCACCCTACCTCTGTCCCAGTGAAGGAAGCACCGGATTATACTCATTTCTACCCAAGTTTAGAGGACTTAATGTTTCCTTTCCAAGGACTATTTGCCTTCTAAAAGAAGGTAGCAGACCAAGGGTAGTGTTCAAAGGGATGCATTTTTTAGGTAGATTTTTTGGTTTTGGCCTTTAAATAATATACGGTGTTTATCATAGTTACAGCAAAAGCAGCACCAACAGCAGCAGTTGAACTGAGCTGTTTACAAAATTCATTATTGCATATTATTCCATACACAAGGCACAGGCAGTGTGATGGTGTCTGTATTCTATTCACAAAAGGTAAATACACAAGCTGGATGGATCAGCTAAGTTCCTTAAAATAAGCATGTTCATCCTGTGTCCCATGGGGTTCAAATGCCTGCCCTCAATGTCTGGCAGCATTGGTGGTGGCCGTAGGAGGAGTGAGAACTACTCTTTCCCCCCTTGGCAGCATCAATGAAGGTGGAAGTTTTGAGTACCAAAGGGGGAACGTAGTGTCATGCTGAGGGGCCCTTTCGATGTGTGGACACCTACCACATGGGCCGTCTAAGCCAGCAGACCCGAAGATACATAGACCAGCATCTCCTCTCTCATGAACATCATCATTGTACCATCTATCTGACCAGCACCTCTTTTAATTATTTGCAATCTGTTCTTTCAGAGAAGGAGAACTGGTTTGCTCTGTTATTTTAGCTAGATAAACGTAAAATGAAGTGTAAAATCTTAATGTGTTATTGAGCTCCAGTTGAATTTGAAATTGACCTTTCTTCACTTTTGCTAAAGAAGCATTATAAAAAGGGATTTCTTGACGTTGTGACAAACTTACTCTATTGAGAAAAGATTTGTAAGCATGAGATATCAGGAAATCGCTTATAATTTTTTTTTTCAGAAAGAAGAAATTTTTTTCTTAATAGCATCAGGAGGATTTGCGAGGAGACTGAAGAAGAATAGACGAAGTTAGATTTAACAATCATTTGTGTACTTTAGATAGAAAAGCTAAGATACTTGTCCCCTAGCCTTTAAAGAGATTCAGGGAAATGGGGCTGGTGATCAGAGAAAATTCCAGGGGCTGGCAATAGGAAGAAGCTTAGCTTAATGGGGACAACATCAGGTTCAAGTAAGCATGGCAGCAGGTGATAAATGTGGTAGAGGTCTACTGATTCGGTCCTCCCTGCGCTTTCTATATGCTGGCCATTGTGCTCTGTTCTGTGGAATGAAATGAATGTAGTAAGGTTTTTGTTCTTGAGTGCAAAGTCTAGGAGGGGCGATAGACGTGTGCCCAGTTGGGACATCTGATTGCAGCTGAGCCCATCTGACTCTAGTTAAGGACATGGATTTCTAATCCACGGCTCTAGGGGCAGGACCCTAGGAACAGCAGCAAGGGAATCCAGAAGAACTAGAGTTCTGGCCAGGAAACCAAGACAGGAGCTCAGTCGGGCAAGACAGAGTGTCAAGGACAGGCACAGGATTGCTGGAACTGACCGCAGTGTATAAATCTCAAGGGGTTACCGAAGGCTCAGTTACTGCAACTGGGGTGAAATGCCAGAGCAGGACTAGGAGCCCAGGAGACTTGATGCTGACCATTATACTTCCTCACAGCTTCGCTGGCTTTGGAGATTATCCTGAGCCGAGGTAGGAGTGGGCTCGTCTGTGGTCACTCAGAAAATAGTGGTGATGAAATTGAGTTACGTTAACTGTGAAGGCGAAGTTGAAAGTGTTATGGCTTCTTGAACAAAAAAGAAAAAGTTATCTCTGGCAGTTTGTAAATTGTACCACTTAAGCTGTTGGTTAGTTTGAAAAAAAAAAAAAGTGTCCTCAGAAATCCTAATTTGGGGCTTCCCTGGTGGCGCAGTGGTTGAGAATCTGCCTGCCAATGCAGGGGACACGGGTTCGAGCCCTGGTCCGGGAAGATCCCACATGCCGCGGAGCAACTGGGCCCGTGAGCCACAACTACTGAGCCTGCGCGTCTGGAGCCTGTGCTCCGCAACAAGAGAGGCTGCGATAGTGAGAGGCCCGCGCACCGCGATGAAGAGTGGCCCCCGCTCGCCACAACTAGAGAAAGCCCTCGCACAGAAACGAAGACCCAACACAGCCAAAAATAAATAAATAAATAAATAAATAAAATTTAAAAAAAAAAAGAAATCCTTATTTGACTGGTGACTACCCAAATAATTGAAGCAGTGGATGTTAGAGAAACCTCATCTAAATAAGCACTGAACTGATCTATAGGAATAGAGAATGTTCCAGACTTTGAGAAGGCTGCCTTTTAAGTAGTTTCTGTTGTGAGTCCCAGATAAGGTATACCCAGTTCCTAATTACCATGCTTTCACTTAAAACCATTTGTCTTCTCCCAGTGCACCCCTTTCTTGGTTTTACTATGGCTAATGTCTAACTTGTCAGTACATTTGTCTTCAGGCACATTTAAGGATTTGTCATACATGGTGGAAAGTACTATTTTTAAACTGGTACTTTAAAAACTGTATCAGCTTAGGGTTGATTTTGTACTTATACTTCAGCATACAGAAATGAAACTTTGTTGGTGGTGTTGAAAATCGCTCTTATTGCCTTCTCAGTTTAAAAGAGAAAACATAAATTACTGAAATATTAAACGATAAAAAATGGCTCTAGTCACTGCCCATGAGGACTTTGCTGCATGGAATGTACTTGACTCCAAGTACTATAGAGATGATGATTGTTTATTCGAGATGCTTATGAGAGGGTTGACCCACCATTTTTCATATCGTAGCAGCTCAGGGAAGTAGAATAGTATTCTAGCACATAATGTGCTTTTCAAAAGCTTCAAGGTAATTTATATTACTTGTAATATAGCCTTTTAAAAACGGATTTTTAAGTCCATAAGTATTGAGATACATATACAAGGTAATAAACTTGTTTTGCTGTTTTTTTTCTTTTTGAAGATTTGATTGAAAAATTACATTTCATTGGATAGTTTTCATGACAGTCTATCTTATCGGACCTAAGCCAGGTTGTTCAGAATAGAAGCTGGAAATTTCCTCTTGTCTCACCCCACCTTGACCAGGCATTGCAATATGAATTTGGAATTGGGACCATGTGTGCCCCTTATCCATTTATTTAATATCTAATCCTAGCAAAGCATAAGCAGACTCTCCGCCTTTGTAGTTTTTCATGGCTATGACCACTTTATGTGAATTACCACAAGGGGAGGGCATGGTTCCTGATAGGAGAATAAAGGATAGTCTTCCCGAAGGACATTGTTCCTGAGGAATACACCTTTTTTTAAAAAAATTTATTTGTTTATTATTTAATTAATTTTTGGCTGCGTTGGGTCTTAGTTGCGGCACAGGCTATTTGTTGCGGTGTGCGGGCTTCTCTCTAGTTGCGGCGTGCGGGTTTTCTCTTCTCTAGTTGTGGCGTGCAGGCTCCAGCGCGCGTGGGCTCTGTAGTTTTGTGGCTCGCAGTCTCTCTAGTTGAGGCACACGAGCTCAGTAGTTGTGGCGCAAGGGCTTAGTTGCCCTGCGACATGCGGGGTCTTAGTTCCCTGACCAGGGATCAAACCTGCGTCCCCTGCATTGTAAGGCAGATTCTTTACCACTGGACCACCAGGGAAGTCCCTATAACAGTTTTTTAAATGTTCCTTGCTTCTTTTGATTATGTCAGTTGTTTTCTGGTCAGAATAGTCATATGTGTCTTAACTACTAAGTTTTTGAAAACATTCTATGATCCACACATCAGATTCTTTTCAGTTGGCATATTTTAGGCTGAAGCCACTGTTTTGTTGCCTGTTGATACAGAGCTTGGTTCAGCTAAACAAATACTTGTCAAATGCCCTCTTGTGTGTCAGGCTCTGAGGTAAATACTGAGACACAAAGAGGAGAGAGACAAAGTCCCTACCTTCTAAGGGTTCACAGTGCAATGGGGTAGACAAAGGAATAAATGGATATTTTAATGTATTGAGATAGACTCAGATGGAGTATACAAAGATGTGCTACTGGAGCCAATACCGACACAGTGTCTCTGCCTCTTAGAGTCTCTTCTCCTACTTGCTACTCACCAAATAGATTTTTAAATATTCCTTAAACTAGACTGGGAAGCCAATAGCATCTTCTGCTACTTAGTAGGCAACCTTCTATCATAGGGAAGGGTATTTACAGTGGAAATGCTGTTGAGATCAGGTACATTTAGGCTCTGGGATGCCTGAGGCCATTGTGCAGGCAGTTTTCCAACCCCAGTTCAAGGTAGTTACTTTTGGTCTTTCTCTTCCACAAGGTGGAGAAGGAACAGACAATGAGTGGAAGCAGGCGGAGGAAAAAGAATGGGAGAAAGCTAGAGAAGCAGTGGGAGGAAGGAGTAGAGAAAATAAAGAGGCACACGTGGTGCCCGCTCCCACAAATCTACGTGCCTTCGAGGCTGAAAAGGTGCCTGACCCTGGTGTAGACTTCGTATATTTTCAGTAAGCTATATTTAGTTGTCTACTCCTTCAGTTCCTTCTTAGCAACTTTCACACAAAGGAGGCGTCCTTTGTGCTTAGGGACATTCTCAAGCACTTACGTTTTTTTCCCTGGAATTCACAGGCCCTGCTCTGTTTTGTATTTTATTGCTTTCAGCTTACTTCCTGTTCTCTTGATTAAAAACTAAAGCCTCTGTACAAATGATAAGGAGTTAGAAATGGAGCAGACACCAAACATTGCTTACTGGTGTTCACACCGTGTCCAGGTGAAGTGAATCTAGGGCAGCTGGGATAAAAACACTAAATGGAACCGGCTTTCTGCACGTCTTGTTCAAAGGAAAAAGAAGTGCTTTTTAGAAAAGGCTTTGCTTTTTCAAATTTTCTATGGAGTTATTTACATAAGTTTAGAGCTCTTTATTTTTTTCTTTCATTCTGCTGTCTTGTGAAGCCTCCTATATTAGCTTGGTTTAAATGATGCTAAAAGGGATACATTTGCTGGCACTATGAGGGGGCCGACTGAAAATGATCACCTCCGACAGCACAAGATGGACCAGCTCTTTCTTTTTACCTCCTGAGGGTTGAAACACTCTCAACTTTATTAACAGGAACGTGTAGCGACAAGCCTGCTAAGCTTATCTAGTTCCAAATAAACACTTTAATTCATCAAAAGCTTACAGGGAGGCTCTGCAGGTTTATAGAAGAAACACCATACAGAAGCCTCACAGAGGTCCAAGGCAGTGATCTAGTTCTGAAGCTAGAGATTGTTGATTTGCGACACAAACATATAGAGGCTGTTAGTATTTTGAGCAGACTGCAGTTTGTGGCCTGGGGGGTTGTGTGTAAGATCCGAGTCCATAAAAGGATGTACCCAGGGAGCAGAATTAGGATATTCTGGGTTGGGTGACTTACGAAAAAAATATGAGGAAAATCTCTTTAGGTGTAAGACTTGGAGTATATTTACTAAGAGCACCAAACCTTTTAGTTCACAAGAAGGAATGGTTAAAGTTAAATATGTACATCACAGGAGCTAAGAATTCAAAACCAGTAGAATATGCCATCACGATAGAAATTCATGTACTGAATAGTTCTGGGTTTTCATTGAGCCCTTAAATTTCTTAATAGAAATTATGTGCATATGCCTATACATGTTAACTGTAATAAGGTTTTCTTTATATATATTTTCATACACACCTTTAATATTGTAGCAGAGCGCTCAGTTTTTGGATTTAATTATACTGTTTAAAAAATGCCCCAATTTATAATGGGTACAGTGTTTTAATCAAAATGAACTTTCAGCAAGTCACAATGATAAATCTTTTGGAGAGGCAGATAATCAGCTTGTAATGTCACCTTACTTTGATGCCGGGAGTTGGCTTTTTTTTGGGGTGGGGGTGGGGATTCTGGATAATCATAAACCAAAAGATTATCATTATCATTTTATTACATTACTCTAGTTAAAGAGAATACATCAAAACGAAGATTGCGTTTGGCAGCCCTTTACATAATGGACTTTTGTTACAAGGAAACGTGGCTCCCTCCCCTAGTGTGTATAGAACAACCCAGGACACTTCTGGCAGCTGGCCATGGAGTCCGTCCTGGCTTTGGCAAGAACAGATGGTTTTGGGGTCTGTTGTTCACATTTGATTTCCATGTTACAAATTTTGAATGAAGTCTTTACTGAACCCTTTGTCCTGCAGTCTGCAGCTCCTCACATCAGGGGGCAGTTAGGCGCCGTTCCTGACATGCCAATTTGACACCCGAGTACTGCCATTTATCCCCAACTTGGATTCCCCCTACCTCTGGCCCTCTACTGGATGGAAGCAGTAAGTGTGGGTATACTGCCCTCTGGTGTCCAGCTCGGAGAGGTGCCGAACAGCCTAGCTCTGAACTCTAGGAACCCGGGGGAGACAAACGCCTGAGCTCTCTCTCTGACTCTTGGGAGCAGCTCTGGAGGTGCCTGTTTGAGTACCAGATTCTTATCAGAACGTACTTTCTCCTCTGGGAAGGACCTTGAGTCTATCCATTTCACCACCTTCATTGTCCCATTCTATACACATTTATTGAGCATCTACTATGCTTTTAATTTTTAATTCAACAGATATGTATTAGCACCTACTGTGTGATAGGCACTGTGCTCTGAAGCTAGGGATCTAGCAGTGGAAAGGATGCAGTGATAAAGAAAAATCTCTGCCTTAATAGAACTCAAATTCTATTGGCAGGGCAGGAGGTGGAGGGCAAGGAGACAGCAAAGAAGGAAATACATAAATAAGGCAATTAAAAATTTGTGCTAAGTGCTATGATGTAAAAGTAAGGCAGAGTAAAAGAGGGGGGTGGGTGGTGATGATATTTTAGATAGGGTGATGAGGAAAGCCTTTCCAAGGAGGGAGTGTTTGAAAGGAGAGCTGAATGAAGTGGGAGGACATACCATTGGGAGCATGCTAGGGAACCGAGGCCAGAGAGGGGGAGAGACTGGCCTAAAGACTCACAGCTTTTTCACGGCAGAAGTATGACTAGAATACATGTGTTCCCTGACTCCAAAGCCAATGATCCTATTTCTGTGCTGCATCCAGGGAAAATAACAGAAAAAAATTTATTGAGCTTCTTCTATACATCAGGTAGACACCAGGACCCTGGGTTATGAGGAGACACACAAACATGAGTTAAAGTTAAGAGAAAGGCTACATGTCTAAATGTCTGTGTCTGGCAGGTATCTTTTGCATAGAAAAGTCAGCAGTTATCTGCATGAATGGCAATCTTATTGTTCAAATATGTCATTGTAATCCTGTGGTGTCTGGCGCTAGCCAGGTGAGTGCTGGGTGGCCTGTGTGCCTTAGAGGATGGGCTTCCAGGGTGGCTGCAACACTGGGTCACTTGCTGTTTCTCCCCCCACGTCCTAACCCCGACCCCAGCGGAATGGCTGCTCCTTGTATTCTCCTGGACTGCATGTTGGGAGGCAGAGGCTATCTTGGCTTGCTTTGAAAGGAGCCAAGTCAGGAGGACTCTGTGGATGGAAGGTCTCTATTATTCACAAAATGGCGGTGGTGATGCTCAAAGGTCATCAGATTCAGAAACAGGGTCAAAGCACTAATGAACTGGAACCCTCATCCACATGGCAGTCCAGTCACTTAGGATAGATGGAGGGGACACTGCCTTTGTTGAGAGCCCGCCCCATGCGCACTTTCTGGCATGCCCTTGGCCCTCCCTGCTTTTACCTCCCAACTCCCGTTCCTTTCATGGGGTTATCTATACTATGCGTTTTGGCTTAGGATCTTTCTTTAGAAGAAATAGCCTCCTGTTCTCATTTCTTTTTACATAATGGTTCAAAGATTGGAAGGGAAGATTTTTCTAGTTGACCTTTAAGGCCTGATTTTCATCTCTTTAAAATCTATTATCATATGTAGATATGGTGTCATATCTGACAGCCTAATTGAGGACATGCCTTCGAACATGCCAGTAGGCGTGTAGTAAAGGTGTAGTAGGTGACTGGCTTAGCCTTTATTTACCTCTGGTTTTTCTACTACCAAAGGGAATTTTTTTTAAATGAGCACTTTTGGGGTAAAGAAATTTCTAGCAGAAAACATGTCCTTTTGAAAGATAAGAATGTCTCATCTCCTATAATAACATACCCTTTTATGTCCCCCTCCTCCAACTCATAGAATGACACATATGACAGTCAAAAAATGAGAGTTTGAAATGAAATGTGATGAATATAATTTGAGGTCAACTTTTAGTATGGCCTCTGTGAGTATAATCAGTCTCCTGAGGAAATGGTCGCCTCCTCTTCCCAGGGAGACGAATGCTCCTTGTGGTTGGTAGGAGGGGAAGAAATTCTTTCTTTGCCTCCTGTGCTTGCTGATATCCAGGACCTCTTTACTACATGTACTTCTTTCTTGGGGCTTTATGGTTCATTCTCATTTTCTCTCCCCCTCTTCTTCTTCCTTTCCCTCTTTTTCTTTCTCGTAAATCAGCCAGTGTGTATATGTATATATATATATATATATATATATATATATATATATCCACACACACACACACACACACACACACATATATATGTGTGTGTGTATATGTGTGTATATATATGTATATATGTGTGTGTGTGTATATATGTGTGTGTGTATATATATATGGCTGATCTCTACTTCTTCTATGTAATCCAGCCAATTGACCAATTGACTCCTCATTTATCAGTTAATAACTAATTGTGCACTGATTACCCTAGCCTTCTCCCAGCCCTGGCTGGGGAGGAACCTGCCCTCATCGACCTCATTTCATTGTACCTCTTGCATCAGCACTGTTTTGGAAATAAGTAATAGCCTTGGGGAGCTTAAATAAAAACAGTAGTTAAGCAGGAGTTCCCCAAGTTTTTAGCTGACTGAGAATTTTTCCCTTTTGGAAATTCTTCCACTGAGTGCTCTCTGCTCTTGTTGGCCACTTTATTTGGTAAAGTTGAAGGATAGCAAAATGATCCATTTGTGATTTTTCAAATGATAATAGCTTATATTTGCATGGTCCTTTAAAAGCATTTTTATATTTGTTTCACTTTTCTCCTGTAACAACCTCGTGAAGGACATGGGATCATCCTGTTTGATGGTGAGGCAGCAAGATGTAGTTGAAAGCATTGCAGACTCAGAATCAAAGAACCTGGTCTCAGTTTGCAGTCCATGGAGGTGACAGGTGTCCCCTGAGGACTCTGGAAGTAGGTTCGTCTCTGATAATTAAACTTTAAACAAGATGAGATAGATCAAAGCAGAGAGGTGTCATCGGAAGGTATTAACATTGTTAAAGAAGTGATATGTCAATGATAACAGAGGCTGGAGAGAGTAACTGAGGGCGTTCTGCAGAGCCTGTCTAGTTCTGTCCAAGCCTGTCCTATGGCAGGTTTATCTTCATTGTAGAGATGGTTCATTAGATTACAAAGACCTGATACCATTGCACATTTACATGATTTCACTAACTCATGTGGTAATGATTCCGAACTCACCAATCAACCTTCTGATTATAATTCATCTTTTCATGTAGCTTGTCTATGGAGAGTATGGCCAAGAATATGAGAATCTAGTCTCCCTAGTAGTAATAATTCATATTGCAAATGAATACTTAGGCATTCTGGTTGCATATGCCAGTTACTTGGGATCTTTCTTAGCATGAGTCAGATGAACACCAGGA
This sequence comes from Eschrichtius robustus, assembly GCF_028021215.1. Classification (NCBI taxonomy): domain Eukaryota; kingdom Metazoa; phylum Chordata; class Mammalia; order Artiodactyla; family Eschrichtiidae; genus Eschrichtius; species Eschrichtius robustus. The sequence continues at coordinate 117,277,960 of NC_090845.1, read as the reverse complement.
CACTGACAAAATCAAATTTCTTGATGGGTAAAGCTGAGGACCAAATTTTGGACCATAGTAAATTTGTCAAAATGAAGCCTCTTCTGTGAAGCTTCGTAGTGGCTGCCTGGTCGGTTGGCTTTCCCTGGTGACATCCTTCATTATCACCATGCACACGTTCTTTTGAACATTTAAGGATTTTTGTATTTATAGGCTGCGCAAGCTTGGGCAAGTCATTCCTCCTCTCTGAGCCTCGGTGTCTGTATCTTTAGAGTGCTTTGGAAACTGAACAAATGTAAGGTAGTAGTAGTATGATGAGGAGGAAGGAAAAAAAAAAACAGGTTTGAGGTTTGGCATCAGAGGTAGTTTGCCTAACATCACATGTCTAGCTGACGGCAGCCATAAGTAGCATAGGACCCTCGCTATATTCTGGGCACACAGGGGCGAGAGGTGGGGATAAGAAGGCAAAAACAGAGAGAACTCTTGAGTGGGTGAAGGGGCGTGGCTCTTGGATCAGAGGTGAAACAGCAAGGCTGAGTTCCACCTGAGAAAAGGCGTTGGAGGACTCAGAACAGTGAGAAAGCGCCTAGCCCCACAGCTGAATCCCTTGGCGTGCTCTCCGAGGATCTGAACAGCCCCCGAAAGTCAAGTTTTCCTCCTCACCTTCTAGGTTTTGGCCTAAATCCCAGGAGCAGAGCTTTTCCCCTAAATTTCCGTCATGCCCTCGGCTTGGTTGCTAGATCTCTTTACCTGGGAAGCTAATGGCATTTGCCTTGGACCACTGCGGATACTTCTATATCTTATGTATATGTCTCGTAAAAAATCTTTGAGGGCAGACACATGTTCATCTTTAATCCCCAGGGGCTAACACAGTGCTTGGCAAAATGTCAATAAAAGCCTAAATCACTGACTTATTTAGTGAAGGTCTCTTTGTGAGTAGGTCTGTCCTTTCCTCTTCAAGTCCTGATGCTAAGAGTGAAACAGAGAGTGGCCAGGGTTATTGGAATTGAATCACAGGATGCACAGAAAGATCATCTAGTTCCCCCTACACATTTTACAGATGTGGGCACAGAAATCCAGAAGATTGAAGACACTTCCTGAGGTCCTACAGTTAGTGACAGAGGTAGGGCCAGAAGCCAGATCAGCTGATTTAGGATAGAATAGGATAGGATGGGATGGGATGGGATGGGATGGAATGGAATGGAATGGAATGGAATAGAATAGAATAGAATAGAATAGAATAGAAGTTGTTGAGCAGAGGACTGACCTCACCTCTACTTGGCAACAGCCTGTGGCTCTTTAGGCCTCTGCCACTCTCTGTTTAGTCAAAACTTGTTCAAAACTTCTTTGTGCTGGAGGGAAATGGTTAATTGGATTCCTAGGGGTTCTTCACCACTTGTTCAGTGTTCCTCCTGTCTGGAACCAAAGCCTGATTGCTGGAAGAAGTAAAAACCATCCCACCATTGTGGGAAAAAAAATCCTAAAAGTTAATCATTTCATACAGTCATGGACTTTGGCATGGGACCCTCAGAACCTAACTAGAATCCAGGAATGTTTCCTTTAGATGATTTTGCTGAGTGAGAGAAAAACATACACATCCCAATATCAGGTTAATGATACACAATTGTGTCCGACTCCTCATTCCTTTGACATTGATAAATGTTAGTGGCTCCAATCTGTTCTTCCTGGATGTAATTTTATGAGGCTCAGGTAGTGTTGTGGACCAGGGATTCAAATGGCCTTAGTTCTTAAAGATTATAGGAAATCCTATAGAAATGGAATTCTGTTGGGAACCCACTGCTTTGTGATTATTTTCTATTGCTATAAACAGTATTAAGCATCAAGTTATTGGCCATCAGACCTGAGAAAGTAGTTCAATAACCACTTACAGGTAGGGACCTATGGTAATTACCTAGCTTTTGTCCACCTACCAGATGGACTGTGTATGCAGTTATAAAATATTTGACTTTGAACTTTTTATTAGTGAAGATACATGCTTGATTGTGTTTAAAGTATCCTATCAGGCTTTCACACATACTTTATAAAATATCTGTTCTTTATTTTGACAGGATTATGTTTAAAGGAGCCTTTTGATGACAGACATTTATCTTTTCTAGATCTTTTGTCCCTGGCGATTTGCTGTAACTTTTATAAGTCAAAGGGCTTATTGATCTATAGATTTTATATGATACTGTGCCTGAATAGCTATTGCTATATTACTGTAGAAACTGACTGCTATATAGTCAGGGTGAAACATATTGATTTTCATAGACTGTAGTATTCTTCGCAGAAAGAACGTGTTGAATTTTAATTTCCTGAGAATGTCAACTTGCCTTGCCTGTCAAGAAATTAAGCTGGGGCTGGTGTTTACTGGTGTGATAGCAGTCTCATACTTGATCAGGCATCATGTCATCTTATTAGATCAGTACCTTTCATAGGCATTCGCCAATCCTTGTATTCATAATCCCATCTTTCCTTTTAATGGTGTGTACTTAGCACCAGTAAGTAAGCAACCAGTAAATGCAAAAACCAGTACCTGGCACATAATAGGCATTTAATTTGAGATGTTTATTGAGATATTACTAATGGCTGCTATAGTACCAAGCTGTCTATCTATATGTCTATTTATATCTATCTATATCTTATTTAGTCCTCAAAATAAACCCTGTGAGGTAGATACTACCCTTTCCCTTTTACAGGTAAAAAACTGAGGCTCAGAGAGATCATGTAACTTGCCCATAGTCACACAGCCTGGAATCCATAAAAAGTGGCAGAGATAGGGTTGGACCTAGTTTACCTGATTTTGGAGTCTACTTGGCTATACTACTTCCCATAAACAGGCTGGGACTGACTTTGAGATATTCAAATCTACCCTGTCTCTGATAAACAGCAAAATAAGACCCCCCCCAACTTCCCCAGCCCAAGGGGGAAGAGAGAATTATACCTGGTGTGAAGGGCTGTGCTCAAGCAGTGCTATCTGTCAGCAGCTGTCCGTATCCACAAGTAAAGCCCCCTAAGGGAAGTTTCTCCGAAGGAAGTTCCCATACTGGTGTGTTCAAAGACCTAAATTTTAAATGGGACCACCTCAACATTTCCTACTGATTTATTGCTTCCTGAAGGGAAAAACTCAGTGGTTACTTAAGAAACAAAATAAAAATCAAAAACCCTTATGCAAAAAGGAATGATTGTCCAGAAGAGGCAAATCCATACAGACAGAAAGTAGAGTAGTACTTGCCAGGGCTGGGAGAGGGGAATGGGGAATGAGAAGTGACTGGTAATGTGTCTGGAATCAGACAGTGGTGATGGTTGCACATCTTTGTGAATATACGAAAACCCACTGAATTGTACACTTGGAAGGGGTGAATGTTATGGTATGTGAATTATATCTCAGTATTGTTTAAAAAAAGGAAATGGAACATCTGCTTAGAGCACCCATGTCCTTAGGTGTTCACAGTGCTCTGGGATGCCTTTTGTGGCCCGTGACTTTTCACCAAAGATCAGTGAGTAACTAAAATCAGCTCTGCCCAGGAGCTGGTCAGCATGGGCTCCTAGTTACCAGTGGAGATTTTTAACTCTGATTACAAATTTCCTATGAAAGTCAGAGAGCCAGTTTGGGCCCGTGACACTCTGCAGGATACCCAGGTAAAGGCTATTTTTTTTCCTCAGAAGAAATGTGAATAGTTAAAGTGTAACTTCCTCAAACAACTTGATTTATCTTGAAGTGCAGCAATTTGCTACACGTGCCTTTTTCAGAAAGCACTAATCAATTCCAGGTCAGAATCAGTTAAAGCGCCCCACAAATTGATAGTGAGGTCTTAAAAAGGCTCAGCAGCTTTGGAACGTTAAATTTACTTGCTGTAAATTTGGAATAAGAACATAAAGAATCACTTTCCAGCAAGATGATGAAAATTCATCATGTTCATTATGTGTTTCTTCAGAAGCACACTACATTAATTTTCCAGCTCAACTAAGTGGGGGAAGTAAGGTCTCTTGTTACTAAAAAGTTGCTCTGATGTTTAGAGAGGCGGACCAGTTCCATTAATGAATCCAATCTGCTCTGACTTGTGACACTGCTTAATGTGTCCTAAAAACCCTAATGTTGATAAGTGTCATACAAACCAATATCAGGGTTTTTCCCCTTAAAACAAGACCCAGAAGGTGTTTATAAAACTTAGTTTTGTTTCCCAAGGATCCAAATGCTTACAGTCAGCTCTTGATTATGCAGGCTAATGGGGGAGAGCAGTGGTGTGGCTCCTCTGAACATCTCTCTTCGCCTTTGGGGTATGTATTGGCACTCATTTGACTCGGGGGTGGCGTCAGAATGAAAGAAGGAGGAAAGTAAAGAAGTCCCGCTGTTCAGCATCTCTCCTGAAAGCCCTCTTCAGACATCTGTCCCACTCTAGGCTGTACTGAAGAATTATAGCATTCCCTCTCAGCCCAGAGGGGCCTTCTCCTAGCTAGATGAAAATAATGAAGTGTTTTCGTGTTTAAAAGCCCTCCTGCTTGGTTGCAGGCCAGCATAGAGAAGTGAAAAGAAAAGCAAGGCAACATCGGGCACTCTTTCACCTGCTTTGCTTAACTTTGTTAATAAGAACGTGAAAGAAAAGTAATTCACCTTAGGATACCTGAGATTTGCTGGCTTATCTTTCTAGGCCCTATAAAACACAGCTTTTGGGGCTTCCCTGGTGGCGCAGTGGTTAAGAATCCGCCTGCCAATGCAGGGGACAGGGGATGGAGCCCTTGTCCGGGAAGATTCCGCATGCCGCAGAGCAGCTAAGCCCGTGCGCCACAACTACTGAGCCTGCACTCTAGAGCCCACGAGCCACAACTGCTGAGCCCGCGAGCCGCAACTACTGAAGCCCGTGCGCCTAGAGCCCGTGCTCTGCAACAAGAGAAGCCGCCGCAGTGAGAAGCCCTGCCACCCCAACGAAGAGTAGTCCCTGCTCACCGCAACTAAAGAAAGCCCACGCACAGCAATGAAGACCCAACACAGCCAAAAATAAATAAATAAAATAAATAAAAATTTTAAAAAGTCTTTAAAACAAACAAACAAACAAAAAAAACCCACAGCTTTCCATCTCATCTTAAAGGACCCCCAAAAGCTTTGCAAATCTACGATGTGGTCTAGAACTACTTCACACCTCCTGAAATGCAGCCTATGTTGTTGTGAATGATAGCAGCTATTTAAATAAATCCTAGAAATGCTGCCCAGAAGTTCAGATCAGGAAGGAGTGGCTGTGCCTTGACTTCCTGTGGTCACAGCACCTGCAGGTCTATGATCCCTGGCTCTATTTGGCCCCTATCTGCTTGGGCTCTCCTGACCAAGCTGAGTACCCTGACACCTTTTATGGCCTGACGTCTGCTGTGGTTGCACAGGCCTCTTTGTCCACTCCTTGCCTACTGACTCTTTGACATCTGCCAGACTCTGCAGGCCTAGCAAACTCTCAGGGCTGCCCTCTGCTAACCTGTCTCCTTGCTGTCTGAGCTGAGAGCTTTGGCAGCCTGTTTGCATAGATGTAACACCTATTCTTGTGACGGATCTCTATCTGTTACCATGGGAACTAGGCACAGGAAGCCCATATGACAGGCATCCAGTCTGAATCTCTATGGTCATTTCTTGGCTGCTAATGGAGGGAAGCCGGGGCAGAGGTAATCTGATCGAGTGGGTGACCCCAAATTCTTTTGCGTTTGGTGTTGGAATGGACATGCACAGTCCATCAGGCAGCCATGTATAAGCAGACTTCTCTGAGTCTCATTAGGACTTCCATTTTATAGCAAGGTGCTGGGAGAGGATAGAGAAGAGGAAATGGGGAAAGGGGACAGAATAAGAGGGAGGGAGAGAGGATGGGGGGCAAGTGGAATAGGAAATGTACAGAGACGTACTGAAAGGAGGAGTGTTTCTGTGAGTTCAAACAGGTGGAGCTCTGAGTGCTTCTCAAGGTAACTGACTTGCTCTGCTGGGCTCTCCTTTTCCTTCTGTTCCCTGACTAGCAACCTCAGATTTGCATTTCTATCATAGTGTCAAGCTTGGTTACTCTAACAACTGCTCCTCAGATAGATAGCCACCTTTTTATGATACTTTCCATAGAGATGAAATTTAGCAAGTGGTGGTAATTACGGTGAAGGTCCCAGCCCCTAGCAGAGAATGTGAGCATGCAGGGTACGTGCACGTGCCACGATGTTGCTTTGGTGCTGGGCCAGGGGCTTAGAGCTAATCCTCTGTCTCCCACAGAGAAGATGGGAGGGAATGTCTGGGGTTTTCAGTAAGTAGGATCCCTATGGTAGCATTTAGGGCTGTCTCTTCTCAGAGCAATTGCTATATTGGGAATGGGCTCTCTGATGAATCACTAGCTTGCGTGATTCATGGAGGTCTTTGCAAATGACAGTGCTTCTGACCCAAAAGGAGTTATGAATTTCTGTCCTCGGCAGGGCTGGGAAGATTAAAGCCCCCCAGGAACCCTAAACAAGCTGTTGAGGCCGTAGTAGAGGTTGGATTGCACACCAGGCAGGAAGGGCCTTCTGGACAAGAATCATGCCTGATTCTCTTTTGGGCTCTTGGCACCCAGAGTATAGTGCAGGCACTCACTGTACACAGCAGCGGAGGCTAAACAGGTAAGGGTAGCTTTTAGCTATTGCGTTTCCCTGGCCTTGGCCAGTTCCTCACTACCAACTTGCCTCTTCCCCACTTGCCTGTGGCTTGCTTACACCTAGTTTCTATTTTTTTTTTTTTAAATGACATCGGAGGAGGTCAGAAATGGAGTGACATCCTGCCGAAGTGTTTTTTTTTTTTTAATTTATTTATGGCTGTGTTGGGTCTTCGTTTCTGTGCGAGGGCTTTCTCTAGTTGTGGCAAGCGGGGACCACTCTTCATCGCGGTGTGCGGGCCTCTCACTATCACGGCCTCTCTTGTCGCGGAGCACAGGCTCCAGACGCGCAGGCTCAGTAGTTGTGGCTCACAGGCTTAGTTACTCCGTGGCATATGGGATCCTCCCAGACCAGGGCTCGAACCCGTGTCCCCTGCATTGGCAGGCAGATTCTCAACCACTGCGCCACCAGGGAAGCCCACACCTAGTTTCCATCTACTTCATCAGCCTTGTCCAAGGGTTTCAGAAGAGAAGTCTACTCTAATGTATCACTTCTGCTCAAACGATCTAGAGTTCACCTTTGCAAATAGAAGTCCACTAGTAAAGATAGGGGTGCAAGTTATTATTTTCTCAGTTTGTTTAAAAAGTGTTTTATTGGTCTCCTGTCATCCTGGCCTTAAAGTCATTTCATGGAGTCCCCAGTTGCCTCATTTTGAGCCATGACACCTGGCCCAGCTTTAGCCTCTGTGGTCCTGGCAGTGTACCCAGCCAGCCGTGACAGTTGCCATCTGGCCTGTCCTTTCACTCCCCCTACATCAGGATTGACTCACGTGGCAGGAAAACATTACCATTACCTTTTTGTGGATGAGGCAAACCAGTGGATTTACTTTTGAAGTGAAGGAAATGAGACTGAGAGACTTTTCCTTCTAGCCTATAATGCCAGAGAACATCAGCGAGGCAGTTGGGAAAGAAAATGTAGAGCTACCTCTGTGGATGCAGAGGATCGATTCAGAGAGAAAAATAATTTTTAAAAAATGTAGAATTAAAAAGAACAAAATGTAAGGCTGTAATTGGGGGAGGAAATACAATATCATACTGAGAACATCATTTCTGCAATAATTTTCAATAAGTCAGTGAGAACATTGTAATTCCACAGGGATTTGAGATATGAGAAAAATAAATATTTGGAATAAGCCATTATGGAGAAAGGTCCCTGATGAGTTGCTATTCACTATGGCTATACTATAATGATGCTAAAACAGAAATCCTTTGGAGCCTCCGTTTTAGAAGTTTTTATTGAAGTACTCCAGTTCATTGTTGTCTATCCCTTTGGGGTTAACAACACCCCAAGTAGACTGCGAGGGGTTTGATCAAGGTGGTGGTGTTGCCCATCGATCTCTTCCTAAATCACTAGCAATAGAACCTGTTTCGTTCCCAGGCTAAGGACCACATTCTGAAGAGTGCCTGTCACTAAGACTGCAGTTCCAGTGCTGCAGAGGCAAGTTGGTGGATAATTATATGTTCTTATATAGATTGCTTTCAGAGTTGGGTAATTATTGTGAAGCTGACCAGCTGGAACTCACAATTAGCTCAGGTCTAGACTTCCCAGGTCACCAGCAACTACCCGTCCTTCAGGCAGGGTAATCTTGGACACAAATTGTTTCTCTTAAATATAAGGCATATAGGCATTTAAAATGAGTTATGGGTGAACCCTTTAGAAAAAAGAATCTGTTATTAAAACAAAGTACAAAAGCAAATATTATATCTTTTAAAAAGCCTCCTTGTGGAGGGAGAAGTAAGAAAAGCGACGCTCTGAAACAGTTGTGGCAGGGTTAAAGAGAAATGAACTTTACTACTGAATAGTTAGGAAGCTATAAACTGCTTTTTTTAGCCTCCCAATTAGCTTTCCCTTTTTCTTTTCTTTCTCACTTTTATAACTCAGAAAAATGTAGTGGTTCTCCATAGCTTATAAGATCAAACCTAAATTCTCTAGCATGGCATCTAGGTCCCTTCCCAGCCTGGCCCCAGCCTGCTTCCAGCCCCCTCTTCCATATGGTCCCATAACCATCTCATTTCATCTATCCATATGGCATTTATAGCAAGGCGCCACGTGCAAGACATTGCTAGGCGTGTGTGATCTAATGCCAAAACACTTCACTTTGGTGAGGGCTTTATTAGTTCACCGTGCATCCTACATGAGCTCCGTTAAAAAATTATGAGGTGCTGAGTGCCTGGGCTGGGGTTGTAGCAATAGCCCGGAGAAAAAAAAGGAGGCTAGGATGTGGTGGGAGAGGGAGGAGTTGAATCAGTGAAGGAGTTTGAAGAAATACCATTGAATAACAAAAATGATGGATATGATCTATCTCCTGTTTTTAATTTTCAGTGATTTTCCAAACTCCTATGAACTCACCTAAAATTATGCAAGATGAAATTAGCTAATAAGCAAGCTGTGATATATTAACACAATGAAACATTGCATAGCTACATGAAAATGTACATATGAAATGTTACTAGTAATACTTAACATTGAGTGTTAATATATTATGTGCCAGGCACTGTTCTAAGCATTTTAATAAATATTTTATAATGTAACCCTCACAACAACCTTCTGAGGGTAGGTAGTATTATTTTCCCAATCTTACGGGTAGAGAATCCAAGGTACTGAAAGTTTAAGTGACTGACTGAAGGTCACATATCTAGCATGCAGCAGAGCCAGGATTTGAAAGTATGTATTCTGGCTCCAGAGTTCATGCTTTTAACTACTATAATGCAGCTGTCTCTGTACATGGAAAAGAACATCAACAAGTATGTAAACTCAGCTATGTGCATATAGATACATTGACCAATACAATTTGCAGTAGTACAGATGAATGGATTTAACATTAGATTCATTCTTTAGTAAAGAAGTTTAAATTCATAAGAAAAGGAAAAGAGTGAGAACGGTTTAGTGTCAGGGAGGTCAAGGGAAAGCAATTTAGGAAGGAGGATATCAACAGTGTCAAATGTCAACTGAATCAGTAATGAACTGATTAACTTAATAACTTTAAGTCACTTAGCCTCCTTTGTCATTGTTTCCTCATCGGTAAAAATTGCTATTGCCTTACAGCTATGTTTTGAAGATTAATGAGATAATATTATGAAAGTCTTTGTGGTTTCCTTTGATAATAAAGACTTTTTCAAAATATTGCAGACCACGTCCTAATGGATAAAGCTAAAGGCAGAATATGTGTGAATTTTCGAAGTCTTATGCAGTAGTCTAAGGTGTTTTATGTCCTTAAATTCTAGTTGAGTGGCGACATAACCGGAAATGCCTTGATGTCTGGAGGGAGAAAAAACAAGCATATTGCTAGTTTGATATCCTGTAGAAAAACCAATTGATGGATTGTCTAATTTTTCATTTTTCAGCATTCAAATGGTGCACAGTGTGAGCCATCCATGATGTCTCGTTAGCATCCTTTGATTTCTCATTCATCTGTTCACTCATTCATCCATCTATTTAGCAAACGCATGTTGAGAGCCTCCTATGTAACCAGAACCTGTCTAGGTGCTGGAGTTAAGATGAATGAGACACATAGTCCTTGCCCTTAGAGCACTCGTGCTGGGGAGATGGGTTTGTAAGTAGAGACTGTCATTATACTTTAGTGAGTACAATTTAGTATGGTGGGTACACACAATGTACTCTGGGAGCACAGGAGAGAGAGAGAGTGGGGGGAGACTAAGGCAGGCTGTTGATTCTTTTTCATTAAGTTGGAAATTTGTGTAATTTTTCTTTCTTTCCAGGTGACTAAAATACTAATGGGTTGAGAAGTAGAGAAGACGACTAAAATTTCCTAATCCTAGCAACTACACACAAAGCACAGACTTCTAGACTCTAAGGCCCTGTGCCTTGGTAGGCAACTGCCATATAAGTGTTTCCCAACCTGCATTACATTTGGATCCAGCTAAACTCATAGCCAAATACTTTTGGTGTCCTCTCTGATCACATATATAAGCCCAGTGCCTTTGTCACATCTTTGTATAACTCTTTAGAGTCCCACCTGCTATTTCTCGAATCATCCATGGGCCCTATTCTCAGAGGCAGCCAGGCAGTCCCAGGTCAAGAAGACAACCTGGTATTTCCAGTTGAGTCTTGCATGTCTTTGGCTACTATATTTAACTAGTTTGAAGTGAACTTTTACATTTTTACCAGGTGGGAGATCATGATAATGCTGTAATAGACTTTATGTTCAACTTGCCCAGGCCCAAAAGTACTTGATTACTATCTTAAATTCTCAGTTGTTTATATTATCTAATAATCACACTGCTGTTTCAATTAATGTCACATGCTAAGGGTCCATTGCTAATTTTGTTTCCAAAATATTTATCTGTAATGGAAAAAATTCTTTGTGTGAATCTCTTCTGATGGTTGCATGTAAGTTATAGCTAAACTATAAGCAACTAAAGAGGAGGGCTGTCTGAAGGGCTAGGACCTATTAATTCTTTCTTTGTTAGTGCTTCTTTTCCTTTTGCTTTTGGCTGTTTGGTTCTCGTCCTATAGTCTTTATAAAGAAGGGGTAACAAGTAGTTTAGGTAGCTCAGGTAAGCATCCTTGTATAACTCTCTGGTGCTTCCAACACAATGCTCAAACTCAACAGTCTCTCCAGTTTGTGACCCATTTAAGTTTTGTGGGGGAGAAATCATAAATACACAGAAGTTAATATGTATCACCCCGAGGAATGTTAGTCTTCAATAGTGTGCAATGCTTTTTTAAAAATAAATTTATTTATTTTATTTTTGGCTGCGTTGGGTCTTTGTTGCTGTGTGCAGGCTTTCTCTAGTTGTGGCGAGCGGGGGCTACTCTTGGTTGCGGTGCACGGGCTTCTCATCGCGGTGGCTTCTTTTATTATGGAGCGCGGGCTCTAGGCACGTGGGCTTCAGTAGTTGTGGCTCGCGGGCTCTAGAGCGCAGGCTCAGTAGTTATGGCGCACGGGCTTAGTTGCTCCGTGGCATGTGGGATCTTCCCGGACCAGGGCTCGAACCCGTGTCCCCTGCATTGGCAGGCGGATTCTCAACCACTGTGCCACCAGGGAAGCCCTGCAATGCTTTGAAAAGGAGGGTTCTGAGAGAGTTGAAGAGATAGGCCACTGTGTTCTTTACAAACAAGCTTTTTATGGTAATGGACTTTATAACTAACTCTTATGCAAGATAATTCCAAATACTTCTCTCGGCAGGAGAGAAGGTGGTATGATAGAAAGAACAAAAGATTGGGACTCATGAGATTTGGGTTTTAGTTCCTTCTCTATCAGTTTCCTCATCTGTGAAATGACAGGCTTTGATAATCAGTATGCCCAGACCTACCTCTACACCAGACTTATCTTGGGAACTGGTTAAAATGTGGGATTCTTGGGACCAATGCCTAGAAACTGTGAATTTATAGGTTTGTCGTAGGGCCTACAACAAGCACCCCAGGAGTTTCTGAGATCATAGATCTGCAGACCAAAACTCTCTGGGACTCCCTGAATTCAATGACTTATAAGGTCCCTTTCAGGTCTAAACATGTATATGTCTAGTATCAAAGATTTCGAATCTAAAGGTAGAGGAAAATAAGCAGAATTGATCAAAGGAAACTTATATTAATATTTTCACGCTAGGCTTTTGTGTTCTGGCCCAACTAGAAGATGTTGGTAAGGTTGTGAGTCCAGGGAAGGGGAGGTGAGCGCTATGAGGTCATGATTTTTCAGGTCAAGAAATTGGCATCCAAAGGCCTGGGGCAGACAGGAAGGCATAGAGAGGAGTAGAAGCCTACCTTTTATGGGAGTTGGTTGATACTTGAGGTGGAAGTAAGTGGATCAAGAGGGCTAGAGACCAGGGGAGAAGTGGAGAAAGAGGAGTTGAGACCAGGAGAATAAGATCTCAGTTCTTAGAATGGCCGATGGTCCATGCATTAGTAAATAAAGGCTGTGATGATGTACTTTCTGCACGAGTTTTGGAGTACACTCATTGCTATAGTGCTGTATAATGAGCACAAGCAAGTGCACGGGCTGTGATTGGAACAGAAATGTCCCTTAGGTCATAAGGTATGAGAGATGCGCCTGGCTCAGTATTCTTCTGTCCTTTGGACTATCACTGCAAGGGCTGAGGAAAATGCTTCTGACCGGAAAGGGATAATAGCCAGACAGTGTGAGCAGAGAAATAGGAAGATGAAGGTGGATCTGAAGGAGGCTGGAATGTTCAGCTCTAATGACCCAGAGAGATTTGATAACAGAATAATCAACAGTAATGAAGGGTTCTTGGCATTAGTAGCTAAACTTAAAGGACAGGCTCTTCACTTGTTGGTTTTCCACATATAAAGCAATGATCTGAATAGGTGGATTTTGCTACTCCAGTTGAAAGCCCGGAATAATAAAGGCATTATACAGTTGCTTGTCTTAATGCTGGCAGTAGGACACTGTGGATCTCTGCATAGTAGGGGTCGGCCAAATGGTGCCTGAGAAAGGTTCTGTAAAGGGCAGAGGCGTGAGGAATGTTTTATGTCATCCCTGGGGTGGCCAGGAGGGGGAGCCAGTCATTTGGTTGATACCTATAATCCATGATAAGATTCTTTTTTTTTTGGTCAGAAATAGCAATGAATTTAGTTTATAATATCTCCTCAGTTTTCTGCTATATATATTATTAGAAAGATATATTTAGAGTAGATAAACTATAAAAATAACTCCATAATGACAACCTTGGAAGTTTAATGTATCACAGACTGAAAAAGGCTTCTTTGATTTGATAGAAAAGATGTCTTTGACCATTGTTCACTGTGCTCACTTGTTGATATTTACTATGCACACCACATTTTTCCCCTTCAGGGAGGCTTTTTCGTTTCCACTAATTTTGTGGTTTTATCCTTTCCGCAGATAACTTTTAAAAATAGTTCTGGGCATGCATCTTTCTTTAAACCCATAAAGCAACACCCCTTTTAATTTTTGTTTTGAAATAAATATATACTAAATGTCATTCATCAGATATCATGAATTATGTCTGTGAGTTTCAGAAATGTTCAGGGGTGCTTCTTAATAGCTTACTTTTCTGTTTCCAAAATATCTCTTTTTCAAAATGATGCCCTCAGTTTTGCCAGTCACCTATGTAGTTAATTGTTTATTTCCAACCCTGTAATTTCCTTGTCAAAATACAAATACTTTTGCTTTGTGGGGGAAAGACTGTGTAGTCATTGACCCCTGCACAATACTGATTTTCACAGTCTTTTATGCTAATCTGGATTTGCCTTGACAATTAAGAGAGTTAGGCAGGCTAGACAAACTGTACGGTTTTGAGCTCTGACGTTAATAAGATGGTCAGTCTTATCTACCTGTTTTTTAAAATATTTATTTATTTATTTATTTATTTTTGGCTGTGTTGGGTCTTCGTTTTCTATGCGAGGGCTTCCTCTAGTTGCGGCAAGCGGGGGCCACTCTTCATCGCAGTGCGCGGGCTTCTCACTGCCGCGGCCTCTCTTGTTGCCGAGCACAGGCTCCAGACGCGCAGGCTCAGTAGCTGTGGCTCACGGGCCCAGTTGCTCCGCGGCATGTGGGATCCTCCCAGACCAGGGCTTGAACCCGTGTCCCCTGCATTGGCAGGCAGACTCTCAACCACTGCGCCACCAGGGAAGCCCCTACCTGTTTTTTATACCAATCTCACCATATCTGGTAATGTGTAGCTGGGGCATGGCAGCAGCTTGGAGGGGCCTCCCCAAGGACCTAAAAATATTGAAAATGAAATTGCCCCCTAAGAGGCAACAAGTTATGAAGGAGAACAGAGTTATGCAAATTCCCTTAGAAGTGAGTGAATTATAAAAGAAGAATGTCATCACATATTATTTGTAAACTTTTGTAAAGCATAATTGTAGAAAAAAGACTGGAAGCAAATCGGTAAAAGTTATCTATTGTTGATAATAGTTGGCAGGGATATGGGTGATTATTATTTTACCTCTTTGAACTTTATTTTTTAAATTTCAAAAAGAGAGAGAGCAAGACTGAGCCAGAGACAGACAGATTTAATGGCTCCTAAGGAAAAAGACCAGACAGTAGCCTGATTGACGGTGTTAACACAGCTGAAGAAAGAAGTGTCAGTCAGGCAGTGGGGGTCAGGAGCCGTTGGTCATGAAAGCAGAGAAAAAGGAGGAAGTCACAGAGAAAGATAGTAGCACTGATCAGCCCACTCTACCCAGGAGAGAGACTGCCTTGTATAGCTCTGGACTAGGCACCAAGGCAATGAAGCAGCGTGATTATGAGTGAGGTCCCATGATCAGACTGATTAGGGCTCATGTCTCATGCCTAGTACTCCCCAGCTTTATGACCGTGGGCAAGTGGCTATACCTTTCGAAGCCTCAGGTTCTGTCTTTAAGATGGGAATTTTAATAATGTTACTGCATAGGGCCTTTGTGAGAGTTAAGGAAGATAATTTATATATTTAGCACAGTGCCTGGCACATAGTAATCCCTCAATAAATGTTAGCTATTGTTGTAACATGTTATTATAAAATCCTATTTATAGAGATATATCTTAACATGTTGCCATTATTAAACATTCAAATCTTGTAACTTGAGGGGCTTCCCTGGTGGCGCAGTGGTTAAGAATCTGCCTGCCAATGCAGGGGACACGGGTTCGAGCCCTGGTCCGGGAAGATCCCACATGCCGCGGAGCAACTAAGCCCATGTGCCACAACTACTGAGCCTGTGCTCTAGAGCCTGTGAGCTGCAACTACTGAGCCCACGTATCACAACTACTGAAGCCCGCGCGCCTAGATCCCGTGCTCCGCAACAGGAGAAGCCACCGCAATGAGAAGCCCGCGCACCACAACGAAGAGTAGTCCCCGCTCGCCGCAACTAGAGAAAGCCCACACGCAGCAACGAAGACCCAACGCAGCCCAAAATAAATAAAATTTAAAAATTAAAAAAAAAATCTTATAACTTGAGTTGATATTGATTCTATGTTTATTAAGCAAGTCTTAGATGATAATTTGGCTTCCCATGTTATTTACCAGTAGGGAGATTAGTGAGGATCTGTCACTTTGTAAATTATATTTATCATTATAAATTTATACACTGGCATTTAGCTTTGATTCAGCAGTCTTTGGAGGGTTTGATATTATGCGTTCAATTAATCTGGGACATTGTCAAGCCTGAGTTTCGAGTCTCCAAACCTTGGGAATTGAAAATTTTTAAACATAGCCCTTTGTGAGCTTGGTTGATGTGAATCCACACCTGAGAGAAGTATGTACTCAACTCTGGACCTAGTGAGGTTTCCTAGAAGCCAGTCTTCCAGCATCCTCCAGCCAATTAACTCCCTCTGTTTCTATAAAAAAATTCCACAGAATAAAAATAAAAATCTCATGCTCTCTTTTTATGTGGTTTGAAATTTCAGTAAGAGTGAATATGCCATTTCAAGCTACCTTCTTCTCTCCTTCTCCAAGGAGACTCTAGTCTTCCATATTGGGCATTAGAGAGAGGTGCTTAAGAACTTTGGAACCAGGCAGACCTCGCTCTGAACTCCACCTGTGCACCACTTACTGGCTGTGTGGCCGTGGGCAACTTACTTCTTCTCTCTCAGCCTCACTTTTCTCATCTTATAAAATGGGAAGAAGAATAATAATACCCATCTCATAAGGTGGTTGTGAGGGTTAAAATGAATTAATAAATGTAAAGGGTTTAGAATACTGCCTGATTCAAATGAATGTGCTCAGCAGCTATTAGCTGTTGTTACTGTTGTCATTATTATTGTTGTTGTTAGAATACTGTCATTTAGTCACCATTATAGAACCATTCTGCCGATATCATGTTAACCAATGATACTCAACCTGGGTTGTCAATATCGGCACTGGCTCCAGGGTTGTCATGGCATTCTTGAAACAAAAAGAACTTTCATTTTTATTTAAAGAAAAAAGGACACATGGCGTTTACGGGGGACGGGGTATGATGATAGCATCAGCCAAAATGAGCTGATGACAGAGACACAATTTCAGCTAGGTTGGGACCAATCATGGTGACTCTTTTCACCAGGTTGCTGTCAACAGCGTACCTTTCTCAGTGTTGGTATGTGCTGGCGGAACACACCAGCACCTTTCTTTATCATCAATACTGATGGATGTCTGCTCAGATAAATCAACATTCTCATCTGGCCTGACTCATTTTGTGGGAACAAGTTGGCAAGCCAGTGTATGAGCTGACTCACAAAAGCCGTCAGCTTAAAAAACAAAAAGTGCTGTGTATTGTTTTACTCTAACAAGCATTGAGAAATGGCAGATAGACTTTTGTTTTCTCCTTTTGTGGCCACATTTGTTGACCTCCACTTGGCGTTTTTGAGAGGCACATAGAAGACTGAAAATTCAATAGAGGAGGAGGAAAGGGGCCCAAGGAGAAGAGGCATAGGTTATGTTTTGTCAGCGTGTGAGTGCTGGTAACTTGCTCTATAGTAAAAGCGCAGGTCCAAACAGTTCTAAAAAGCTGAAAGATATAGCACAGGAATGCGGCAGCCTCATTATGGGTCTCTCGCAGGGGCAATTTGAACATCATTCACAGTAATATTCCAATGACCATTGATGTCATGGTATGCCAGGACCACACAGCACTGATATTTCCTTCCCCCTTCCCTGCCCAGAGAATTTAGAGCCTGAGGAAGACTAGAAAACAATTCACTTCTCTACTTTGGTTTCAGTCATTCTGGGCCAGAGGCATTGACCTTAATGACTTCCACAGGCAGATTTCAGAAAATGACAAAATTGAATTTTAATTCGTCCTTTTGTGTTACATAGCTCAAACTGGAACAATAACGTTTTAGGGGTTTCCCCTCAACTTTCTTTCTTAAAACAGAGAGAATTTTCAGTGCTGTCAGCTCCACTGTTCTAGACCCCGTGAGCTGGAATTTATAGCTCAGTTGAGGCCAGTTAGGTCAGCAGAGGACACAGTGCAATTGTGCTGTGTCTTCCTTTGCACAGGCATCGGGGCTGCCCCCAGGCCCGCACAGGGGACCCCCAGGCATGTCTAAGGAAAGTGCTAAGCAACAGGATCAGAGGCCTCATTAGGGAAAGCGACTGTAGCTTATATTTTAGAGATTTTCTTTAAAATGCCCAATCTCAAAATCAGCTTTTTCCAGGCACGTTGCCAAATTACAGCAATCGACCAGTTTTCAAATGCCCATTTAAAATAAGCTCTCTTAATAGACTTGAGGACATGGGGAGGGGGAAGGGTAAGCTGGGACGAAGTGAGAGAGTGGCATGGACATATATACACTACCATATGTAAAATAGATAGCTAGTGGGAAGCAAACATATAGCACAGGGAGATCAGCTCGGTGCTTTGTGACCACCTAGAGGGGTGGGATGGGGGGGGGGGGTGGGAGGGAGACGCAAGAGCGAGGAGATATGGGGATATATGTATATGTATAGCTGATTCACTTTGTTATAAAGCAGAAACTAACACACCATTGTAAAGCAATTATACTCCAATAAAGATGTTAAAAAAATAAAATAAAATAAAATAAAATAAAATAAAATAAAATAAGCTCTCTTGAATGTAGCACTGTGACCAAGGTCCTTCTGGCAGGAAGTCACTTTAGACATCAGATCACTCCAAGCATTATTTTAAAGTAGCGCCCAGGCCTTTTAATAATTTAGGTGCTGTTTTCTTTGAACCCAGAAAATGTCAATGTACCAGAAGCAGACATAAATGGGGCTGCCTGGCCAACCGCTGGATTTCCTTTCGCACAGATGTTTCCTTAACAGGGATTGAGCCTTGAAAGTTGTTGATATTGTCCCCTGTCCATCTACCCCATGGAACTATCTTCCGTTGATTCAATCCTTCCCCCATTCCCTCCCAGATTTAAACTTTAGGTTGAGTTTGTGGAGGTTTAGGAATGGAAGAGTTAAAGGGAAGGAAATTCACTGTGACCTATTGAGGGTGAAACTCCCAGAAGATAAAAGAAAAGCATCCTGCTATGAGGAGGAACCTGTGCTCCCCGCCCCTTATCCGGAATAGCTATGGGGAGGGAGTGGCAAAGCCTGCCAGAGGTTTTCCAAAGAGACTTCTAAAATCATGAGCTTGGGTCTTCTTCAGATAAAGAGCTGCAGTTTGTTAGAAGCTCAAGGACAAATGGCAGCCAAAGTCGTCCATGTCTCTGATGCTACAGGTAACCAAGGTAGCACCGAGTGGCTTGCTTCTGATTTTCTAGCTCAGGACCTGGGGTTCTCTCATTGGTTTTCATATATTGTATATGATGGTTGCCAGAGGTACTCAGACAATTCAAAATGGGAAGCTGAATCAAGCATTTATGTTTGTGGGAGTAGCTACTTGTCTTTCTGACCGCACCTTCTCTTCTTCCAGGTTGTAATTCTAGGATTATTTCAGTCACTGGCTCTCCATTTTTATAACTTCCTGTTAAACCCATTTCCACATTTTGTTAAAATAATCAGCTGTTCAAGATTGTTCGGAAGGTCAGATTCCATTAGGTCACCTGGTCCTTAGTCATTAACGTCACATATGATTGTTCAGCAGTACAATACAGACAGCCCTTGTGGCTGGTGATGTCACGCTTCTGTGGGAGGAGGGTGGTCTGCTCTTGCATGCATGGCATTCAGCATTTGCTACAAGGAAATGCTGCATGTCCTTCATAGGTCTTAAGAAATGTCCCCTTTAAAAACAAATACAATTGAGTTTTTAACAAAAGAGATGTTTCCCTAACTCATTTCTTTGAATTTGCTCTAGGGTTTTAGGCTCTTCAGGTAGTTGCTGAAGCCCTCACTAACTGCTACAGACCAGAATTCAGGTAGCCTCAGAATTTAGCTGGTTTCGTGCAAATAGGTACCAATTAGTAATTTATTCAAGCCTAGAGAGATTAGATGACCTGCTTCATAGATCATACTGATACTGTAGTATTTTTTTCTACTGCATCTCACCATTCTAGATGTCACTAGAACTGGTTCTTCATCCAGAAATTAAGGTGGAGAGGAAGAGGTATGGAGGAGGAGAGAAATCATAGGCAGCGCTCAGATATGTTCACACTGTATTTTTGTATACATAACAATAATTTTCTTATTAAACAAAAGAAAGGCAATGTCAAAAAGAGATTATCAAACATCTGTTGCTAGAAGGAAAAAAAGTGATTCATGAGAACGTCCATGGAGTCTCCTTTACTTACTCTCAAGTTCTTCCAGGAGGAAGAATTCTTTACTTTAGGTACTTGATGCTCAGTAAATTGCGAAGCACTTCCCCTTTTGCACATAAACATTTTTTGACTTTTTGAGAAGCATCCAGCATTTGTCAAACCCTCCGGTAGTCAAGTCATAGTTGCAAATCATATTGGTTGCTTCAGTGCCTTGATGTCCTTGTGAGAACCTGAGGGAAACAGAGACTACCATGCCAGCTTCACCAGGGACGTCTTTAGATACTACTGCAATTTTTCCTACCAGCTGACTTCTTTTGTCAGGTTCTAACCTTAATCCTATAGATCCACCCCTCCTCCCACCCCATTCTTTCACATAGGCTCATACCAGATGCGCACACAATGTGATTCAGTTCTAATGTGGAGACAAAAATCATTTTATAAAGTTTATAGACTATAATAGCAGTTTGCTAAAAGTGAAATATTCCCTCCTTTTGACAAGCTCAGGGGAAAGCCACATGGTTGACCTTTGCTGGCATTCCATGCCTTCCTCCCTGCCACTGAATTCGGCTGAAGTCACTGTGGAGATACTGACCTTCCTGCCAGGTCTTTGGCCGCTGCCAGAGCCCACTGAGTACGCCCGAGCAGCTCTCTCCCACTGAGTTAATCAAGCCAGCCTTCACCTTCCTTGTGTTTCCTAAGCTGGCGTGCCCTGCAGGAGACTGAGTCCCAAGAGACTGTCAAGATCCTGGCCCTTGAATCCTGTCTCTGCCAGTAGCACTTTGAAGGAACTGTGGCTCAAGGGAGGGCCTGGCCTTTTTGCAAAGGCTAGCTTTTCAATTAAATACCATAGTCTTATGATTAGAGCTGAGAGCTCTGAGATTTCATACCCATATCAATAATCCCAAGGAAATGCACAGTATTGACCTCTTTCTCTTATTTTCTTATAATTTCCATTTCATTATGGCTATAAGGCACTGCAGACTATGTATTTCTGGGCAACTATTGTTCTTGGTAGGTAGTTAGAATCATTCAGGCTTTTGCCTTGTTCCTCAAATCCTACCCAAATTATGAAGTTATTTTCCTGAGATGTCTTGTAAAAACCCAGTATAGCCAAACAGCCGAAATATTTTTTCTTTTAGAGTTGAACCAAGAGGAAAAAAAAAAAAAAAAAGAAAATCAAGCTCCTCATACCTCAAGGAATTATTGCGTAGTGTTTTAGTGGGTAAGCTCTGGAGTCAGGTTGCTTGAATTCTGTGCCTCATTTTTCTTATTTGTACAATAGAGACAATAGTATACTCATCTCATAGTGGGGGTCCTGATAATACATGAATTAATTCACATAAAGCACTTGAAACACTGCCTGGCAGAGGTAAATGCTCCGTAGATGCTAGTTCTTACTATACCTAAAGCTAATCGTTAAGTGCTGTACAATATTTTCCTTGGAAGGAGATAAGCATAATGGAAAAATCATTGTACAGTCAGGAGTCCTGTGTTTTGTCGCTGCCACCAACTGCCACATAGCTGTATGACTTACAGCCAGTCTTAGTTTCAGTTATCTCATCTGTGAAACTGGGATAGTAATATTTCCCTTCACTACTTTTTGCATACATGCGTGTGGGCATGCGCGCACGCAGACACACGCTCGCACATGCGCATTCACTTCCTGTGATAGAGAAGGAGGAGAATTAAATGAGAACACAAATGTTAAAACTCTGAAAGGACATGAAGCACTTCAGTTATGGTGATCGTGTTGCCATGTATTCTATGTATATTTACGCTATAACGTTCTCAGGACAAAAGGTACTTTCATATCTATAAGGTATTTTATGCTTTTCAAAGAAAATAGACCATCCAGTATTTTATCACAGCTGGCTATTGCAAGCCTCTAGGGCATAAGGAGCATGTTGTTTGCTTGGTTTATTCACAGTGTAGCAGACAGTGTACATTCAGTAAATGTTAAGTGGAAAAAGTATAATTTTATACAAGTGCAATCGATCTAATGAGACAGCTCAGATGCCTCAAAAATGGTCTTTAAATAGTTTTCTACCAAGTGGTTAATGTTGTTGACTTCACATAATGTCAGGAGCCTGTGATAATTTAGGTCCCAAACAAGTTGAAATTTGGTTCAGACATATACCTTGAGAGAACATGTTATGGCTTAGCAGGAGAAGCCATAAGGGAACTCTTCCCAGATCTATCTCATCTTTCATGAGAGAGTACACAGTAGTCTCCTGGCTCTCTGTGTGTAAAAAGTGAAAAAAAATTGTTATAAAGAGTTCTCAGTGAGTACTTGTAGAGTGTATGAATGAATAAGACCTTGGCAGGGTGTGTGAATAAATTTTAAGCCAGCTCAGATCTGGTACTTCTCATTAGTGTGAGTGGAAGGAGGATGGGATTGCGTCTTCCAGTAACCATGGCGAAGAGGAGTCTTTTGCTTTTATAGTCACTAAAGCTTTGGCTGCGAAGCATTTGCAGAAACATAAAGTGCTGTGGAGATCCCTAATAATAGGTTATAGAGAGAACCCTCTCCAGTAACAGTGGTTGCATAAACTCCTGACAATTGACTTTTCTTAAGTTACTCATTTAGTGTCTAAGTGGTTAAAGGAGGAAAGAAGAGCAGAGAAGAGCAAGACTGTGTCAGGTGAACACGTTAATTGTCCTAAAAGCAACAGAAAAATCCCCTAGTTGTGCTCTTTCTGTTCAATACCTAAAGGTATATTGAAAAGAAATACAGGTTTTTATTAGATAAAGGCATTACCAGAATGTTTGCATTTAAACCTTTAAATGCAGCCATTCCCTCTTTATGCAGCAGAATCTTTCATTCATTATATCCTAAAAAGACTATTTTTATTTTCGTAAAGTATGGTTACTAATAGTAGGGAGTTAAGAAACTCTTTAGCCCTGATTCATGGAATTACGGTCATACACTACAAAAAGAAAATTTCACAAGTTGAGAAGACAATAGGCAAACCTAGAATGTCTTAGTGATTTTTTGGTCTGGCTAAGACACAAGCCATTCTTCTTGTTACTGTTTGTTTGGAGCAATCCATGTCCCATGAACTCTTTGGAGAGGAACTTTTTTTTTTTTGCAAAAAGATTTTAGTTAAGTGGAATGATTTGGAGAGCTCTGGGGGCTTTTAAAAACTATTTAATTATGGATTCTGGGAGGAACTATAGAACTTTACTTCCTTGGATACTGTCAGGCTTTCTGTTGTAAAGAGTGAACTACCAGATCTAAGAATGTGACCCCGATGCCTCTTTTGGTAGGTGTCATTTTTTAGCCGTGGGAACCTTGGATATGTAAGAATATTTCCTAATCAACCAAGAATTGCCTTCTTCAAGTGAAAGCCTGGGAGACAGAAGAATGAAAAAAAGACTAAAATTCAAGTCTGATAACAGAACTAGCTTAGCAAGATGAAGGGCAAGGTATGGTCTAGCATGAAAAATGCTGGACCACAAGATTACCTCATAAGAGTCAGAATTATTCTTGGTGTGTCCACAGTAAAATGAGTTCCAAGACAAATTGTTCTTAAAGTTTTATCAATATTAGAAACAAGTCATCATCTGGAATTCCCTTACGTTCTTCTGTTTAGCCAGATTTTCCTGATTTCTCAAGTGTGGCTTGTCCCTGAATCCATTGTGAAAACAGACATATTCTGAGCCATGATGAAGCCAGCCTTATTACTGCCTACCTAATTTGAACATTGTTATATACACTTGATCAAAATTTTAAGATATAATAAAAGGGTAGAAAGATAAAAGATTTTGGAAGGATCATGTATGCAGATTCAATCTCGAACCCTGACAACTGCTAGGGAAGACAGTGTTGGGCTGCTTAATGAGTCCCTGACAAGGGTCTGGCATTTATGAATATAAACATTTCTATCATTGCTACTAAAACTCGTGAGAATACATTGTTGAAATGATATTTTGTCTTAAGTGGTAGGTATAGCTTCTCTTTTTCTCATTCTCCTTATTTATCTACCTACCTGTTTATTTATATCCTACCTTCTCCTGAAAAGAGTTTAAAGTGCTCTACAAAAGTGTACAATAATAAAAGTAAGATACAGTGCAACTAAAATACATAGGAACAATTAGGCAAAGGGGAAAATACAGGTAGGAAGCAAGATGGAGCCAGGATTAGAGCTATGGCACAAAATGCATGACATGAAGTTTACTGTGCTTGATAGAGGTAGACGATAAATTTGGTTTATGCTTTCTAGCAACAAATGTGAAGAGGGAAAAATGATCAAATACATGAATCAGAATGTACAGAAGCTTAAAACAAACTGGTTTTTCAGAAAAGCTAATGGAGGGTAAAGAATAAGAACTAATTGGGCTAATGGGGCAAGGGTGGTCAACTGTTGGAGAGTCATAAGTTTTCTAGTAGCTGTGGATATTCATTTCTATTTCTGAGGATCTGTTGAGTGAATCATTTTAATTGTCTTCTCTGGTCTGTAATAGAATAGCCTTCGGGGGAAAATTCATCCTATCTATCCCTATCTATCTATCTATCTACCTATCTATGAAATGATACAAGTAATAGCCCTTGAAAAATGTTTCCTTCATTATTTCTTTCACTCATTTCTTTATTTCCAATTCATGTACCTTGTATTTAGTAGCCTAGCATGTGAAACTTGAAAAGCAAGACTATATACATTTACAGCCTGGTCATGGAACTGTACCAACCAATGGTTTATATTTAATAGCAACTTACTTCTAAGCTTCATCAATTCTATCTAAATTAATGTGGAGCATACAATTCCAGAAACATCCAGCAGAAATTGGAGCAAAACTTCTAGCATCTTCTATATGAACTACTGTGAAAAATGTGGGAGCTTTTCTTACCACCTAAACTTGCATTTTTATGTGGTTGATTTTTTAAAAAAATCGTTCAGTATTCAAAAATAACATTGACGTGTGTTACCTATTTGGGTGTTTTGGTCCATTAACTTTTTCCAGTGGTTTTTCCAATTAAAATTACAGTGATGCCATATGGCGTCTATTTGTATGCTAAAACTCCCTAACTCATGAAAGAAATGTCAAAGCAGATTGAGCAGAGGGAGTGAGTTAACACTTCTCAGTGTTTCTAGTTACTAGTTCCATCAAGGACTAATTTCCAAGGTCCAGTTTTTCTCATTTAAAAACAATGAAGAGACTTTATTTTAGAACAGTTTTACATTTAAACAAAAATCAAGCAGATAATACAGAGGTCCTATTTGCTCCCGTTCCCCTGCACACAGTTTCCTCTATTATTAACATTATTAGCATTAGTGTGGTACATTTCTTGGAGTTAATGAACCAGTATTGATACATTATTATTAACTGAAGTCCATAGTTTACATTAAAATTTAATCTGTGTCGCACAGTTCTGTGGGTTTTAACAAATGCATTATGTCTTGTATCCTCCATTAGAATATCATGCAGAACTGTTTTACCACCCTAAAAATATCCGTGCTTCACCTATTCACCCTTTCCCCTCCCCTCTCCCCCCGCCCCCAAATCCCTGGTCACCACTGATCTTCCTAGTGTCTCAATAGTTTTGCCTTTTCCAGAATGTCAAATAGTTGGAATCATACAGTATACAGCCTTTTAAGAGTGGCTTCTTTTACTTACCAATAGACATCAAAGGTTCTTCCAAGTCCCTTTGTGGCTTGATAGCTTATTTCTTTTTATTGCTAAATAGTATTCCATTGTATGGATATACCACTGCTTATCCTTTGAAGGATATCTTGCTTGCTTCTAGTTGATTATTATAAATAAAGGTTCTATAAACATTCATGTGTAGCTTTTTGTGTGAACTTAAGTTTTCAACTCAGTTGGGTAAATATCTAGGAGCACACTTCCTGGATCACAATTATACTTGTAAGAAACTGCCAAACTGTCTTCTAAAGTGGCTGTACTACTTTGCATTCTCACCAGCAGTGTTGTGCTGCATCCTTGTCAACATTTGGTATCGTGAATGTTATGAATTTTAGCCATTCTAATAGCTGTGTAGTGGTTGGTATCTCGTTGTTGGTTTAATTTGCAATTCCCTAATGGCATAAGATATTGAGCATATTTTCTTATGCTTATTTGCCATCTACATATCTTCATTGGTGAGATGTCTGTTCAGATCTTTTGTCCATTTTTAACTGAATTGTTTGTTTTCTTATTGTTGAATTTTAACAGTTCTTTTTATATTTCAGATACAAGTCCTTTATCAGATATGTTAAGTCCAACTTATCAATTGTTTATTTCATGGATCGTACTTTTGATGTTGTATCTAAAACCTTATTGCTAAACTCAAAGTAATCAAGATCTTCTCCCATGTTATCATCTAGAAGTTTTATAGTTTTGCATTTTATATTTAGGTCTACAATCCATTTTGAGTTATTTTTATAAAAGGTGTAAGGTCTGTATCGATTTCTTTCTTTTCATATGAGTGTCCAATTGTTTCAGAACTATTTGTTGAGAAAACTATCCTTTTTCCATTGAGTTGGCTTTCTCCTTTCTGTCAATCTATTTCTAGGCTCCGTATTCTGTTCCATTGATCTATTTCTTTATTCTTTTGCTAATACTATGCTGTCTTTTTTTTTTTTTTTTACAGTTTTCTGTTCTTTTTATTTTAAAATTTAAAAAAAATAATTAATTTTATTCTTGGCTGCATTGGGTCTTTGCTGCTGCATGCGCGCTTTCTCTAGTTGCGGCGAGTGCGGGCTACTCTTTGTTGCGGGGTGCGGGCTTCTCATTGCGGTGGCTTCTCTTTGTTGCGGAGCAGAGGCTGTAGGTGTGCAGGTTTCAGTAGTTGTGGCACGTGGGCTCAGTAGTTGTGGCTCACGGGCTCCAGAGTGCAGGCTCAGTAGTTGTGGTGCACAGGCTTAGTTGGTCCATGGCATGTGGGATCTTCCCGGACCAGGGCTCAAACCCATGTCCCCTGCATTGGCAGGTGGATTCTTAACCACTGCGCCACCAGGGAAGTCCCATTATGCTGTCTTGATTACTGTAACTTTATAGGAATTTATTTTTCCTCTTTGAAAGTTTATGTTGGCCTCAGTGTTTTTCATACATCTGATTGTAGGTACAGTCACTTTGAGAAAACAATAATTAACAATTTATTGATTGTCTAATAGTTCTTCTTTTTAAAATTTAAATATTGTATTAGTTTCAGGTGTGGAGCATAGCGATTCAGTATTTTTTGCAGATTATACTCCATTATAAGTTATTTATATTATAATAACTTAATATAAACTACTATGTATAAAATAGATAAACAACAAGGATATACTGTATAGCACAGGGAATTATAGCCATTATCTTGTAATTACCTATAGGAATTCTTGAACCTGGGTGTCCCAGTCCTCTGATTTTGTTATTCTTCAGTGTTGTGATGTCTATTCTGGGTCTTCTGCCTTTCCATATAAACTTTAGTATTGTTATCCACAAAATAACTTGCAGGGATTTTTATTTGGATTCCACTGAATGCATACATCATGTTTGGAAGAATTCTTAATAGTATTGAGCCTTTCTATTCATGAACATGGAATATCTCTCCATTTATTCTTATACATATTTCATTAGAATTACACCTAAGCATTCCATTTTGGGGGTGCTAATGTAAATGGTATTGTGTTTTCAATTTGAAATATCAGTTAATCATTGTTAGTGTATAGAATTTGTATATTAACTTTGTATTCTGCAACCTTGCTATATGCGCTTATTAGTTCAAGGAGAGTTTTATATCAATTCTTTGTAACAATCTATATAGGCAATTATGTCATTTGTGAACAAAGGCAGTTTATTTTTTCCTTCCCAATCTGTGTACCTTTCATTTCCTTATCTTGTCTTATTGCATTAGGTAGGACTTTAATTACAATGTTAAAAAGAAGTGCTGAGAGGGACATCCTTGCCTTGTTCCCCAATCTTAGGTTAAGGAGCAAGCCTCTAGTTTCTCACCATTAAGTATGATATTAGCTGTAAGTTTCTTGTGGATATACTTTATCAAGTGGAGAAAGATCCCCCCTATTCCTAGTTTGCTGAGAGTTTTTATCATGAATGGTGTTGGGTTTTGGCAAATGCTTTTTCTGTACCTATTGGTATGATCATTTGATTTTTCTTCTTTATAGCCCATTAATATGATGGATTACATTACCTGCTTTTTGAAGGTTGAACCAGACTTGCATATCTGGAATAAAACCCACTGGGTCGTGGTGTATGAGTCTTTTTATACATTGTTGTATTTGATTCACTAATATATTGTTGTGGATTTTTGCATTTATATTCATGAGAGATCTTGGTCTGTAGATTTCCTTTCTTTTAATGCCCTTATCTGGTTTTGGTATTAGGGTAATGATGGCCTCATAGAATGAGTTAGGAAATGTTCTCTCTGCTTCTATTTTCTGGAAGAGATTGTAGAGAATTGGTCTTCTTTCTTCCTTAAATGTTTGAAAGAATTCACCTGTGAAACCATCTGGACCTGCATTCCTTTTGGAAGTTTATTAATTAATCATTCAGTTTCTTTGATAAATACAGGATAATTCAGATTACCGGTTTGTCATTGTGTAAGTTTTGATAGTTTTTGTCTTTTAAGGAATTGGTGGTGCATTTTATCAATTTAATCAAGTTTTGAGGCATATAGTTGTTCATAATATTCATGTTATCCTCTTAATATCCATATGATCATTAATAATGACCCCTCTTTCATTTCTCATATTACTAAGTTGTGTCTTATCTTTTTTTTTCTTGATTAGCCTGGCTAGGTATTTTAAAATTTTATTTATCTTTTCAAAGAACTAGCTTTTTGTTTCATTGGATTTCTCTGTTGATTTTTGTTTTCAATTTCACTGAATTCTGCTCTTATTTTTTATTATTTTTTTCTTCTGCTTGCTTTAGGTTTATATTGCTGTTAATTCTCTAGTTTCATTTGGTGAAATCTTAAATTATTGATTTGAGATCTTTTTTCCTTTTCTAATATAAGCATTCAGTGCTACAAGTTTCCCTCTAAGCACTGCTTTTGCTACATCACACCAATTTCAGTAAGTTGTATGGTCATTTTCATTTAGTTAAAAATATTTTTAAATTTCTCTTAAGACTTCTTTTTTGCCTCATACGTTGTGTAGAAATGTGTTGTTTAATTTGCAAATGATTGGATACTGTCTTGTTATTTTTCTGTTACTGACTTGCAATTTAAATTCATTGTGGTCTAAGAACGTTCTTTGTATGACTTCTGTGCTTTTAAATTTGTTAAGGTGTATTTTATGGCCAAGTATATGGTCTATCTTGGTGAATGTTCCAGGTGAGCTTGAGAAGAATGTACATTCTGCTGTTGATGGACGAATTATCCTATACATGTCAATTAGATCTAGTTGATTGATGATGCTATTTGGTTCAACCGTGACCTTGCTAATTTTCTGCCTGATGGATTTATTAGTTACCGATAGAGGGGTGTTGACGTCTCCAACTATAATTGTGGGTTTGTATATATAAGGATTATGTCTTTTTGGAGAATTGACCCCTTCAACATTTCGTAACACCCTTTTTTTATTCCTGATAATATTCCTTCTTCCAAAGTGTGCCTAGTCTGAAATTAATTTGGCTATTCCAGTTTTTTTTCTACTTAGTGTTAGCATGATAAGTCTTTCTTCATCCCTTTATCTGTATCTTTATATTTAAGATGTGCTACCTGTAGACAATCTATAGTTGGGTCTTATTTTTATATTTACTCTGATAGTCTCTATCTTTTACTTTGTGTATTTAAACTATTCACATTTAAAGTGATTAGTGATGTAATTGGATTAATATTCATAATGTTTATAACTGCTTTCTCTTTATTGCACATATTCTTTGTTTTGGTTACTTTTAATCTTCCTCTCTTTTCCTGTCTTCTGTGGCTTTAACTGAACATTTATGTATGATTCCATTCCTCTTAGCATATGCTTCTTTTTGAAATTCAAATTACACTAGATTGTTTCACTGGTAGTTCAGGTACCTTATAATATTCATTTTACTTATCCATATGCTATAATCACCAATACATTATTGCTGTTATTACTTTGAACAAAGTTATATATTAAATCAATTTTTTAAAAAAGAAGAGGTTTTATTTTACCTTTATATATTCCTTCTCTGATGCTCTTCTTTTCTTCATGTAGATCTGATTTTCTGGCTTATATACTTTTCCTGAAAAACATATTTTAACATTTTTTTTTGCAAACCAGGTCTACTGGTGACAAATTTCTTCCATTCTTGTTTGTCTGAGAAAGACTTTCTCTTTTCCTTTTTGATGATAATTTTGCTGGAAATAGAATTCTAGGTCTTTTTTTTTTTCTTTCAACGCAAAATATTTCATTTACTCTCTTCTTCCTTGTATGATTTCTGATGAGACGTTCAATGTAATTCTTATCCTTGTTCCTCTATAGATAAGATGGTTTTTTTCTTCCTCTGGCTTCTTAGAAGATTTTCTCTTTGTCTTTGGTTTTCTACAGTTTGAATATGATATGCCTAAGAGTAGATATTTTGGTATTCAACCTGCTTGTTATTCTCTGAGCTTCTTGGACCTGTGGATGTTATCGTGAATTTTGTGAAATTTTGGGCGTCATTCTCTCAAGTATTTCTTTTGCTCTCTTCTCTGTCTCTTCTCTTTCTGGAATTGCAATTACACATATTATACACCTTTCGAATTTGTCCCACAGTTCTTGGATATTATTTTCTGTGTTTTGTTTGTTTGTTTGTTCTTTTTTTTTTAATCTCCCTATTGTGGTTTGAGAAGTTTCTACTGACATTTCTTTAAGATCACTAGTTCTTACCTTGTTTGTTTCAAGTATGCTGATAAGCCCATGAAACGCATACTTCATTTCTGTTTGTGTTTTTGATTGCTAGCATTTCCTTCCGATATTTCTTAGCATTTCTATCTCTGTATTTACATTATCCATATGTTCTTGTATATTGTCCACTTATTCCATTAGAGTCCTTTACATATTAATAATAGTTATTTTAAATTCCCTGTCTGATATTTCCAAAATCTGTGCCATATCTGAGTGTGGTTATGATAATTGCTTTGTCTCTTCAGACTGTTTTTTTTTTTGCTTTTTTCATGGCTTGTAATTGTTTATTAAAAGCAGAATATGATATATTGGGTAATAGGAGCTGAGGTAATTAGACGTTTAGTGTGAAGTTTTATGTTAATGTGACTAGGAGTTGGGCTATTTATTGTTTGCTGTATCTATAGATGCTAGAGGCTTTAGTTTCCTCTAGTGTCTTTGTTTATTTTTTTCTCACCTCTTTTTGGTGGGTTTCTCCAAGAACTCCTTCTTAAATAGGATCTGTGTCTTTCTGGTGGTAAGGTATGGGGGGAGTGAAAGTGGTCTATAATATTACGATTAATCAGTCTGTTAGTAGACTTAAGTCCATGAGCTGTAACCCTCATAAGTTTTTCTCAGCCTTTTTTTCTTTCCCTTTAGGTGTTACAGGAAGGCTAGAAGGGACTGGAGTTGTCTAATTGCCCTTCTTCTAGGTATATTAAGCTTTGGTAAAGCTGTGTCCATTGGAGAACAGGCATTTGTTATGGAGAATGCTCGTGGTGTATTTCTAAATTATTACTTTCCTCCTACCCCTGCCAGAAAAAACAAGGAGATTTTTCTTAGATCTTAACCATGAGAACTTTGTGTGTTTTCTTGAGGTAAATCCCATGGGAATGTGGGGGACCCATAAAACTGAGGACCCAGGAATTTTCAACTCTCAGGCTAGTTCACATTCAGCCTCTATCAGTTTGTCAGAATTACCATTTAAGGGTTTCGACTAGTTTATAGCTTCAGTGGCGTCTGCTGCACGTGTCTGAGATCCAGCAGATCTCAGCTGTGATTCTCTGTATTGGCCTCTCTTTCCAGATTTCAGGGTAGCAGTTTGCCCTGTGACCTTAATTCCCTGATGGGTCTAAGAAGAATCATTGATTTTCAGTTTGTTCAGCTATTATCTTGTTGTTGAGAATGGGAATGGTAATTTCCAAGCTCTTTACATGCTGTAGCCAAGACCAGAAGTCTCCCAATGTCCAGTTTTCAAGGCTGGAGCACGTTGTGGAATTAGCAAGGGTATTGGTGTTAGAGTGACCTACACTCAAATTCAGGCCGTGGCATTTAACTAGAGATATTATCTTGTATGAGTCACTTAACCTGTCTGAGCCTCAGTTTCCTCACCAAATAAAAATAATTCCAAATACATATGTTTATGTTAAATTTAAATGAGAGGACATATGTGAGCAAGTTCATTACAGATCCCGGCATATACTTTGCAGGTGTCTCATAAATGTCAGTTTTCTTCTTCCATTAAGGTACCTGTGCTTGAAAACAAAGACTGGAGTCCAACCCATTGTGTGGCATTTATCCTAGGAATTTAAAAAGTTCTTATGAAGTATTTGCCATTCTTACAATGCTGGAAAAACTACCTTGAAAAAAGTAACCAGCCTTTATAAGGACTGTTTTATTCTTAAGGGCTTGAAGGGAACTCAATGGTTCATTTATTCCTGTCTTCCAACTACAAGTAGACTCTCCTTTTTAAAAAAAATCCAGTCTTTTACTGAAAAGGCCCATGAAAACACATTTCTTTCTGCCTAGGTCTGGGTAAAGAAACAGCAGCACCAAGTACTAAGGACAGTCATTTTGCTATGGTTATAGGATATATGTCCTGGGTTGGGATGGGCAGAACTTACTGAACCATTTAAAGAGAGGTGATAGCCTGATTGCACACTTTACATATCAAACCATATTGGAGATTTGTGTCCCTTTTTGGGCACCATAATTTAAGAAGGAAGTTGATAACAGTAGAGTGTGTCCAAATAGGGGTGACCAGAATAGTGATGGGGGCAACAATAAATCTAGAAACCTTGCTATATTTGGATGAATATTAATTTATTAGATCTATTTATCTGTATCATATATCTTTCTATATATTGTTAAAAATAGAATATTTTCTGTTTGGTGCCAAATTTTTCGTAACGTCTCTGATTTTACGTTGTTCCAACTTTTCCTGGATATAATGCTTGACTTCCTCCCAGGAAAGAGGCAGAGGAAAACCTCCCCTAGCTTAAGCGTACATTATTATCTGACCAAAAAATAAATCAATCAACTGAACTTCCTGGCCCATTCTAGCCCTTGGCTTCATTTCATAAAACCTCAAGTTGCCAACCTCAAGCTGAGCATCACTTTTCACCTAGTGTTGGTTCGTATAAATCCCCAAGGAGCCTTTGCTTGAGCGGTTATGGTTTGGTCTGTTGTCCCGTGATACAGAAGTAAGGGGGTTGGGCAAAACCCAGAGATGTGCTAAGTGGATTCTGAGCTGTGAAAGTTGGAGCCGGAAGCACATGTGAGCATATGAACCCCTAGCCCTTTCCCTCTGCAATATGTGTTCTTGTTATTCTTTCTGGAGAAGAGTTCATGATCTTTTGTAATTTTCTTTTTCTATTGATCCAGCAGTGCTAGTAACAGAAACTTAAGAAAAAAGTTAATGGCAGTACAGTCTATGGAATTTCACTGTCATATATCTTGCACATTAGAGAACAAACGCACTGTGCTAGAGATGAAATTTGCCTTGTAGAGAATTAATTTTAGGGTAGCTTAGATGATTGAGATCCACAGGGTAGCATCTCAGCAGCAGTCTTTCTTCTCTGAATTCATGCTTTCCCAAGACAAAGGTGAAAGTATAACTCTGCTTTGTTGGTCTTTGGGCTGCAATTTCTTCCAGTACATTTCCACTTGGAGAGGAGAAGCCAATGGGAAAATAATGAGCTTAAAAATGAACTTGACTTTCAAAGATTTTTGAGGATGTGTGTGTTGGCTATAGGGCTGAGGGCAACTAGAGTGAAACCGTTGCCGGGAGACACTAGTCTGAGTTGACTACGTCTACTTTGCAGTTGTGTGACCCTGGGAAAGTGCTTAAATTCTGCTGAGCCTCAGTTTCATCACCTGTAAAACGGGGATTTCAATACCGAATTCAGAAGATTGTTGTAAAAAGTAGATCTCGTAATATACTTGGAAATGCTTTGTAAATGCTAAACCATATAGCTTGGGAGTACTTTTAAGACAAGGAAGGTGTATTATTTATCTCCATCTACCTAGCACTTATATACCCCTAGTACTTAGCACAGGGTCTAGTATATAATAAATGATTGGTAGCTGAAATTAAAATGAACGAATAGTTTTTAATCTCCAAATTTCTGATGATTTTAAAGAATTAATTGACTGGTCCTTTGTATTGGGTTAGGCGATCTCTTGGCTTCATTCAATCTTTAGATTCAAGGATTGAAAATAAAGTAGTGTGTGGAGTTAGGAAGAGATTGTTATAAGATAGATAAACTTTCTAAGAATTGCTTAACGTTCTAAACAAAATAAGAGTAACAAATGAACATTTAGCAATTGATGAAAATGAAGATTAACTTTCTCAAGTGGGCTTGGAAACCCAGTAGAATTGCTCTGGCATCTGCTCAACATTCCTGGGCATGTCATAAACCCAAGGGAAGAATCTAGCAAGCGCGTTCTACCTTGTGAGGGATCTGGGGCAGATGGTGGTGGTACATCCTAGAGCTCACTTCTGCCACAGATGACTTAGATGTTTGGCTAAGTGATCCCAAGGAGCTGTTGGAATGCAGTCTGTCTAGTAGTCTGAAAGTGGTAATAATTTGATTTTTCAAGGGTCATGAAATAGCATCATTTGGGGTACATCTGTCATGGACCTTTGCTCTTTGGAAGGAAAGGAAAGAAACTACTAAGTTAATTTTAAATGTCTTGGGAAACTTGGTTTCTTTGTTTGTTCTTAAACTATGTCTTATTTCCTTGAAAAATCTATTATTGCAGTTTTTTCCTTTCTCTCATATAAATGTGGGACTCTGGTTATTTGGGATAAATTGTGTCTGCAGTGCTTCAGTTTGGAGAAAATGGGATGGTGACATTATTACTTTCTTTCTCAAACCAATGACACTAATCAGGCCTTATGCCAAGGGGTAGGGGCAGCAGATGTAATCCTGAACCCGTAGTCTCTGTAGAGTAGATAAGGTTTCCAAGCCATGTGGAAGCCGAACTTACCAAGGAAGCTTAGCAGTTATCCTTCCAGATGTTCAGCTTGCAAATACCAAAGGTGTTATTTTCAGTATCGAATGTATACATAAGTGCATGTGTTGTTTTTTTCCATCCAGATACCCGTTTAGGGGATAAATTCCACTTTCAGGTCTGTCAATCTGTTAGATAGCTCCCTTTAAAGTTATCTAGAGAAAATCTACCTACATGATGAAATTTGTGATAGCTTTTATTCTTGGCTAAGAACTTGCCTCTCCTCCAGGGATGAACAGGCTTAAATTGTTATGTGAGTTTATATAGTGTATGGTTTGTTGTCAAATATTTATCTCTGTCTAAAAATGAAATGTCTTGAAATACAATTTCTTTTTAACTGAATAACTCAATGTGAGAAAGAGAAAGAACTTCTCATTTAGCCAATTTTTAATCAATATTTTTATGAGAGACCAGAATGTTAACTGAATCCTGGCTTTTGTCATTTGAAATATAATTTGTGTGTTTAAGAATTTATGTGCACATCAGGGTTTGGACTTCATGTTCAGAAAGGAAAATTGATTTATAGGAACAAACAGCTGCAGGAGTAGAGGCAATGCCAGAAGTAAACATGAGTCAATTATTTAAGGCAAATGGGACCTTAATCACCACAGCAAGAGAGAAATCTCAAATTCAATTACACACTGGATTTTCATGCTTTAATTTGTGGGCATTTCTTTATCTCTTATTTTACAGAGGCCTTTGAAATCGTTGTTCGCCATGCCAAGAACTACACCAATGCCATGTTCAAGAACAACTATCCGAGCCTGACCCCACAAGCTTTTGAGTTTGTGAGTGAATTTTTCACTGATGTATCTCTCTACATCCTGGGTTCCGACATCAATGTGGATGACATGGTCAATGAATTGTTTGACAGCCTGTTTCCAGTCATCTATACCCAGCTAATGAACCCAGGCCTGCCGGAGTCCACCTTAGACATCAATGAATGCCTCCGAGGGGCAAGGCGTGACCTGAAAGTATTTGGGAATTTCCCCAAGCTTATTATGACCCAGGTTTCCAAGTCACTGCAAGTCACTAGGATCTTCCTCCAGGCCCTGAATCTCGGAATTGAAGTGATCAACACAACTGATCACCTGAAGTTCAGTAAGGACTGTGGCCGAATGCTCACCAGAATGTGGTACTGCTCTTACTGCCAGGGACTGATGATGGTTAAGCCGTGTGGTGGCTATTGCAATGTGGTTATGCAAGGCTGTATGGCAGGTGTGGTGGAGATTGACAAGTACTGGAGAGAATACATTCTGTCTCTCGAAGAACTGGTGAATGGCATGTACAGAATCTATGACATGGAGAATGTACTGCTTGGTCTCTTTTCTACGATCCACGATTCCATCCAGTATGTCCAGAAGAATGGAGGAAAACTAACCACCACTGTGAGTACCATTCTACAGTTTTCAGAGGAATTGGATTCTACTGGGGGTAGGGCAGCCTGGCCAGTAGCAGGTGCTGATGGAGAGAAGTGAGAAAAAAAGTGGGCAGGGATGGTAGAGGGACTGAATGACCTCACAAAGCTAGGCAGCACATTAAGTCCACAGGTAATGGAGTCCTAAAGCCTGGCTTTGAATTTTAGCTTCACCCACTTTCTTGGCTGTGGGACCTTGGGTGAATCATTTTATCTGTATGAGTCTCATATTGCTGATTCATAAAATAGGGATAAAAAGAATATCTTCTTCATAGGGAATAACATGTGTTAAAGCACTTAGCATGTGCCTGGTACATGGTAATTCTTCAGTAATTATTAGCTATTATTACCACTGTTGTTAGTTATCACAACCTGCATGACAACCCTGTGAGGTAGGAGCTGTTATCTCCATTCTGTAAATGAGGAACCTGAAGCTCAGTGAAACTGTAACTTGACCAAGCCATGATTCAGAAGTTGATCAGGTATCCCTTTAATTAGGTTATCACCACTTTCTTTGATTCTGATTTCACTCTTGTGCTCTTAATCATATATATCACATTACTATTTTGAGTAGTGACTTTATTTTTTAAATTTATTTTATCGAAGTATGGTTGATTTACAATGTTATGTTAGTTTCTGGTATACAGCAAAGTGATTCAGTTGTACATATATATAATAGTTTGCATCTGCTAATTCCAAACTCCCAGTCCTTCCCTCCCCTCCCCGCCTCCCCCTTGGCAACCACAAGTCTGTTCTCCATGTCTGTGAGTCTGTTTCTGTTTCGTAAATAAGTTCATCTGTGTCATATTTTAGGTTCCACATATAAGTGATATATGGTATTTGTCTTTCTCTGTCTGACTTAACTAGTATGATAATCTCTAGGTCCATCCATGTTGCTGCAAATGGCATTATTTCATTCTTCTTTTTGGCTGAGTGATATTCCATTGTATGTATATACCACATCTTCTTTATCCATTCATCTGTTGATGGACATTTAGGTTGTTTCCATGTCTTGCTTATTATAAATAGTGCTGCAATGAACATAGGGGTGCACGTATCTTTTTGAATTATAGTTTTTTTCCGGATGTATGCCCAGGATTGAGATTGCTGGGTCATATGGTAGCTCTACTTTTAGTTTTTTAAGGAACCTCCATACTGTTTTCCATAGTGGCTGCACCAATTTACATTGCCAACAACAGTGTAGGGGGGTTCCCTTTTCTCCACACTCTCTTTAGCATTTGTTATTTGTAGAGTTTTTAATGGATGGTCATTCTGACTGGTGTGAGGTGGTACCTCATTGTAGTTTTGAGTTGCATTTTGAGTAGTGACTTTAAACATAGGAGGCCCAGCTGGACCCCACTAACTAAACCTACACAAGAACACAGGTGAGGCAAAACGTTCATGTTTTCCAACAGTTGTTTTTGCAGCCTTGATTTATACCAGTGTAAGGCTGATAGGATTTGTGATGGGGGTGGGACAGTTTTGTGAGGCAGAAGCTTGATTGGTTTCAGTCAGACACTGTTAGTTACATTGTACCTGCTAAGCTAGGGTGCACACATTCAGAACCACTGGATGCACACACTTTCCAACACAGAGCAGACCACACAGCCAAGAGCTACCAGCCAGATCTCACTAAGGTGATGGTGACTGATTCCTGAACGTCGCCAGCTTTGTAGAAGGACGTGGCAGAATAGTATAATACACTACCCTTGTTGAGCTCCTACCACACTTGAGGTGCGCTGCTGGCCAGTTCACATAATATTATTTCTTAGTAATCCATGGGATAGGTCCTAATATAATATTATCCCCATTTTACACAGGAGGTAATGAAGCTTAGAGGGCTTAAATATCTTGCCCAAACGTCAAAGCTAGTTAAATAGAGGTGGGGGAACTGGGATTCCAACCCTGGCTTGTTGCCTTGCTTGAGTCATGCTCTTATCTTCTATATAGTGCAACTACTGTGTACTCCGAACCATTGCTTACCCAGAATGTGGAGGGCAGATTGGGCCATTTAGCCCTGTCTTTAAACTCTGGAAGCACGAAACGATAGGGGTAATTGGTTTCTTTGGTGAATTAAGCTAGAAAGGAGGACAAAAATGATGCAACCCCCAGGATGGCTACTTATGGAACTGCTCTAATTGCCCCATTCACAATGTTAGCCGTTTAAAACACATTTGCTGAGAAAATATTTTATAGTAAAATTAACAGAAATGTCCTGACGATAGTGTTCTTCAGCGGCTAATTATCCCTTTGATTGCTTTCTAATTGAAGGCCAGATTCTAGGGCCTTATACAAAAGTAAATCTCACAGAACTAGAAAAAAGAAAAGTCAGTACATTCGTATGTTCATTCACCTGAAATTGATTGAGGGCCCACTATGTGTCAGACACAGAGCAAGAGTGCCAGGGGTGTGGAAATGTCTTCAATAAGAGGAAAAATAAGGAGGTAACATTAAAGACAGGGTATGGGAGTGTTTAAAGTTTGCCTCTGATATTGGTCACTTGACAGCAACGTCTTGAAAACATGTATTCTCCTCTAGTGCTTTTAAACGCAGAAAAATAGGGTGGGGAGCTGGTATGGGATTAAGTCCACTATTTTGATCAGACTCTAGACATGAAGGTTTGTTTAGTAAACATTTATTAAGCGTCTGCTCTGTTCGTGGCACTTTGCCAGGTACTGGGTACTCAGTTACCCAAGACATAGTTCTTAAGTCTTTAAAAGGTCGGTTTAGCTTCGTTGACAGACAGACATGTAACTGAATAAATTTCACCACAGTGAACATCTCACTATAATGTGAATGTTAGAAAGGCCGTAAGAAATTAGTCTAGTCCCACTGATTTACAGGTGAAGTAAAAGTTCAGGGAGTCTTGCCCAAAGTTATATAATTAGTGGAAGAGCCAGAAGTAGAGTCCAAGGTCTTCTGCTGCTACAATCTAGCACTCTTTCCACCACGCCCCATCCCAGACTTTCATTCTAAAAGCTCCATTAGGATTTTGCAAAGACATAATGAACTTAAATTGAATAGCTGTTTTGGGATGCCAAACCTGCTGTATTTTAGGTGCACGTGTGCCCGTTTGCGTGTGTGCACGCGCACACACACAGAGGGAGTACATTTCATGTCATTATCATTCAGGAAGACAGGCCTTGGCTGTCAAGAGCGGTTCTTCAGACTACCAAGTGAAGGCATGCAAGCAAATGTTAGGGTGCTGTTGCTGACGGTTACCTGGAGGCGGTAAGCATGTAGTTCTCAGGCTCGGCTCATCAGCACAATCATCTAGGGAGCTTGTTAAACAGATTCCTGGAGCCTCCGCCCTCCCCCCGAGGATTCTGATACCGTAGGTCTGTGGAGAGGCCAGAGAATTTGTCACTTAAAAAGTACTCCATTTGATTCTGATACTTCCTTGGAAGCAACTCCAGCCACCTTGTTTAGAAGACAAGGTAAGGCCCAGAGGTTGCAAGTGAATGACAGTTAATGGCAAAGCTGTGACCGTGCACTCTTCATCTATCAAGTGGGGTTGATATGTGGGGATTCACTGAAATGATAGGTTCAAAGTACCTGGCAGAGTTCGAGGCACATGGCGGGTACTCACTAAGCCCCAGTGCAGTACTCTTTCTACAGCAGTTTTCTAAGTGCCAAATAGATAATGAGATTTTCTTAAACTTGTTTTTAAGTGCCAAGATGTTTAATGTTATTTTAATCCAAAGACGTGAATAAAAATAGCAAGTATGTGAAAATGTGAGAGAGTGTGTGTGTGTGTGTGTGTGTGTGAGACAGAGAGAGAGAGAGAGGAGAGGGGAGAGGAAGGGAGAGAAAGAAAATTTTTACTGAAAAGTTCAAGCAAGTATTAATTATGGGACTGTAAATAGATCCATCTTGATTCTTCATCTACATTTGTGAACTAGGTTAAGTATCATGGCCCCAAGTGAGTACTGAGTAGGTCTTTAATAGTATTTGGGGGACTTCCCTGGTGGTGCAGTGGTTAAGAATCTGCCTGCCAATGCAGGGGACACGGGTTTGAGCCCTGGTCTGGGAATATCCCACATGCCGCGGGGCAACTGAGCCCATGAGCCACAACTACTGAGCCCACACACCACAACTACTGAAGCCTGCATGCCTAGAACCCGTGCTCCGCAACAAGAGAAGCCACCACAATGAGAAGCCCACGCGCTGCAACGAAGAGTAGCCCCCGCTCGCCACAACTAGAGAAAGCCCATGCGCAGCAATGAAGACCCAACGCAGCCAAAAAATAAATAAATAAAATAAATAAATTTATTTTAAAAAATAGTATTTGGGTATCATTTGGGTAATATTTGAGGGTATCATTGTTAAATTTATCAGCACGTTATTGAATTCCATATCTTATACCTTGAGGCAAATACAAATATGCACAGTTTTCAATACATATACTTTCAACTTTGTTGTTACACCACACAAAATGTTGAATGCTACAACCTTTTTAAAATGCAATTATTCTTATTCTGAAACCACTTTGATTGTAATTACTATATCCCTATATGTGAATTATATGCATAGCCATTGTACATTTCAGATCCATTGATTAAATGAGTAATAATCAGCATATTGGATGTTTATTGCTATTCCAGAAAGTTTCCCAAAACTTTCTGTGATTTCGCTTACTTTCTTTACGATCCCCCCCAAAGTAATTGCTCACATATCCTCGCATGGCTGTTTGCACTTTTATTTTTCCATTTGTACTCGTGTTCTTTATTGATTCATCTCAGAACTTCTCGGCATTAGTGCTTCCTCTCCCATAATTTCATTATCTTGACTTGTTGTATGCT
Organism: Eschrichtius robustus; assembly: GCF_028021215.1. Classification (NCBI taxonomy): domain Eukaryota; kingdom Metazoa; phylum Chordata; class Mammalia; order Artiodactyla; family Eschrichtiidae; genus Eschrichtius; species Eschrichtius robustus. Next base: position 117,236,983 of record NC_090845.1, on the reverse strand, counting down.
TCATTGAATGTTGTACAAAATTGCAACCTTTTCTACCTTCACTGTTTCTCCCTTTCTTTCCTCATTGTGATATTCATTTTAGCACTATCTGAAATAGGATTCATTTCAGGGAACATTTAGTGAACATCTAATTGTGGAACCACTGATAGACACCAGGGGCACAAGAAGTGGCTGGAAAGATGACCCTGACTGTTGCTGTCCTCAGGGATCACTTGGCCAGTAAGTAGCGGAGCTAGGATTCAAAGCTGGATCTATCTGACCCCAAAGCTCATGCTTTTCATAATTACTCCATATTGCTCTTTCAAAGAGTTCCACTCTCTTTTCACCAGAATCTTCATTCCTTGAACATAGGCTAAGTGGGTCTTTATTATCTTATTTAATATCCTGTATTACTCTCCACTGTTTTTCCAGCTTCACAATCAGTTTTTGAATTTATTCTCCCTCCTTGGAGACTTTTGCTATAGTATTTCCCAATGAAGTACTAAAAAGCATGAGATTTTTCGTCTTCATAACACTTAAAGGCACAGAGTAATTTCTAGGGGAAGAAGGAATGTTTATGTAGGTGATGGAAGACCCAGTCACACAGTAAAATGACTTTGCCTAGAATCTCTATGCACTGTGCCAGTGGTGAGGTATAGGTTTTCTTCCAGTTGCAATGTTTGGAATCTGCCTGTTGGACCAACAGATAGTTTTTAATGCATTTGCCTTTGATTCTGGACCTTAGTACATCCAGGTCTCCATTATGGAGTTTCCTTAGTAGTAACATTGCCTACTGAGAACCTAACATACTCTGATATCCAAGCACATCCATTTCCTTTGGTAGAATTTCTGAAGATATCTTCAGTGAAATCAATATTTATTTATGTGTGCTAGGAAGCTCTGGGGAAGATTCTCTGTTGATCCTCAATAATAATTCACTCTTTCAAATTCTTATATTTTGCTGTCTGTGTGAGTGACTGTAACTCATCAGAATTTCCAAGATTAGACCTACCTTCCTCTCTGCTTCTGAAGGCTGAGGTTATTTCTCAGATGTCAGAATGTCAGTGTTTTTCTCCTCATGCTATCACTTTGGACTTTCATTTTTTAGTCTCCTATAGGGGTAGATACCTTGTCTGAATTCATACAAGCTGTTTTCAGTACCAAGTGATTTCAAAGTGATAAAAACAAGTAAATGGCTAACTACCTAATTACTGTCTGCAGGTCAGCATCTAGAACTGTGGTAGGCAACTTTATTTGCATGAGGTCCATTTCTGGAAAGACAAAAATGTTTACAGGCTGCCATCTTTTTTTCGTTCACAAAAAAAAATAACTTTAGTGATTCCCACGGGGAAAATATATAGTTTTAAAACATAGATTACCTACTTAATGATGAGAAGAATACAAATGAAAAAATTGGCCTCACTTTTAGGCACTAAATGTTAATTTTAGGACAGGTTTCAAACAGTGGTCACACAAGGGAAGCTTTTTATAATGCTTCATCCTGAAATTATGTATATTATGGGTCATATTAGGGAATTAGATGGGCTCCTCATAAATCTAGAATTACTTGCCATTCCCTTGGCAAGAGTGTCAGCGTGATTATATGTTGTGAATCTTTAGAAAGAAGTTTTTTCTCCTTTCTGTGGTCTCTGGACTGATGTGGCAGGAAAATGTCCTCAAGAACTGTGAAACATCTGAGATTTTTACCCTAATTGCAAACTAACAAGTTACCTGGCCACAGTTTCACGGATGCTGGATAAAGACGGGAGATTCCTGGCTCAGAGATGCAGGACAGTTTACTTCTCACAGCGATAGCAGTAGCCAGAGTATCAGCATTTGTGCCAGTTCCCCAAGCCCCAATTCCCACGGGGAAAGGCAAAGAGGACCAGATGACTCCTACACACACAGTGAGTTGCATTACAAGAGAGGAGCCTTGAGCTTAGGGAACTCAAATCTTTTATAATAGGTAGTAAGAGTGCTCGTTCTTTTCTCTGAAGGGCGACACTCTCACTGTCTTCTAAGACTATTCACTATACAAAGATACTTGATAAAGACAGTCTGGGGGGTAAAGTGCCTCTGTTAATAAGACATGCAGAAACACAAGAGACCCACGGAAAACTGTCTTGCAACATGTGATTCCCCGACCTTGGATGGCTGCAAAAACCTCTCAAGTTTATGATGCTTTTGGAGGATCAGGCAAGAAAATAAGAAGTTAGTGAAAGACACTTAGCTCAGCCCTGACTGGCTGGTCAAAAGGCTGGGCTACGCCCCACCTGTCGGAGGGTAGCAGAACGCACATCCAAAGATAGAGCAAGAGGGAGGAGATATGGGAACATATGTATATGTATAGCTGATTCACTTTGTTATAAAGCAGAAGCTGGCACACCATTGTAAAGCAGTTATACTCCAATAAAGATGTTAAAAAAAAAAAGAACGGTGGCAGTTTTCTCAGCTCTTCAGAAAATACTTTAAAAAGTATAAAAGGAGCACTTGACTAGTTGCCTCTGGTTAGGAGTAAACTCTGCTACTCTGGGCCTCCAGCTACTACCTATTGCTCTCTCTTTTGGTCCCCAAGCTATTGTTTCCTTTCTTGCTTGTTCAGGCTCTGGGGTTGGGAGTTTTGTATTGCTAAGTAGCTTGGCTGATAGTTTTCTCTTTCACTGCAATTCTAAGATGAAGCAAGTGATAACCACAGAGTAGTAAGCAGATGCTTATCCATGTCTGTTGGGAGTGACGTGGAGGATTGATTTGTGCTCAGAGTATATTCAGAAAGGTTAGAAAGTCAGGAATATTCATCCAAGTGGGCAGAAGTCCAGGAAGTCCTTCCCCTTGACCTGATATTCTGAGAATGCTTGCGCTCCCAGGACGAGAATGAGGAAGTCCAAAATGCCTTTTTAATGTTGAGTGGCCAGGGAATCAGAGCAGAGGGAAAGCAGCCTCTATCTGGCGAGGGCAGAAAAGCCCCTGAATACTTGCTTTGTTTTTTATTGCAAAACCTAAAACGCCTCCGAAAACATGGAGTCGTGTATGCAGTGTGACTCCTCTGATTTCCTTTTTACCCGCTCGGAATAAGGTTACTCTTGGCAACTGTAGTGCTACATCCTTCACTCACAATAGCGCCACAGTGGCCTTGGCTCACTAACCTCTTACACCTCTGCATTTTGCTGTCTTGCTCAGGTCTCTGGCAGAAAATGTTTTCTACTTGGCCCGTTTCTTAAAAGGCAGTCCTAACCCTAACCCCACGTTAAAACTTGAGCACATATTTTGAACATCACAGATGTTTGTTTTTGTTTTTTAGTTTCTTTTTTCCCCCCACGTCTTTATTGGAGTATAATTGCTTTATACAGTGTTGCGTTTCTGCTGTATAACAAAGTGAATCAGCTATATGTATACATATATCCCCATATCCTCTCCCTCTTGCGTCTCCCTCCCACCCTCCCTATCCCACACCTCTAGGTGGTCACAAAGCACCGAGCTGATCTCCCTGTGCTATGCGGCTGCTTCCCACTAGCCATCCATTTTACATTTGGTAGTATATATATATGTCCATGCTACTCTCTCACTTCGTCCCAGCTCACAGAAGCATTTTTAAATGAAGTCACACTGTGTACAGTAATTTCTTCCAGGGAGGGGGTAGTTAGAATATTTGCTGTAATGAAGAATTTCACAAAAGGCCAAGCTGAGAGAATTTGGGGCAGATTTCTTCCAGTGTGTTACAGCCTTTGTAAGATAAAACACAAACTTTCATCATCACCAGCAGGCACAACTTTCTGAGTCCTGGTACTGGGTACTGTTCTAGGTCTCACTGTTTGCCATTCCTTTCCTTATTGGGGGGCCTGTTAATAGAGTAAGACAAGTAACCTTTGTTTTGGTGAAGGTACAGACTTCTTAATATCCTTTTAAAATGTCCCTTTGGGGATTGGGCTTCAGAATGCATCAGACTTCTCAAAAACAGTGCTGGAATGGGCATGAGGGATCTTACTGGGGAGATGAAAATGTTGCAAAACTGGTTTGTCATGATCGTTGCACAACTTGGTAAATTTAGTAACAACCATTAAATTGTACACTTGAAATGGGTGAATTGTATATATCCAAAAATATACCTCATTCCAATAAATTACTACAGAAAATAAAACAAAAACGAATAAAAGTAGTACAGGAAGCTAGAAGGCAAAAAAATGTCCATTTGGGAAGTGCATAATCCAGCAAGGCTGCTTTCATATTTTATATGGGGGCGTGGGAAGTGGGGGAGGGTTGATACTGACTTCTTATTACCCAAATTCAAATCCTTTCTGAAGAACATTCAGAAAGTGAATTAATTTTTCCTTTTTTCATTCCACTCAGAATGCCTAAAACAGATAAAGTAGGAAACGGAGTCATTATATTTGGGTGCTGTCTATTATCATTTACTGACTGAGAGTCTATCTAAGCCTTTCTGCTTTTTGCAGATAATTAATTTTGTTCCTAAATGTAGGAAAGAGTGATTGTAATCAGTATGTTTGTACTTTCAACCACAAATAGAGCCCATCACAGATATGCAGTACAAATAAACCTCATAAAATATTGCAGCCCAAGGACTGCTTGAAGTTAACGTGGTATCTTTTTTTTTCCAAATAAAAAAATTATATGTATGATTTTTAAAAGTCGTTCTTGGTATTCTTGTATAGTTAATAGATGAACCCTTCTTTTTCTAACTCAAGCCTACGCTGTGAATTATTTTTATCATTAAATCTCATGAAGTAGAGCGGAAGGAGAAATTGATGTGGCACGGAAATCACCTTGTCAGCATATGCATATCTCTGAGTTCTGGGTGCAGGTTGCTCTTATGCTTCTAGAAAATTATGAATAATCAGATCTAAGTTCAAGGCTCAGGTTCATGGGGTGAAACCTAAGAGCATAGTGTTTGTGAAGGAAGTCCTCGAAACTCTTGAAAGACGTCTGCCCTTTTTTTCCAGCTGCCTGGCCTCCACCTCTGACTAACCTCTCTTCCAAGCCTATCCCTTCTCCCTCCCCTTCAAAATTATACCTTGTTCAGTGTCTTGTTCATTCAGACCCTGCATTCGGTTTAAAATGGTGGTGTTTGATCATGGTTTAGTCATCACAGGAAGTCCATTTCTGCTTCTGCTAGTTTTCTAATATGTTCCCTCTCCTGAGACAAACTCACTTCACTTAACAAAATTTTATATCACCAGAAAACTCTTCAAAAGGGTTATCAAGGATGGAGATCTCAGTCACAGTGACACAGTTGTAGGGGGAAATGTATGAGGGACCTTTCGGTGCTTTTGAAATCACCTGCTGTGCACCGTACGGTGGAAATAACATCAGTTCAGGAATCAGAATATTCACATAGGGTCTCTGCCTTGTGCTACCACAGGATAGTGGCCTTGGGAAAGCAACTTAATCTGTACAATGAAGAAGAGAATGACGATGAAAGTGGTTATTTATTAAGCACTTGCTATGTGCCACACACAGTTCTAAGCCCATTACATGGATTAACTCATTTAACGTTTCTGACAATCCTGATAAGGAAGGAAGAATTATCATTAGTACCATTTTCCAGGTTAAAGGACTGAGGCAGAGAGACTCGGAAGTAGGTGCCAGCCACAAGGCTACCTCAGCCGCTTTCTACTGCAGGGGCTTCTGAGGGTCATCTCTTGCCCAGGGCCACACCCGGCCTTAGAGTGTGTGAGTGGAGCCTGGCTCCCTCTGCAGGTGGACACAAGCCGACTTCGTTGGTAGAAATGAGGTAGAATGTGGAGCCAGGGAATTGCTAAGGCTCTTTCATTCCTGCCTGCTCTCTGGTATCATTCATCCTGTTTCCTATATGTGGCCTTGAGAACAGCATGGAAACTTCCAATAGACTTACCTTTTATTCCCCGCTTTTCCTCATGCTTGTATTAATCCTAATGAGATTTTTCTAAATCTGTTTAGAGGTCAGGCTTCCCCTAGGATCAGGGTCTATTCCATTTACCTTTTTTTCAAAAAAATCTATTTTTGATAAGCTTAGGTTTAAAAGATACTTTAAAAGATATATGGCACTTAAGTTTTCCCCCTTTCAGATCAGAAATCCAAAGAACGCTGAAATACCAAGCTCTGTGGCTTTCTTATTATGCATAAAACCCTGTAATGATCTCTTTCCAAACAGGGAAAGGAGTTCCATAGTTAACTGAGTTTCTGATTTACTCAACTGTCCCATGCCCCTTAACAATTCTTTTTTAAAATTTTAATTTATTTTATTTATTTTTATTTTTGGCTGCCTTGGGTCTTCATTGTTGTGCACGGACTTTCTCTAGTTGTGGTGAGCGGGGGCTACTCTTCGTTGCGGTGCGTGGGCTTCTCATTGCGGTGGCTTCTCTTGTTGCGGAGCACAGGCTCTAGGTGCGTGGGCTTCAGTAGTTGTGGCACGCGGGCTCAGTAGTTGTGGCGCCCTGGCTTAGTTGCTCCGCAGCATGTGGGATCTTCCCAGGCCAGGGCTTGAACCCGTGTCCCCTGCATTGGCAGGCGGATCCTTAACCACTGCGCCAGGGAAGCCTCCCTTAACAATTCTTAATGTAAAATGAATGGGTTTCTTGACTGTGGCAACCTTCTAGCAGATTTTTTTTTTAAAATTATGAACATTTTAAATTACCCTTGAACAGTCTCTTCACAAGTTTTCTAGACATAAAGTACTCTGGACAAAAGAGCAAGAAACTAAATCAGTGCCCTTACTCTGACTAAAAATAAAGCAGTAATTGTGATAAATTGGCATAATCAAACTTGACAGATAGAAGCTATAGAATGCATGTTATGTTTCCTTCCAGTATGAAAAGGATGCTAGCGAGCCCCAGATCACAGAGGGTGAAGGAATACACACTGGTGGAAACGTTTCCCTGACACATCTGTGTTTATCGAGTTTTAAAGTCTGCTTCCTCCCCCACCATTTCTTCTGAATCTGTAATCCATTGATTTAAAAAAAAATTAATGCATGACTCAAACTGCTCTGCTGTGAAAAGCCCCATTCAGAATTGTCTCAGCTCTGGTTATCATTGACCAAAGACTCTTCAAGATAGCAGGAATAATAAATTGCAGCATTCATTTTTCATAGCACCGTAGAGATTTTTAAGAGCAAAACTTTCAAGATGGAAAGCCGAGTCGATACCCTGCCCAGGAGAATGGGTCAGCTTGGCATTGCAAGGAGCAGGGTAAGAAAAGGTTGTGTGATGTAGTAGAAGGAACATGGGCTTCAGGAGTTATGATGTGAATCTCTGCTCAGTCATTCCTTATCTTCGTGACCGTGGGCATAGTGTATAATCTCCCTGAACCTTAGTTGTGTCATCTATAAAATGGGGATGAAAATGCCAACCTCTTAGAACTACTATGAAAATTAGCAGTAATGCCTAGCATGTAGTAGCGCTATAAAATCTGACATGTAACATGATAGATTCCATATGCTGTGGGACAAAGTGGCCTTTTCTTCCTGTCTTCCCTCACATGGGGGTGTTCATCTTTGGGGTCCTCTCATTAGCAGCACCATCGTTGATAAATATTTACTGAGCTCCTGTGACAAAAACCCTATGACAGAAGCTGGCAACACAAATATCAGGAAGCTGTTTCAAGAGACAAACCCAGTTGGGTTGCAGCGGAAGTTCTGGATTCTTCTCCTAACACTAGGGTAGCTCTTTACGGTGAGGCTGCTTGTCCAGATACCCCACATTTCTCCTGCGGACTTGAAGTTCCTACTAGTCTTCCCGTTCAGAGCTTGGTGCATTTTTGAACAGGTTTATTCAGCCTGTATGGCTGCAGGCCTCTGCTTCCGTTTGCCCAGCTCTCGCCACTAATAACCAGGACTATCAATCATGTTCCTCCAGATGTTGAGGTGAGTTGATTCCCAGCCAGGCAGACCAAGTTGAACCATGTACGTTTTCTAGCTGCTCAGACTGATCTTCACAGAAGACTCAGGGATAAAGGGCAGTGTGATATATCTAGATCCCCAATGGGGATTTTTTGCTTGGGTTTAGTGCTGAAATCCTTGGGAGTAGAGGAGGATTCAAGCTGTGTTTATGGCTCCTTTGTTTGGAGTACATATTGTACAGTATAATGCTAAATTGCTTTTGCTGGGTACCACTGTTAAATGATGACTAAATTTAGGTGGGTATAAAAATGAATAGATATCGATTACATATTTTGGGGATGATTTAATGATATCCTCTTGTTTTAGATGTTATCCATTTATGAAATCCCTAAATTTTCTTGTCCGTTCTTATCCATCCTACCTACTCAGGGTCTCTTCCCCCGCTTTGTAATAAATGGCAACTACCTTTCTGATTTGGGGGATTTGGGTTATCACTGTTTCTTTTGATGTAGGGAAAGGAAGAAAACAGTAGGGGAGGAAGTGAAGGGAGTTTTAGGAGAGTAAAAGGAACCTGGGAAGCGAATCAAACCATTTGAAAATGATGTTTTCTTGGCACACGTCATCTGCAGTATTTATTTAATATAATCATTGTCCCACTCATGCTAGCACAAGACAAATAAGTCACAGATTCTAGATTTAAAAAAAGTACAGTATGTATCAACTATGACTTACCTGCCATTTCTTAAATCAAGCATCAGTTTTAGGGTGCGGGACCACCACTCTCTTCTCACCTCTAGTATACAATGTCTTACATAGGGTAGGGGTTTAATTTTTCTCTTAAATCAAGCTAAAGGGGAATGGAGTCCCTCCTTGGGATAGTGAGGAGCCATCAAAAGCATAGAGAGCATGAATCTCTATCCACAAAATCAGACGTATAAGAAACAGTGCATTTTAATTTTTTTTTTTTGCTTTTTTTTTTTTTAAAAAAAAGACTATTTTAGAGCACTTTTAGGTTCACAGGAAAATTGAGCAGAAAGTACCGAGATTTCCCATACACCTCCTGCTCCCCCAACACCCACAAGCCTCCTCCACTATCAACATCTGTTATAATAGATAAATGTATAGTGCCATGTATCTACCATTACAGCATCATACACAATAGTTTCACTGCCCTAAAAATCCTCGTGCATGCCTGTTTATCCCTCCCTCCTGCCCCACCCCCGCTCCGAACTTCTAGCAACCACTGTTATTTTTACTGTCTCCATAGTTTTGCCTTTTTCAGAATGTCATATGTTTGGAATCATACAGCATGTAGCCTTTTCAGATTGTCTTCTTTCACTCAGTAATATGCATTTAAAGTCGTCGCGTATCCTTTCATGGCTTGAGAGCTCATTTCATTTTAGTGCTAAGTAACATCTCATTGTCTGGGGCGTCTTTTATTTTTAAATCAGTTTAATTTCCAGTCGAAATCCTTGTTCCCACTGGGTTAGTGGCAAACTCCACATCATTACTTCTCTTTAAAAAAAGCTTTATTGAGATGTAATTCATATAGAATACGTTTACCAATTTACCCATTTAAAGTGTACAATTCAATGGGTTTTAGTATATTCATGGAGTTGTGCAACCATCACCAAAAGTCAATATTAGAACAGTTTTATCTTTCCAAAAGAAACTCTGTACCAATTAGTTGTCATTCCCCATTCTCCCTCCCTACCCACCCCCCCCATCCCAGGCCCCACCCCTGGAAACCGTTATTCTACTTTCTGTCTCTATGGATTTACTTGTTCTAGATATTTCATATCAATGGAATCATACACTCTATGGCCTTTTATGTCTGGCTTCTTTCACTTAACATAATGTTTTCAAGGTTCATCCATATTGTAGCATGTTTCACTACTTCTTCCCTTTTTATGCCTGAATAATACTCCATTGTATAAATATACCACATTTTGTTTATCTATTATCAGTTGATGGACTTTTGAGTTGGTTCTACTTCTTGGCTATTATGCATAGTGCTGCTGTGAACCTTCATGCATGAGTCTTTGTGTGGATATATGTTTTCCTTTCTCTTGGGAATATACTTAGGAGTAGAATTTCAGGTCATATAGTAACTCTATGTTTAACCTTTTGAGGAACTGCCAAACTGTTTTCCAAAGCAATTGAGTCATTTTGCTTTCCCTCCAGCAATGTGTGAGTGTTCTAATTTCTCCATGTCCTCACCAACAATTGTTATTATAGCCATCCTAGTGAGTTTGAGGTGGTATCTCATTGTAGCTGCAATTTATATTTCCCTAATAACTATTGATTTTGAGCAACTTTCATGTGATTATTGGCCAGATGTATATCTTCTTTGGTGAAAGGTCTATTGAGATCCTTTCCCAATTTTTAAATTGCGTCATTTGTGATTTCATTATTGAATTGTAAGTATTATTTGTATATTCTTGATATGAGACCACTATCAGATGTACGATTTGCAGATATTTTCTCCCATGCTGTGGGATATCTTTTCACTTTCCTAGTAATATCCTTTAAAACATAAAAGTTTATAATTTTGATGAAGTCCAATTTATCTATTTTTGTGTGTTTGTCATATCTAAGTAATCATTGCCTAATCCAAAGTGATGAAGATTTACACCTATGGTTTCTTCTAAGAATTTTATAGATTTTGCTCTTACATATAGGTCTATGATCCATTTTGAGTTAATTTTCTATATTTGGTGTGAGGTAGGGTTACAGCTTCATTCTTTGGCATGTGGATATCCAGTTGTCCCAGCTCCATTTGTTGAAAACACTATTTTTCCCCCATTGAATGGTCTTGTCACCTTTGTCAAAAGTCAATTGACCATAAATGTATGGGTTGAACCTCCAGTGCCATGTTGAACAGAAATGGCAAGAATGGACATCTCTGTCTTTTTATTAATCTTAGAGAAAATGCCTTCAGTCTTTCCCCATTAAGTATAGTGTTAGCTGTGAGTTTTTCATAAATGCCCTTTATTAGGTTGAGGGAGTTCCCTTGTATTCCTAGTTTATTTGTTGTTTTTATTATCAAGGTCTATTGGTTTTTATCAAATTCCTCTTCTGCATCTAATGTGTATGTGTCTTTTATTCTATTAATATAATAATTATAATATAGTGATAATAATAGTAATTACACTAATTACTAGATGTTAAACCACCCTTGCATTCCTGGGACAAATCTCACTTGGCTATGATGTATGATCCTTTTTATATATTGCTGGATTCTTTTTGCTAGTATTTTGTTGAGGATTTTGGTATTTATCTTCATAAGCGATATCGGTCTGTAGTTTTCTTGTAGTCTTTGTCTGGTTTTGGTATTAGGGTAATACTAGCCTCATAGAATGAGTTGAGATGTGTTCCCTCCTCTTCTGTTTTTTTGAAGAGTTTTATAAGGATTGGCATTAATTATTCTTTAAATGCTCAGAAGAATTTGCCAGTAAGGCCATCTGGTCCTGGGCTTTTCTTTGCGGGAAGATTCACATTGCTAATTCAGTCTCTTTATTTTTTATGAGTTTCTTCAGATTTTCTATTTCTTCTTGAGTCAGTTTTGCTAGTTTTGTCATTTTAGGAATTTGTCCATTTCATCTATGTTATGTAACTTGTTGACATACAATTTTTCTTAGTAATCCCTTAAAACCCATTTTATTTATGTAAGACTGGTAGTAATATCCCCTCTTTCATTCCTGATATAGTAATTTGACTCTTTTTCTCTCTTTGTCAGCCTAACTAAAGGTTTATCAATATTGTTGATTTTTTTCACAGAACCAACTTTTGATTTTGTTGATTTTTCTCTGTTGTTTTTCTATTCTTGTTTTCATTAATTTGTGATCTAATTTACTATTTTCTTCCTTCTCTTTTGACTGGTGTGTCTAATGCATTTATATTCAATGTAATTACTGATATGGTAGGATTTACATCTGCCATTTTACTCTTTGTTTTCTACATGTCTCATGCCTCTATTTTTGTGCCTCTATTCCTCCTTTGCTGCTTTCTTTGCCATTAAGTGAATATTTTCTAGTGTAACATTTTCGTTCCTTTAAAGATTTTTTTTCCACGTTTTTTGTTATTTTCTTAGCAGTTGCTCTAGGACTTACAGAACACAACTTAATTTTTCAGAATCTACTTCAGAATTATACTAACTTAATTCTAGTGAGATACAGATATATTACTCCTTTGGTTTTCCTCAATGCCCTGTCCACTCTGGTGGCCAAATAATTGTCTACTTGTTTTTCTAGAGTTTGAAAATGATCTGTTATGCTGGAAAAGTCCCTCTCAGTTCTTTTCTACTATCAGTTCTGCCAACTAATTCTGAGTCTTGTTTTGCAGCCATCCACTTCTTTTGTGCTCAATCTCCATGGAATTCTATTTTTCCTCTCTCCCTACAATTCAATATACTTTGTACTTTCTTTTGGCGCCATTGTATCTCAATGTGATGTCCAGGTTAGTACTGCTCAATAGAAATATAATGCAAGCCACATAAGTAATTTTAAATTTTCGAAAAGCCACAATAAAAAGTAAGAAGAAATAGGTGAAATTAATATTTTTATTGAGCCTAATTATGCCCCCAAATTAGCATTTTGGCATGTAATCAGCATTTTTAAAATAGTTAATGAGATATTTTACATTCGTTTTTCATCTCAACTTGGACTAGTCACATTTCATGTGCTCAGTGGTCACACAGTACAGATTGGACAGTGTAGTTCCAACCTCCCCTCTGGGAAGGAATGTAGTGACAATGCCAGTCCCACCCCAGGAAGGCCACTTTCTACAAGTACAACTAACTGCCCTTCTAGCTGCCCTGCTGAGAAGTGCTCACAAGCTCAGAAGAAAGTGTGTGGTCTCTCTGACACACAACTGCTCATCCAGAGCACACTTGCAGGCAATCGAAAATTAATTTGTGGGAACTAGTTAATATTTGGGTTAATGATAACAGTTTTTTTATGTCTGTAGAAAATAAAGGGTAGAAATTAAAAAGCCTTTTCAGGTTTGCTATGTGAACTCTTAACACTAACACTCTGGGGTAGATCACCTGCAAAGGACTGAACCAGGCCCAAGCAAGGTGAAAGCTGCTCAGGGACTGGACAAATTTGAGCCATTGCGGGTGCCATTTTGGGTGATCCAGGCGCTCCAGAGACATCTCCCTCCAGAATAGTGGTTTTTTTTTTTTTTTTTTGGCTGGAGTTTAGGAGGTGGTGAGATGAGTAGAACCATCTGTACATCTGCCTCAATCTCTCCCTCTACCATTTTGTCTGATTAGGATGATTAAAGGTTTCTTGTCACTTGAATATCGCTTATTCTTAACTTACCTTTGCTTTTTAAGGAAGAGTTACCGCTTGCTCTCCCATTTAATTCTTAAATTTTCTTAGTCACTCAGTTCGATGCCTACCCTGTTTGCTTAAGGTTTGGGGACAGTTCAGATGAACTAATTTAGGCCTCTGACTTTTTGTAAGGTTATGCATGTTCTCTCTGTCTTTGACAGTAGTGGCTTAGGATTCATGTTCCCTTTTTGCTAATTTCATCAGTCTGCCATTCAGACTCTTTGCCTAGATGCTGCTTTCTTCTTATCCATATTCTGTGATCAGGTCCCTGGGCTCGTGTTTTCTAGATCCTTATCTGGATCCCTGAAACTTGTGGCCTGAGTCTAGGATCTAAATTACCTGTCTGTTTCTCCTTCCCTTTCTTCACCCCCATCTCTTAATACAGCATCTAGATTTCCTTGCTTAGAGTATTAGCCAGAAACCCCACCCCAGCCAACCCTCCTGGGCCTGGCCTTGGATTTCAAAGTGACAGCAGAAGAGGAAGAAAGAAAGAAACACTGCTTGAATGCAACTTTCAAGGCAATACACAACTTTCAAGAAGTAGCAAGTGAAGACATCTATATGGGGAGCTTTACTCTGCAAAATTAAAGAGCCTATCTGATAAAAAAGGGAAGAAACCTGTCAGCCCAGCAGCTAGAAAGCGTTAACATAGGGAAGACATTTCCTTGTTTTATCTTTCAAGCCAGAATGGGGAATGGAATGTGGCAGACAAATCAGCAAGACAGAAAAGTGAGGGTTAGAAGCACAGCAAAGTAAGCAAATGAGATATGGCTGCGTGTTGTAAAGACAGGAAAAACAAATACTAAGTGGGTATTTTAGTAGCATCTGTAAGTTCTGGGATCAAAGGAAAAATCCATAAATACTTCAAGATGTTTCCTTTGTACTGTTTGGCTAATTGGCCAAATGTAATATCAACTTATAGGGGAAAGTGAAACACTTAAGTGTAGACATATGGACAAATAGCCCAAGTTAGCACAAGCATACATGTCCATAAAAGAAGACCATAAGAACCTGGAACTTCATTCTTGGGATTGGCCTCATGGCATTTTTGAAAGCTGGGGTTCTGCTCTGTCAGGGGTGCCACAGGAAGTATCCTCCCAAACCACAGGCTTCCCTTAATGGTCTGTTCTTAAAACATCCTAGGGAAACACTGACCTTGGGTTAGGACTTTTGTTTCTGTTATTGAAACCTCTCCATCTCTGATCCTGGAAAACGTTCTCACTTTTCTTGGTCTCTCCCCCTTCTTTGTCCTGTAAGTGGTATAAAGTTGTGGGGTTTTTTCAGTTGTACGTATATATTCTTTTTCATATTCTTTTCCATTATGGTTTATTACAAGATATTGAGTATAATTCCCTGTGCTATACAATAGGATCTTGTTGTTTATCCATCCTATGTATAATAGTTTGCATCTGCTAATCCCAAACTCCCAATCCTTCCCTCCCCCAGATCCCCTCCCCCATGGCAACCACAAGTCTGTTCTCTATGTCTGTGAGTCTGTTTCATAGATATGTTCATTTGTGTCACATTTTAGATTCCACATATAAGTGATATCATATGGTATTTGGCTTTCTCTTTCTGACTTATTTCACTTAGTATGATAATCTCTAGGTCCATCCATGTTGCTGCAAATGGCATTATTTCATTCTTCTTTTATGGCTGAGTAATATTCCATTGTATGTATATACCACATCTTCTTTATCCATTCATCTGTCGATGGACATTTAGGTTGTTTCCATGTCTTGGCTATTGTGAATACTGCTGCAATGAACATAGGGATGCATGTATCTTTTTGAATTCTAGTTTTGTCTGGGTATATGATGACCAGGAGTGGGATTGCTGGATCACATGGCAACTCTATTTTTAGTTTTCTGAGGAACCTCCATACTGTTTTCCATAGTGACTGCACCAATTTACATTCCCACTAACAGTGTAGGAAGGTTCCCTTTTCTCCACACCCTCTCCAGCATTTGTTATTTAATGATGGCCATTCTGACCGGTGTGAGGTGGTACCTCATTGTAGTTTTGATTGCATTTCTCTAATAATTAGCGATGATGAGCATCTTTTCATGTCCCTATTGACCATCTGTATGTCTTCTTTGGAGAAATGTCTATTTAGGTCTTCTGCCCATTTTTCGATTGGGTTGTTTGTTTTTTTTTGTTATTGAATCGCATGAGCTGTTTGATGTTTTGGAAATTAAGCCCTTGTCGGTTGCATCATTTTCAAATATTTTCTCCCAGTCTGTAGCTTGTCTTTTTGTTTTGTTTATGGTTTTCTTTACTGTGCAAAGGCTTATAAGTTTTATAAGGTCCCATTTGTTTATTTTTGCTTTTATTTCTATTGCCTTGGGAAAATGACCTAAGAAAACATTGTTACGATTTATGTCAGAGAATGTTTTGCCTATGTTCTCTTCTAGGAGTTTTATGGTGTCATGTCTTATGTTTAAGTCTTTAAGCCATTTTGAATTTATTTTTGTGTATGGTGTGAGGGTGTGTTCTAACTTCATTGATTTGCATGCAGCTGTCTAACTTTCCTAACACCACTTGCTGAAGAGACTGTCTTTTCCCCATTGTATATTCTTGCCTCCTTTGTTGAAGATTAATTGACCATAGGTGTGTGGGCTTTTTTTTAAAATTATTTATTTATTTATGGCTGTGTTGGGTCTTCGTTTCTGTGCGAGGGCTTTCTCTAGTTGTGGCAAGCGGGGGCCACTCTTCATCGCAGTGCACGGGCCTCTCACTATCGCGGCCTCTCTTGTTGCGGAGCACAGGCTCCAGACGCGCAAGCTCAGTAATTGTGGCTCACGGGCCTAGTTGCTCCACGGCATGTGGGATCTTCCCAGCCCAGGGCTCAAACCCGTGTCCCCTGCATTGGCAGGCAGATTCTCAACCACTGTGCCACCAGGGAAGCCCCAGGTGTGTGGGTTTATTTCTTGGTTCTCTATTCTGTTCCATTGATCCATATGTCTGTTTTTGTGCCAGTACCACACTGTCTTGATTACTGTAGTTTTGTAGTATTGTCTGAAGTCTGGGAGGGTTATGCCTCCTGCTTTGTTCTTTTTCCTCAGGATTACTTTGATGATTCTGGATATTTTATGGTTCCATATAAATTTTAGGATTATTTGTTCTAGATCTGTGAAAAGTGTCATGGGTAATTTGATACAGATCACATTAAATCTACAGATTGCTTTGGGTGGTATGGCCATTTTAACAATATTAATTCTTCCATTCCAAGAGCGTGAAATATCTTTCCATTTCTTTGAATCATCTTTAATTTCCTTTATTAATGTTTTGTAGTTCTCAGCATATAAGTCTTTCACCTCCTTGGTGAGGTTTATTCCTAAGTATTTTTTTTGATGAGATTTTAAAGGGGATTGTTTGTTTACATTCCCTTTCTGATATTTCATTGTTAGTGTAAAGAAATACAACCGATTTCTGTATGTTAATCTTGTATCCTGCTACCTTGCTGAATTTGGTTATCAGTTCTAGTAGTTTTTGGGTGGAGTCTTTAGAGTTTTCTATATATAGTATCATGTCATCTGCATATAATGACAATTTTACCTCTTCCCTACAATTTGAATGCCTTTTATATCTTTTTCTTGTCTGATTCCTGTGGTTAGGACTTCCAATACTATATTGAATAGAAGTGGCGAGAGTGGGCATCCTTGTCTTGTTTCATATTTTAGCAGGAAGTCTTTCAGCTTTTCACTGATGAGTATTATATTTGCTGTGGGGTTGTCATAAACAGCTTTTATTGCATTGAGATATGTTCCTGCTATACCCACTTTCATAAGGGCTTTTATCATGAATGGATGTTGAATTTTATCAAATTGAAGTTTCTTTTTTTAACCAATTTTTCACTTTATATTTAGAGAATGCTACATTTGAAATGACCCTCAAAGATCTAGTCTAGTCTCCTTACTTTGAAGATGAGAATACTGAGGCATATGATTTGAGGAAAAGGATTTGCCAAAGATGAACCAGTTAATGTCAAAGCAGTGTAAAACCTATGGCTTCTGACAAACAAGCCAGTATTCTTTCTACCATACTATCCATTTCTTTGATATGACATAGTGAGTATGCTTCTAAGGTTTGCTTTTACAATTATTCTGTCTTCTTCCACCTAAAAATATTCAAAATAACATCTAAGGTGCTTCTTGATTTTCTTTGCTTTTTGATTGTAGGATTCCTAGAAATCACAATAAGTACATCATTAATACAGATTTCAATGCCAGACTATTATGAGCGTTTTTATGTGAAGAAGAGAAATAAAATAGGCAGAGGATGAAATTTCTTGCCAAGATATTTTGGATCTGTGTTTTTACAGGTTACCTGAGAAATTGTTTATGCAGAAGGAATCAAATATAAGTATGCAATTGAGGCTTGGAGAACGTCTTAAATATGGCTCTCTATATAAATAGTGAGTAGAAACTGTCAGTCTTGTTTCTCCCTGCTTAGACCCTTGCGCAAGTCTAAGCAAATCAATATAAAAGTGTTGCTCAGAATGTGCTCCAGTTACAGCCAATTAAAGGTCAGCATATATAGTTTACACAAAACAGGTGAGCAGGAACAAAGGTATCTGTTGTGCCATGAGGAATGATTCTATTTCATTTGCAGATGAGTACTACAAAGGTCATTGAAAATGCAAGATGTAAATCATTGTTGTTTTTTTAATAAAGCATTTTTTCTAGGTTTGGTCTTTCAGCCAGTTTTATTCTCTTGTTTGCATGCATGCCATAGTCGTTAGTACAATTGAATTATAGAATGACCTACACTGTTAGACTGTTAGGCTGCTTGATTGAAATTATCTTTATAATGGAAATCAGAGAACACTTTTAACCTTGTTAGAGCACCACTGTACCGTTGATTAATATATAAAGCAAGTCATAAATTTCACAGTGAGCTATTTATTTCCAAACAATCTTGTGAAAGCAGTTTGGGCTGTATTATAGGAACTTTCTTCATACCTTTGTCAGGCTGACGCTAATGGTCCTGATTATTTCTAGGACTTTCACAGCATCAGTGTTAATTAAGCTAATGCTTAAAAATATGGGTAGAAAAGAACATTTGACTATTATATCTTAAATGTTTGACAATGTGTGTGGTACTTCTTTTGTTAGCTGGTTAATTTCAGAAAACTGACTTCATTTGATAAGGTTTCTCTCCAGTAGCAAATGTTTGCCTGACTCAGTGGTAATAACCAATATTACCAAGGTCACAGCTTTATCTATATATCAGATGAGCACTTTAGATATGTTCTGTACTGGATTGTATGATATGAATAGAAAGATTTCTTTAAAAAGCCAGCCCCTGCCCTCAAAAGAGTTCGTGGTCTAGTGAGGGATACAGTCAAAGAAACAGAGATCATCCTATGCACAATCTAAGGACGCAGGTTAAGGGGGCATCTAACCTAGCCTGGGGACATCAGGGAAGGTGTTCTAGAGGACTTCCACCCGAATAAAGGCTCTTCTAGCCAGTGAAGAGGCGAGCACAGAGTTTGTGGGGAATAGATGACTGTTGGCAAAGAACCACAGGGGCATGGGGCTTAGGTAGAGACTAAGGAATAAGGGAAGGAAGAGGGTCTTTCTTACTCACTTCCAGAACTCGTCCTATGTCCCAGACTTCTGTCCTGAGCAGTGCCAGGCCACCCAGATCCTGATGCCTTGTATCAACTCCGGAAGAAAGGAGTCTGATATACTGCCTTTCCCCAAGACCCACTGTAGCTGGCTCCAGCAGCAAGAAGGCAACATGGTGGCTGGAGAGGTCAGGCCTCCCACACTGGACCAGCCACCTGCATATATGGGAGGTTTGGAAACAGGAGCTTGTACATCTGGGAGGGCCTGGATTGTTTCCAGAAAAGAAAAAGAAAAGGTTTGGTGGGGAAGGGAACTGGTCCTGTTTCTAAAGAAACCACTTTCTATAGAATTATACCCTTGCTTTTAGACTCCTATTAGGGGAATGTAGAACTAATTAAGCCACCCGAATATCATCAATAATTTTTCTACTTGAGTTTTATGAGTAGTCATTTTTTAAAAAGCCCTCATGAAGTCACTGAAAAGCTAATGCACAGCTTTTCGGCATATTGCCCTTCAAGACTCAAGTTTTATTTGGTCATACATTGCATACCAATAGTTAGCTACTAGCTTCCAGAGTAAAATGTACTTACTGTCTCAGATTGGATACATAGCGTTAAAAGTCAAGCCATAGCCAATCTTTGTTTTTAGAGAACATTGCTAAAGGAGATGCCAAGCAAAGTGGCCTGGGTGATACGATGCTGAGGTCACTAGGCTGGGTTGGCGTACTTTTAGTTAATGGGAATGGAATTGGGTAAGCTCATTGAGTCCAGGAGGGTTTTAAATAAACTTTGCACTGGCAGAGATTCATAGGATGATTCCTGGTTCTCACCTGAGAAAAATATATCCTAATAGGTAACTTTGCTTCCTGTCTAAATTCTCCTTCATCTTCTCCTCCTTCCCTTCATTCCTTTCCTTCCCCCTTGCCCCTCCCTCCTCTTCCTTCTCATTCTTCTTCAAGAAAGATGTACTAGTGAGAACAGATTGCAATTTCCTTTTAAGGGAAGACCTGCTACATGGTGTTTTATCTCCAGAGGCAGATCTTTAACTGAAGAAGTGACGGCAGAGGATGGGCATTGCCACACAGGCCACTGGCATGGGAGTGTAGCAGTTTGCTTGTGGGGAGAACTAGAGCTAGCCTTGTGCCTTTCCATTGCCTTTAGGACAGTTTTCAGGACTCAAAGTGGAAACTCAATAAAACTTTCAGAAGCAAATAAATAGAACCTAGAAGGCTTGTTTCCCTGGGGATGGGGAGGTACCATATGTCAGTTTCATGTTTTTAATCAAAAGGCCATGGCTTCATCTAAATTGTAGTAATAAGTATTTGCTTTCCAGAGATTTTCATTGAAACGACAAATGTCTTTAACTCTCAATATTTCTCATGCACTTTTCCCTGACCAGAGAAAAATCCCAATATAAAATAAAATGCCCTTAAGAATTTCCTATAAGACAGTTTCCTGTATGATGTGCTATCATTATCTAACATATTTATGAGGGAGTAGTTATAACATTTGTTTGCCCAAGAAGCACTGGGACCCAGACTGTGGTTATAGTTGTGCTGTTTGCAACCTTTAGAGCTTGTTTAGTCCAATCGTATCCTTGTACCAGTGAGGAACGGGAGAACCAGATCAGGGAAGAGAGATGCGTATGGTGGAGAACGGGAAGGTGGAAAAAACCGTGGTAAGAGAGAGTCAAGAGGAAGTATATAAACTCTGTTAAGAAGTACCCTGTGTCACTTTTTAAAATTTTAGGTAAGATTAAGGAGTGGAGTGACTGGGTAGGCATGCAGAATGGATTGGGGGAAACGGAATTATTGTTTATCGAGTCCCTTTTATATACCAAGCTTCGTGCTAAGCACTTTATATAGATTCTTTCATTTAACCCTCACCACAAGCACATAAAGTGGAACTTATTATTGTCCGCATTCTACAGATGAGGCAGCTGAGTCTTAGAGGAGTGAAATCACATATATTTTCTTTCCCTTTAAGAAGAAGCAGAAGACCTGGGATCAGATGTCTATGTTTTGGGGGCTCAAGTGAAGCACCTTGCCTCCTGGCCCATGTTGCCAAGTCTGTAACCTGGGAGTAAATACAAAGACTGACATGTCAGTCATGAGGTCAATACACAGAGAGGGGCAAATCAGAGGTAAGAAAGTTAGATCTGGAGGGAGTTCTTGATAGGAAGAGCACATGAGTGCCCAGCTTTTTCACTGGACAACATACAAGGCCACTCAGGTAGGGACTGACTTTGGAGGATCCATTTCAAGTAAAATCCTCCTTACAGAGTAAACAGAAAGATTTGTGAGCATGCTGGTGGGTGGGGAGAAGGAACATTTGAACACATAAGAGCAACAGTAGGAAAACAGACAGGAGAGTGACTGCTAAGAGGGAACCCCGTGAGAAGAGGACGGGAGACTGATACATCAGAGAGATGGGTGACTAAGAAAGTGAATGAGTAGGTGACTGCAAGAGACTACAGGGAATTCCTCATAGCTTGGTTTGCTCTTTGGACATTTGTGTAAGGAATATTTTTATGGAGTGATCCATAAAACTGAATGCTAACTTCATGTAGTCATTCTACTGCAAGTAACACCCACACTGCATGAATCTCCGTAATAATTTTATTACGATTATTTAATTATTTGCTTTTGAAGCATTTATTTTGACTCATTAATCCAGTTTCCTTGTCTCAGAGTTGATATTTGAGGCAGTGTCCTGAGGGAGACCTGTTCATCAGCCTTTTGCAGAGAAATTGGAACCTGAATGTCAGTGTGTTCTTTTGTTGCTGAGCTGCCAACATTTGGCTCAAAACAATCCATTTCTGATTCATGTATGTTATTAGCTCTGGCAGGATAGCAAGACGTGAGGCAGATACTGTTTTGTATATTAGAGAAACGTAGATAAGGAAGCAGAGAATGAAGAGATTGTCTTTATTAGAAAAGCAATCTTTTGTGATATATCTTAGCACCAAGCAATGAGTTTTTAATAAAACTGAGCAGATAGAGCACTCATATGTCCAGCCTCGCTCCCCCTCTTTGGCTCCAGATATATATGATTTCATGACACTAGCAAGAGGCCTGCTGATTTGTCAGTTAATCAAAAGTTGCTGAAGGAAAGTCAGTACAAAAGACGCTAATCATCATCTTGTCTTTTCCCAGTAACTCTATTGGACTTCCAGTGTCTGAGCTGCCCGTTCTCCACGGCAGTGTTACTAACACTAGTACCTGTGCCCATGTTGTAAAGGGTGAGAATCTCATTTTGTTTCTCTTTCTCTTGGTAAAAGAGTGGGGGCTGACTCCTTGGAAGATCTGGAAGAATTATTATCACCAGCTATGTGTAACCAAGTGTTGCTTTTCCTCCCTTTCTTCTTTGGTCATATTCTCATTTCTTTATCACACTTGCCCTCCTCTGGACCGAGGAGCCCTGCTCTCACTCCCTGTAAATCGACTCCAAAGTGAAGTAATTTGATTTTTCTTCAAATGGAACAACATGTTTCAGGTGTCCCCAATCCAAATGGGGTTGTGCAGCTGCCATGCAAGCTGTGGAAACAGCATAATTGCGTCTACTGGTATTTTGTAAAAGAAGTCACTAAGTTTGTGCAAACAATCCCCACATGGGCAGAATCCGATGTTACAACTGGGATTTTTGCCAAAAGCACCTTTCCTCCTTGGAACAAACCTGTTTTGCAGTTCTCCTGTAGAGGCTAAATGATTTGTCTAAGGTGAGTCAGTAGCAGAGCTGAGATTATTTCTATTTACAATATTCTGGTTTTTTCTTTTAACATCTTTATTGGAGTATAATTGCTTTACAACGGTGTGTTAGTTTCTGCTCTATAACAAAGTTAATCAGCTATACATATACATATATCCCCATATCTCCTCCCTCTTGTGTCTCCCTCCCACCCTCCCTATCCCATCCCTCTAGGTGGTCACAAAGCACCGAGCTCATCTCCCTGTGCTATGCGGCTGCTTCCCACTAGCTATCTGTTTTACATTTGGTAGTGTATATATATGTCCATGCCACTCTCTCACTTGGTCCCAGCTTACCCTTCCCCCTCCCCGTGTCCTCAAGTCCATTCTCTACGTCTGCGTCTTTATTCCTGTCCTTCCCCTAGGTTCTTCAGAACCTTTTTTTGGTGCGGGGGGGGTATCATAAAACGGACTTTGAAATTAGTGGGCGATTCTCTGTGGCCTGACCTACAAATCTGCTCTAAGCCCTAGCTGCCCAAGGTAGTGTGCTCGCCTGACATGCTGCAGACTGTCTGATCTGATGGTGCCTCTCAGGAGCCCCATATATGGCCCCCAAACTTCTATTTCTTTATTTTTCATTATGATTTGTCACATCACTATGCTAAATTATGAAACCTGTTAAAAGATCATGGTACGAGGAACAAACTTCTTGTCCAAGTCTTACTTAACTTTATTATGGCTGCCATTAAACCACCAGGGGAAAAATGGCAGAATGATGGGAAAAGAAGGAGACATCCTCTACTTTCAAAGGGAAATTACTTCTTATTCCTTGCACCAGTCCTGCTCTTAGAGCCATGGGATTTTAAGACGCCAGAGTTGGGAGTGATTATTTAATCCAATCCCTTCATCTTATAGGTGAGAAAACTGAGGCCCAGAGAAGACCTTACCAAGGGCACAAAAATCCCAGTAGCAGGGCTAGGACCATAGCCTTGGATATTCACACTCCTAATTCAGTGACTCAGAAAGAATGAGATGGCTTTTAAAGTTCAGATATGGGGCGCCTAAGACAACATTTCAAGTAAAGTCCTCATTACTCTTCAGCATAAATAAAAATAGGTCCCATTTTTTTAACCCCTGTGTCCAACTGGAGATTCATGCAATGTGGGTGTTACTTGAGACCATTCATTGTTAAGGAAGAAATATAGAAAACACTTGGCCAGGGTTATTTCTGTTGCTACTCATTGTTTTTTCCATCTTCTTGAAGACCACAGTTTCTTTCTTTTTTATTTTTTTAATTATTTTTTATTTATTTATTGTTTTTGGCTGCGTTGGGTCTTCGTTGCTGTGCACCGGCTTTCTCTAGTTGCGGCAAGCGGGGGCTACTCTTCGTTGCGATGCACAGTCTTCTCATTGCGGTGGCTTCTCTTGTTGTGGAGCACTGGCTCTAGGTGTGCGGGCTTCAGTAGATGCGGTGCATGGGCTCAGTAGCTGTGGCTCGCCCGCTCTAGAGTGCAGCCTCAGTAGTTGTGGCGCACGGGCTTAGTTGCTCCGTGGCATGTGGGATCTTCCCAGACCAGGGCTTGAACCCATGTCCCCTGCATTGGCAGGCGGTTTCTTAACCACTGAGCCACCAGGGAAGCCCAAGACCACAGTTTCTTAAGTATTAACCTTCAACTAGGTGAATCTTTCTTTGATCTTCAGTTACTCCCAAAAAGTTTCCTCAATAGGGACTGTAAACAAACATATTAAGATTTGGAGTTTTAGGTCCTGGTTTCAAGGCCCTATTTTTACCAACCTCTCTTGGTAAAAATAGGCATAATATCTTACTTCACAGACCTGGTTATAATGCCATGTCATAACGTAATAGGGACAAGTGCTTTGTGAAGAGCAAAGGGCTATAAGTAACCAGAGCGTGAATTATGGGAACACCTGCCATACAGATTTCTTGAAACTAGTCTGAAATATCCTCAATTCTTGAATGATCTGTTAAGCAATAGAACAGTTATCTCTCGATTATTCACACTAATGGTGGGGTAGAGGAGCACAGATAACACAGAACAGCAATGCATCTAGATACTATTTCTATTTGAGTTTATTGTATTTGGGAAAGCTTCTGAAATCTCTTTGCAGAGAGCGAAATTCAGCTGAGATGTAATTCCCTGGGCCTATCCAGCACTTCCAAAAGCAGGCCATGTGCAAGTCCCTGACCTTCCCTGGGCCTCAGTTACCTACCTGTAAAAGGGAGAATTGCCCTAACTGACCACACGGTGCCTGCCAGCTCTGACATCCATGTGTCTGTGAGTCTAAACATATGGAAGGCAGCAGGAGAAAGCCAGTTTTAGGTGATGCCCAAAAGTTCTGTGAGGTGGCTGGAAGTTGTGCAAATACTAGGGAAAAAAAAGGAATCACAAGCTGCCAAAATGGTATTACCTCACTAATTGAATAGGCAAAGAGAGAAGACAATCCAGGGTGTAAGAAACCATGACTGACATTTAAGAAACTGACTAAAAGAAGAGATTGGAGGAAAAAGTGAAAATAACATATGTAGAAAGAAAGGGTTAGAATGATAGCAATGTTCAACGCTGCTGTCACAGAGGAAATGTGCAAGACGAGTCTCTTTGTGCTATTTCTGTTCAGGGGTCACAACTGTTCTCAATTTATCTGATTTTTTTCTCTCCTTTCAATCATGTCCTTTTCAAAATTCATCTCAGCAGTGTTTCTGAGGCATTCTGATTATAACTTTTGCTAAAACCAAGCAGCAGAGGTCTGTCTATAGTGCAGGGCAATCAGCAGCTCAAGGTACTGATCAGACTATGTCTTTATTTAGGTGGATTGTAGCTAGTGGGTTTGACTGAAGTTACCGTAGGAACAATCTTAGAACAGTATTGCTGCCTATCAGGTTCACAGCTTACCATACAATTTTAGGAATGGTGCCTGGCTACGTACAGTGGTTTTTTAATGTTTGCATGAGAAATGGAGTATGAAAATAATGTATGTTGCATTCTAATATTTTTTCCTTTTAACCCATCTAATACCCCTTCAGCCTGTCAGAATTTAACAACAGTGATAATGATAGTAAGTAAAAGAAGATCCAAAATTAGGCTCTCCTGACATACTGTACCGTATGGTGGTCGCCTGTACCCTGGGTCTTTTTGAAAATTGGGACAGCAGGGACCTTGTTGTATGTGATTTGGGATTCTGTGATAGGGTGGTATGTAATGTTGCACAGTAGTCAGCCCCAGTTTTATATACCATGCATTCCCAGAAACTACATCTTAAATCAGACTCAGGTTTTAATTGTGCATAGTGAATAGGAACAGAAACATGAATAGCAACGAGCTATGAGAAATGAAGTACAAGTGCATAATTAGTAAGTATCAGATAAGTGACAAACTATAAAGGGGTTAATCAGATTGTATCCATGTATATAATGTTATTAGTAGTATTTCATTGTTGAGTTAGAAGAGTTCTTTAGCTATTCAGAATACTAGACCCTTATCAGATATATGATTTGAAAATAATATCTCCCATTCTGTAGGTTGTCTTTTCACTTTCTTAACAGTGGTCTTTGAAGCATGAAAGTACTTAATTTATATGAAGTCCAATTTATGTTTTCTTTTGTCATTTATGTTTTTAGTGTCATATCTAAGAAACCATTGCCAAATAAATCCAATGTCACAAAACTTTATGCCTATGTTTTCTTCTAAAAGTTTTACATTTTTAGTACTTAAATTTAGGTCTTCATCCATTTTGCATTGATTTTTGTATGTGGTATGAGGTAGGGGTCCAAATTCAGGGATATGTTACTGGATGCAGCGTGTTAGAATTTTGTCGAGGATTTTTTAGTCTATCTTTGTAAGTGGTATCTGTCTGTAGTT
This sequence comes from Eschrichtius robustus, assembly GCF_028021215.1. Taxonomy (NCBI): domain Eukaryota; kingdom Metazoa; phylum Chordata; class Mammalia; order Artiodactyla; family Eschrichtiidae; genus Eschrichtius; species Eschrichtius robustus. Next base: position 117,210,701 of record NC_090845.1, on the reverse strand, counting down.
TTCTTTTCTTGTGATGTCTTTCTCTAATTTTAATATCAGGCTAATGCTGGCCTCATAGAATGCTCACTACTCTTTCTGAGGTTCAGCCATTTTTTTTTTTAAATTTTATTTATTTATTTATTTTTGGTTGCGTTGGCTCTTCAAGTCTGTGCGAGGGCTTTCTCTAGTTGCGGCGAGCGGGGGCCACTCTTCATCGCGGTGCGCGGGCCTCTCACTATCGCGGCCTCTCTTGTTGCGGAACACAGGCTCCAGACGCGCAGGCTCAGTAGTTGTGGCTCGCGGGCCTAGTTGCTCCGCGGCACGTGGGATCTTCCCAGACCAGGGCTCGAACCCGTGTCCCCTGCATCGGCAGGCAGATTCTCAACCACTGCGCCACCAGGGAAGCCCTCAGCCGTTTTCTGGAATAAACGCTCCTTGGATCACTGCAGTCCTTTTGGTAATTTCCAGAGCTATGAAAAAGTTGATTCTGACTTTTTTTTGCCAGTTTTTTCACAGCTTTTGTGAAGGAGAGAATTCCCCCAGATCCGTACACTGAAAATTTTGCTGATGTCCTACTATTAATATTTTAATAATATGTTATATAGCATTTTATTGCTTAATTTATCATTCATTCAACAAATGTTTTTTAATCACCTAATACGTAGAGTGTTTTGCTAAGCACTGGAAATACAGTGATGAACAAAACTGCTTTTGGCTATGTCCTCATGAAGCTTACACCCTTGTGGAGAAAGAGGCTAAAAGAAGTAACTACAGTGTAGTGTGATAAGTGCCATGATCAGGGAAGTACAGAGGGCTGTAGGAGGTTGTAGAATGGGATCAAATTCAGACTTTGGGGAGCGGGAACAGTTTATGGAAGGAAGTCAAATGTAAATTGGAACCCAAAGAACAAGGGGATGGTTTCCAGGCAGAGGGTAGAGCATGTGTAAAGGCTTGTGATACTATGAAGGAACTAAGCATAGAATGTGATGGGAGGAGGGCGACATGAAGCTAGGAGTTTTGCAGGAATAAGATCATCAAGGATCTTGTAAGTGAAGTTAAGATATATACTTTATCCTAAGGGCTATGGGAAACCACTGAGGGCTTTTAAGCTGAGTAATGATGTTATCTTTGCTGTGACTCCATCACTCATAATACATAGTAGGTGATAAATTTATTTACTATAAATACTTTATAATTTACTCATAAATTATTACTTTCAGATTATTCTGGGTGTTAGCGTAGAGCACACTTTTGGTGTCAGGACTCTTTTTCACTCTTAAAAATTACAGACGCCTCCAAAGAGACTTGTTTACGTGAATTATACCTATTGTTATTTATTGTATTGTAAATTAAGACAGGATTTAAAAGATATTTAGTTACTGTATTATTTTAAAAATAATAATTAAGTCATCACATGTTCACATATTTTTTTTTCTAAGAAAATAGGTATGTTTTCCAAAACAAAATACGTTAGTGGGATGAGTGGTATTGTTTTTTACATTTTGTAAATCTCTTTAATTTCTTCTGACTTAATAGTAGACACCTGGATTCTCATATCTGCTTCTGCACTCAATCTGGTTATAGACTGATGAAAATTCAACCTCACATGGATATACAGGTGGAAGAAGAACAGTGTTTTAATACGCTTTTAGGATAATTAAGGCTATATTTCTCTGATATTACACAAAAATTTGACAAGTGATAGTTTCTTAAAGGTTAGCTGCAATATGGAATCTGAAATCATATCAATTAACTTTTCATTTTCTGTTACAAAAAAATCTTTCTTGCAGTTTTAGTGGATCTTTAGCCATTGTGTGATTTGGTATCATTTGAAGAATATTGGTTCACTGAGTTATGCAGATCTGCCACAGGTTAACACACTTCACTATACAACATCAAAATATCATATACGTTAATATTACTACATCCTCATCAAAAGCCTGTAAGTATGAAGCTGTCAAGCTCATAGTGGAAGATATAAGTTTTTCCAAATTCTAATTTTTGCTCGATAGTGAAAACTTCTTTTAATTTAAAGACTATATGTTTTAAGAGCAGTTTTAGGTTTACAACAAAATTAAGAGGAAGGTACAGAGATTTCCCATATACCCCCTGTCCCCACACATGCATAACCTCCCCATTATCAACATCCCTCACCAGGGGCTTCCCTGGTGGTCCAGTGGTTAAGACTTCACCTTCCAATGAAGGGGGTGTGGGTTCGATCCCTGGTCGGGGAAGCTAAGATCCCACATGTCTCATGGCCAAAAAAAACAAAAAAGAAAACATAAAACAGAAGCAGTATTGTAACAAATTCAATAAAATGGTCCACATCAAAAAAAAAATCTTTAAAATAAAAAAGCCTTAACAAACAAACAAACAAAAAGCAAAATAAAACAAACAAACAAAAAAACCCTCACCAGAATGGTCCTTATTTTCTTTCTTTCTCTCTTTTTTTTTAAAAATTTTAACCAAGGCTGCACCTACAGTGACACATCATAATCACCCAAAGTCCATAGTTTATCTTAGGGTTCACTCAATATTGTATATTTTATGGTTTTGGAGAAAAGTATAATGACATATATCCATCAATGTAATATCATACAGAGTACTTACACTCACCTAAAACTCCTCTATCCTCTGCCTGTTCATGTGGGCCCCTATCCCCCACCATGGCAACCACTGATCTTTTTATTGTCTCCCTAGTTTTTCCTTTTCCAGGATATCATCTAATTAGAATCATGTCGTAAGTAGACTTTTTCATATTGCCTTCTTTCACTTACTAATACGCATTTAATATTATTAATATGCATGCATGTTCCTCCGTGTCTTTTATGGCTTGATAGCTCATTTCTTTTTGTGCTGAATAATATTCCATTGTATGAATGTACCACAACTTCTTTATCCATTCACCTACGAAGAGACATCTTGATTGCTTCCAAGTTTTGGCAATTATGAATAAAGCTTCTATAAACATCCTTGTTTAGGTTTTTATGTGGACATAAGTTTTCAGCTCCTTTGGCAAAATACCAAGGCATGTGCAATTGCTGGATCATATGGTAGGAGTATGGTTAGTTTTGTAAGAAATCACCGAACTGTCTTCCCAAGTGGCTGTACCATTTTCATTCCCACCAGCAATGTATGAGAGTTCCTGTTGCTCCACATCCTCTTCAGCATTTGGTGTTGTTAGTGTTCCAGATTTTGGGCATTCTAATAGCCATAAGAATTCTATGGCCATTCTAATAGGTGTATAGTGGTATCTTGTTTTAATTTGCATTTCCCTTATGACATATATGGGATCTTTTCATATAATGTCTTTGGTTTTGGTATTAGGGTAATGAGTGGCTTCATATAGTGAGCTAAGATGTATTCCCTCTCCTTCTAGCCTATGAAAGAGGTTGTAGAGAATTGGTATAATTTCTTCTTTAAATGTTTGATAGAATTCACCAGTGAACCCATCTGGGCCTGGTGCTTTCTGTTTTGGAAGGATATTCATTATTGATTCAATTTCTTTACTAGATATAGGCCTAGTCAGATCATCTACTTCTTCTTGTGTAAGTTTTGGCAGATCATGTCTTTAAAGGAATTGGTCCATTTCATATAGGTTATCAAATTTGTGGGCATAGAGTTGTTCATAGTATTCTTTTATTTCCTTTTAATTTCTTTTCATTTCTGATACTAGTAATTTGTGTCCTCTGTCTTTTATTCTTAGCCTGGCTAGAGGATTATCAATTATATTGATTTTTACAAAGAACCAGCTTTTGGTTTCATTGATTTTTCTCTATTGATTTCCTGTTTTCAGTTTTACTGATTTCTGCTCTAATTCATATTGTTTCTTTTCTTCTGCTTACCTGGGATTTAATTTGCTTGTCTTTTTCTAGTTTCCTAAGGTGGAAACTTAATGATTTTAGAACTTCCTGATTTTTTAATGTATGCATTTAATGCATACATTTCACTCTAAGCACTGCTTTCACTGCATCCCACAAATTTTGATAAGTTGTACTTTCATTTTCTTTTAGTCTTCTTTGATCCAACTGTTATTTAGAAACGTGTTATCTTCAAGTATTTTTTAATTTTCTGGTTATCTTTCTGTTATTGATTTCCAGTTTCATCCTACTGTGGTCAGAGAGCAGACATTATATGATTTCTTTGCTTTTAAACATGTTAAGGTGTGTTTATAGCCTAGAATGTGGTCCATCTTGGTGAATGTCCCATGTGCATTTGAGAAGAATGTATATTCTGCTGTTGTTGGATGACATAGTCTATAGATGTCAATTATATCCAGTTGATTGATGGTGTTGTTAAGTTCCACTATGTCCTTACTGATTTTCTGCCTGCTGGAATCTGTTTATTTCTGCAAGAGGTGTGTTGAAGTCTCTAACTATGATAGTGGATTCATCCATTTTCCCTGGCAGTTCTATCAGTTTTTGCCTCATGTGGTTTAATGCTCTGTTGTTATGTACATACATGTTAAGAATTGTTGTGTCTTCTTGGAGAATTGACCCCTTTATCATTATGTAATGCCTTTTTTCTTTAATCCCTGATAACTTTCCTTACTTTGAAATCTGCTCTGTCTGAAATCAATACAGCTACTCTTGCTATCTTTTGATTAGTGTTAGCATGGTATATTTTTCTCCATCCACTTACTTTTAATCTATATGTGTCTTTATATTTACAGTGGGTTTCTTGTAGACAACATATAGTTAGGTCATGTTTTTTGATCTACCCTGACAATTTCTGTCTTTTAATTGATGCATTAAAAGTCATTGACATTCAAAGTCATTATTTATGGAGTTGGATTAATGTTTACCATATTGGTTACTGTGTTTTCTATTTGTTGCCCTTGTACTTTTTTCTCGGTTTTGTCTTCCACTCTTCTGCTTTTTGTGGTTTTAACTGAGCTTTTTATGTGACTCAATTTTTTCTTCTTTCTTAGCATATCAGTGATAGTTCTTTTAAACTTTTTTTATTGGTTGCTGTGGCGTTTGCAATATACATTTACAACTAATCCAAGTTCACCTTCAAATAACACTATACCATTTCACAGGTAGTGTGAATACCTTATAATAACAAAATAATCCCAATTCCTTCCTCCCATTTCTTGTATCATTGCTGTCATTTCATTTATATATAAGCATATGTAATGATATATGCATAAGATATATACATAAGCATACATAATCAAACACATTGTTACTATTAATATTTTGAACAAACTGTTATCTGTTAGATCAATTAAGAGTAAGAAAAAAAGTTTTCATTTTTGTTTCACCTTCACTTATTCCTTCTTCAGTGCTCTTCTTTCTTCACGTAGATCCGAGTTACTCACCTATATTATTTTCCATCTCTCTAAAGAACTTCCTTTAACATTTCTTGCAAGGCAGGTCTACTGACAACAAATTCTCTTAATTTTTGTTTGTCTGAGAAAGTCTTTATTTCTCCTTCACTTTTTTTTAAAGAAATTTATTTATTTTATTTATTTATTTTTGGCTGCATTGGGTCTTCATTGCTGTGTGCGGGCTTTCTCTAGTTGTGGCGAGTGGGGGCTACTCTTCATTGTGGTACGCGGGCTTCTCATTGTTGCGGGCTTCTCATTGTGGCTTCTCTTGTTGCGGAGCGTGGGCTCTAGGTGCCCGGGCTTCAGTAGTTGCGGCACACAGGCTCAGTAGTTGTGGCTCACGGGCTCTAGAGCACAGGCTCAGTAGTTGTGGTGCACGGGCTTAGTTGCTCCGCGGCATGTGGGATCTTCCCGGACCAGGGCTCGAACCCGTGTCCCCTGCATTGGCAGGCGGATTCTTAACCGCTGCGCCACCAGGGAAGCCCCTCTTCTTCACTTTTGAATGGTAATTTTTCAGATTACTCTCAGAATTCTAAATTGGTGATTTTTTTTTTTCTCTCAACACTTTAAATATTTCACTCCACTCTCTTGTTGCTTGCATGGTTCCTACAGAGAAGTCAGATGTAATTCTTATCTTTGTTTCTCTATAAGGTATTCTGCCCCCCCAGTCTTCTTTAAGGAATTTTTCTTCATTTTTGATTTTCTGTAATTTGAAAATTGTATGCCGGTTGTAGGGTTTCTTTGTGGGGGGCATTTATCCTGTTGGCTGTTCTCCAAGCTTTCTGGATCTGTGATTTGGTGTCTGATGTTAATTTGGAGAAATTCTCAGTCATTATTATTTCAAATATTTCTTCTGTTCCTTACTTTCTTCTTCTGATAGTCCCATTATGCATGTGTTACACCTTTTGTAGTTGTCCCACAGTTATTGGATATTACATTCTGTTTTTGTCCTTGTTCTCTTTGCTTTTTGGTTTTTGAGCATTCTATTGACATATCCTCCAGCTTAGAGATTCCTCAGCTGTGTCCAGTCTACTAATAAGCCCATCAAAGGCATACTTCATTTATGTTAGTGTTTTTTTCTATTTAGCACTTCTTTGTGGTTCTTTCTTAGGATTTCTGTCTCTCTGCTTACATTGCCAATCTGTTCTTGCATGCTGTTTGCTGTAGCCATTATTAATAAATCATAGTTGTTTTAAATTCCCAGTCTGATAATTCCAACATCCCTTCCATGTCTGGTTTTGATGCTTGCTGTCTCTTCAATTTGTGCTTTTTGCCTTTTAGCATGCCTTGTAATTTTCTTCTTGATAGCTGGACATGATGTACTGGTAAAAAGGAACTGCTATAAATAGGCCTGTAATGAGATGGTGGTAAGGTGTAGGGGAAGAGGAGGCATTCTACAGTCCTATATTTAGGTCTCGGTCTTTTAATGAGCCTCAGCCTCTGGACCATGAACCTCCCAACTCTTTCTCAGCCTTTTTTATTTTTTTTTTTATTTTTATTTTTATTTTTTTAATTTTATTTATTTATTTATTTATGGCTGTGTTGGGTCTTCGTTTCTGTGCGAGGGCTTTCTCCAGTTGCAGAGAGCGGGGGCCACTCTTCATCGCGGTGCGCGGGCCTCTCACTGTCGCGGCCTCTCCCGTTGCGGAGCACAGGCTCCAGACGCGCAGGCTCAGTAGTTGTGGCTCACGGGCCCAGTCGCTCCGCGGCATGTGGGATCCTCCCAGACCAGGGTTCGAACCCATGTGCCCTGCATTGGCAGGCAGATTCTCAACCACTGCGCCACCAGGGAAGCCCCTCAGCCTTTTTTAATTCCACCTCCACTATTAAGTGGGGCAGGATGGCTAGAGTGGGCTGGAGTTGGTTATTTCCCTTCCCCAGGTGAGTTAGGCTCTGAAAGTACTCTAGCAGGTTGGGCTCTGGTTAACTAGTTTCCCCTGAGGTTGCGCCTTGTTGAGAGGAACAGGGAGGGCGCTCTGGTGTATTTCAAAATGGTCCCTTTTCTCCTCCCCGTGCTGGAAGCGTGAGGGAATTTTTCTCAGATATTTACTCTGGGATTCTTTTACTCTGGGAATCTGGTCAAGCTCCTGAATGTAAAATTCACAACACTGTGGAGATTTTAACTTTCAGAGTTGTCTTCGTTGAGCCTCCAGCAATTTGTCGATTACAGTTCGTTTTCCTACTCCAGCGCTGGGTCCCAAGGCATTTTCTGCTGCTGAGCCTCTGCTCTGGTAAGCCCTTACTCCCTGTATTTGTCTGACTGTGTCTCCAACCTTGGTGGCAGTGGTTTACCATCTCTCCCCTCTTTTCTTATAGATCCAGGAAGAGTTGATTTTTCCGTCGGTTTAGCTTCATACTTGTTTTTAGGATGGAGTGGCAACTTCCAAGTTCCTTACATGTGGAACTGGAAACCCTGATAGTGCAAATTTTATCATTGGTTACAAAGTGTCAATTGTTTTCTTTAAAGTAGCCGGCTCACTTTGCTCCTTTCCAAGAAAATGCCTGCCAAATACTTAAGTTTGATTAACAGTAGTTTGCTTGTCAGTCTTTCAAGTGAAAATAATGTTTCATGAAAAAAGTGTCTAGTTCATCTCATAACTCAGTCAGCCGTGGTCTTTTCCTCTAGATGACCATCATACTGCAGTATGTAGTAGAAGTACTTTAGGCATACTTCCCAGTTCCTCACACATAATAATAAAAAGACGTGTCAAGGGTCAACATTTACTAAAATTTTTACTGTTTCTTCAAGTACATTCTTAAGTGAAGCTGGCTTTTTTAAGAGCTGGGAGTGCTTAGCAGTGAAAAATACAATGACTACTATTAGAGTTTGGTAACTCTAACCTGACTCACGCTAAGGTGCCAGCAGTTTTACCTGCCGTATCTTTTGCACCGTCAGTGTAAATGTCCTCACATTTTTGAGGATAAATCATGAATTTCAGCAACATTATTCAACCCTGAATATTTCAGCACTACTCATGTTTTTTCCCCCAAGCTCTCATATTATAGATCTTTTTCAATGATTAGTTGGTACTGATACTGAATGGATACAAGCAAAACAGCAAGTCCAGCTCGTATCTGTAGATTTGTCCATTTGAAAGGCAAAAACACAGTTCTGCTGGGGAGATACTGACTCCGTGTTTATGTTGTCAGCTAAATCTTTAATTTGGTGAGTTAGCCTCTTTCACTGGAAGGTGGTGTGATTTCCTCTACAGTGTTTATTAGTTTCTCTGCTACTAGGTGTAGGTCTCCAGCGACTGTACTACAATGGCTTACCCTATACTATGTTTCAGTTGCTTTTCCATTTCTATTTTGAAAAACTGTAACAAATAATTTTGGCTTTTAAAGACCTCATAACATTACTTTTAAATATTTAATTCCTTTTTCTTTAAACTCTGAATGATTTTCAAGATGACTCTACAAGTTAGCTCACACTACAATACTATTCTGAAATGTTCTGTTGAATCAGACAGTCAGATGAATTACTAGTGTCTGTAAGGCCAAAGGAATGAGCTTTTGTCGTATTTTTGCTTCTTAGAGTTTAATCTATAATAATAACAGTTATAGTTAATCTTAAAACTTAGATTTTTTCAAAAAATGTTTAAATATTATTGCAAATAAGACTACAAGCTGTATTTACTTACTTATGTGTAGCATAACATAGACATGAAACTTCAAGATTTTAAAATAATTTATTAAATGATAATGAAGTTAGAAAAATTACAGTAGGCATAATCTAAGTAGCCAATGAGAGCACTAAGGACTGAGAATAAGTTAACCTCTGAAAAATATATATATTCGTGCCCTAAAGCTGCTATCTTAGAAAATTCTAGAATACACAAACACATATTCCAGAGCAAGGATGTCATTACACAACATGAAGCCTCTGGAAAATTACTGTATATATTTGTGAGGGAATAAGACTGAAAAGGGCAAATAAAGTCAGTATTTGTATGATAATAGGTTTGACTTCTAGGACCTCCTGAGAGGATCTCAGAGAACTGCTGTTAGTAGGAATGAACTGGAAGAGGTCAAAACTGGAGCTTGGGAGACCAATTAAGAGGATGTTGGGATGGCCTGTGTAGTGGTGGTTTTCCAACTGGAGTGTGCATCAGATCCCCTGGAGGGTTTATTTAAAACAGGTGGCCAGACCTACTCCAAGCGTTTTTGATTCAACAGATTTAAGGTCGGGCCTCAAACTTTGCATTTGAAATGAGTTCCCAGGTGAGACTGATGCTGCTTGTTTTGGAGCCACACTTCGAGAACCACCGCCCTAGGGCCCTGCTACTCACCTCCGACCTCAGCCCAGATCTACTGTGTATGAATCTAGGTGGGTAAGGTTGCCAGGTGATTTGTATACATATTAAAGTTTGAGAAGCACTGCTCTAAGAGTTAATGGTATCCTAAGCCTGAGTATGGAGGAAAGTACAAAAGTTTAAAAGTTATTTATAAGAGAGAGAAAAATAAGACTTTGTGGCTGGACATAGAGAAGTCAGGGAGAGGGAGAATTTACCAGAAACGCTTCAGTTTCTTCCGGTTTGCGCAACTGAGAAGGTGATGATTCCTTTTCACTGGGACAAGGACACAAGCAGATGCGTGCGTACATTTGAAGGAGTGGTGTTTGAATTCAGTAATGAGTTTATTGCCTACATGAAGATCTCTTTTAACCTCCACAATATTTGTCATATGTGATTAAGCAATAATGTCCTGGGCTCCTGGTGCTGAGAAGGGATTGGTATTGCATAAAAAGCGTTAGGCACACATGCAGGGTTCTATTTTCTGCTCAGAATGCGCTTGTGGCAGCTCTACATTAGTAAAATGCAAGTCTCTTCCACAAAAGGATTTTTTAAAACCTTTCTCCCATCCCCACAACATTCATTTCCACGGACACAAGCAAACAGGTTAGAGGCACAGGGTAACTGGCAAAGATCACGTACCACCCATCAGTAACTAGAGCCCTGAAGAACAGAAGGGGATATTCCAGGTGTCCCAGAGCAAGACAGATCAGACTGTGATGCATGAACAATGGGGGCAAACTCAATATGGCTCCCTTTCAGAGTGGGAACACAGTCTCACCAAATACTTGCACTGTTTTCCCAAAGTCCCCCTTTAAAAGAACTCCTCCAAATATTACTTATAGCTAGCTGTGTACCTGACCAGCTGAGCCAGGACTCTAGCACACAAAGTGGGCTGCAGAAGGTAAGCGGTTGCCTCTTACAGAATGAGTGAGTCAGATTTCTATCTGGATGTGGGAGGCATTACACTTTCATCCATTATTTTATTTGATCCGCACACTTCTGCCAGGTACGGCAGTTGTTACTGTTGTTACTGCCAGGTACGGCAGTTGTTCCGGTTTTCAGGTGAGGAAGCTGAGTTTGGAGGAGATTAAAAGGCTTATCTAGAGTTATTGAAATGGTAAGAGGATGAGCTGGGGCTGGAACCAAGGTCTCCTGACTCCAACTTGTGTGCTCTTTTCGCTATATAATATAGTGCTATAGTTCAACTTAACAGCAGATTGATCTGTAGGACATTAGTTCCTTTTTTAAAAAATTCCAATTTATTGAAAAGAGCTGACTTGAATGGAATGTTCAAACAATGGCACCTGATTCCTTAAAATAGCTTGGTTCAGAATGCATTACAGATTATTAGTGAACTTTTATTTTAATGGTCAAGCAATTAATGATGAGTCACAGCAAATCTCTGGGGGGATAAAATGCTTACATTGTTACCAGGTCTGTTCATTATCCTCTGTGCTCTATATCCAGATCAATCAATAGTTAATTAATAATGATGTGCTTACTGAAGTACAAGGTTATAAATTAAGTTAATGCTCATATGCATATTTTCTGGAGGATAAATGAGTGGAAACTGCCTGCCATGCCCATCTCATTGTACGAAAACGTATGTAATTATTACAAGCATATAATAAGAATGGTTTGCCCAGCCAAATGTTTGTACATTTCTGTTAATCAGTATTCATTGGAGCTACTTCCCTGCAGTTTGTGGAAGCAGTGCAATCAGTTGAGTAGTGTGGCAGATTTAAATCAGTAATAAAAGCCCTGGGGAAACTAACAAGACAAAACATTAACCACAGACTAAGCATTAACATATATTAGCATTTTTATTATACCTGTAGAATTGTTAAATGGGCATGGTTGTTACTATTTAAAAGTTTATGTTGTATATCACATAATTTCAATGTATATTTTGTTTTAAAGCTTTTAAGATTTAATTAAGTGAAATTGAACAATGATACAATAGAAAATTTAACAGAATGAACTGAAGTTCATTATTTTATTTTAACTGGAAATGTATGGCATGCCCACCCTACCCTACCCCCAACCCCAAGGTACCCTAAAACAAATGCCACAGGTAATATTCCTCCAGAGTGGACCGCAGGGTCAGACTTGATATTTAAATTGCATAACCATAGAGGAAGTTTTATTTTTATTTATTTATTTTTTTTGTAAATTACTATTTCTGAAGTAGCATAATTTCAAGTTTTCAAATGCACTTAAAGCTTTACCAGAACTTTTAAAATCATATATATTTTTAAAAATAAGACTTAAGATACAAACATATCTGTTTTATCTATTAAGTATTTTTACAGGAGAATATCATGATAGATTATGTTTAAATCTCTTGTTTTAAAACTTTATTTTTTTAACATCTTTATTGGAGTATAATTGCTTTACAATGTTGTGTTAGTTTCTACTGTATAACAAAGTGAATCAGCTATACTTACCATATATCCCCATATCCCCCCCATCTTGCCACTCCCTCCCGCCCTCCCTATCCCACCCCTCTAGGTGGTCACAAAGCACCGAGCTGATCTCCCTGTGCTATGCGGCTGCTTCCCACGAGCTATCTCTTTTACATTTGGTAGTATATATATGTCCATGCCACTCTCTCACTTCATCCCAGCTTACCCTTCCCCCTCCCCGTGTCCTCAAGTCCATTCTCTAGTAGGTCTGCGTCTTTATTCCCGTCCCACCCCTAGGTTCATCAGAACCATTTCTTTTTTTTTTAGATTCCATATATATGTGTTCACATACTGTATTTGTTTTTCTCTTTCTGACTTACTTCACTCTGTATGAAAGACTCTAGGTCCATCCACCTCACTACAAATAATTCAATTTCGTTTCTTTTTATGGCTGAGTAATATTCCATTGTATATATGTGCCACATCTTTTTTTTTTTTTTAATTTTTATTTATTTATGGCTGTGTAGGGTCTTCGTTTCTGTGCGAGGGCTTTCTCCAGTTGTGGCAAGCAGGGGCCACTCTTCATCGCGGTGCACGGGCCTCCCACTATCGCGGCCTCTCCTCTTGCGGAGCGGCATGTGGGATCTTCCCAGACCAGGGCTCAAACCCGTGTCCCCTGCACTGGCAGGCAGACTCTCAACCACTGCGCCACCAGGGAAGCCCCCACATCTTCTTTATCCATTCATCTGTCGATGGACACTTAGGTTGCTTCTATGTCCTGGCTATTGTAAATAGTGCTGCAGTGAACATTGTGGTCCATGACTCTTTTTGAATTATGGTTTTCTCAGGGTATATGCCTAGTAGTGGGATTGCTGGGTCATACGGTAGTTCTATTTTTAGTTTTTTGAGGAACCTCCATACTGTTCTTCACAGTGGCTGTATCAGTTTACATTCCCACCAACAGTGCAAGAGGGTTCTCTTTTTTCCACACTCTCTCCAGAATTTATTGTTTGTAGATTTTTTGATGATGGCCATTCTGACCAGTGTGAGGTGATATCTCATTGTAGTTTTGATTTGCATTTCTCTAATGATTAGTGATGTGGGCATCCTTTCCTGTGTTTGTTGGCAATCTGTATATCTTATTTGGAGAAATGTCTATTTAGGTCTTCTGCCCATTTTTAGATTGGGTTGTTCGTTTTTTTGATATTGAGCTGCTTGTATATTTTGGAGATTAATCCTTTGCCAGTTGCTTCATTTGCAAATATTTTCTCCCATTCTGAGGGTTGTCTTTTCGTCTTGTTTACTTTTTCCTTTGCTGTGCAAAAGCTTTTAAGTTTCATTAGGTCCCATTTGTTTATTTTTGTTTTTATTTCCGTTTCTCTAGGAGGTGGGTCAAAAAGGATCTTGCTGTGATTTATGTCATAGAGTGTTCTGCCTATGTTTTCCTCTAAGAGTTTTATAGTGTCTGGCCTTACATTTAGGTCTTTAATCCATTTTGAGCTTATTTTTGTGTGTGGTGTTCGGAATTGTTCTAATTTCATTCTTTTACATGTAGCTGTCCAGTTTTCCCAGCACCACTCATTGATGAGGCTGTCTTTTCTCCATTGTATGTTCTTGCCTCCTTTATCAAAAATAACGTGACCATATGTATGCGTGGGTTTATCTCTGGGCTTTCTATCCTGTTCCATTGATCTATGTTTCTGTTTTTGTGCCAGTACCATACTGTCTTGATAACTGTAGCCTTGTAGTATAGTCTGAAGTCTGGGAGCCTGATTCCTCCAGCTCCGTTTTTCTTTCTCAAGATTGCTTTGGCTATTCGGGGTCTTTTGTGTTTCCATACAAATTGTGAAATTTTTTGTTCTAGTTCTGTGAAAAATGCCAGTGGTAGTTTGATAGGGATTGCATTGAATCTGTAGATTGCTTTGGGTAGTAGAGTCATTTTTACAATGTTGATTCTTCCAATCCAAGAACATGGTATAGCTCTCCATTTGTATGTATCATCTTTAATTTCTTTCATCAGTGTCTTATAGTCTTCTGCATACAGGTCTTTTGTCTCCTTAGGTAGGTTTATTCCTAGGTATTTTATTCTTTTTGTTGCAATGGTAAATGGGAGTGTTTCCTTAATTTCTCTTTCAGATTTTTCATCATTAGTGTATAGGAATGCGAGAGATTTCTGTACATTAATTTTGTTTCCTGTTACTTTACCATATTCATTGATTAGCTCCAGTAGTTTTCTGGTAGCATCTTTAGGATTCTCTCTATATAAAATCATGTCATCTGCAAACAGTGACAGCTTTACTTCTTCTTTTCCGATTTGGATTCCTTTTATTTCTTTTTCGTCTCTGATTGCTGTGGCTAAAACTTCCAAAAGTATGTTGAACAACAGTGGTGAGAGTGGGCAACCTTGTATTGTTCCTGATCTTAGAGGAAATGGTTTCAGTTTTTCACCATTGAGAACGATGTTGGCTGTGGTTTTGTCATATATGGCCTTTATTATGTTGAGGTAAGTTCTCTCTATGCCTACTTTCTGGAGCGTTTTTATCATAAATGGGTGTTGAATATTGTCGAAAGCTTTTCCTGCATCTATTGAGATGATCATATGGTTTTTCTCCTTCAATTTGCTAATATGGTTTATCGTGTTGATTGATTTGCGTATACTGAAGAATTCTTGCATTCCTGGGATAAACCCCACTTGGTCATGGTGTACCATCCTTTTAATGTGCTGTTGGATTCAGGTTGCTAGTATTTTGTTGAGGATTTTTGCATCTATGTTCATCAGTGATATTGGCCTGTAGTTTTCTTTCTTTGTGACATCTTTGTCTGGTTTGGGTATCAGGGTGATGGCGGCCTCATAGAATGAGTTTGGGAGTGTTCCTCCCTCTGCTATATGTTGGAAGAGTTTGAGCAGGATAGGTATTAGCTCTTCTCTAATTGTTTGATAGAAATCACCTGTGAAGCCATCTGACCTGGGCTTTTGTTTGTTGGAAGATTTTCAACTACAGTCTCAATTTCAGTGCTTGTGATTGGTCTGTTTATATTTTCTATTTCTTCCTGGTTCAGTCTAGGAAGGTTGTGCTATTCTAAGAATTTGTCCATTTCTTCCAGGTTGTCCATTTTATTGGCATAGAGTTGCTTGTAGTAATCTCTCATGATCCTTTGTTTTTCTGCAGTGTCAGTTACTTCTCCTTTTTCATTTCTAATTCTATTGATTGGAGTCTTCTCCCTTTTTTTCTTGATGAGTCTGGCTAATGGTTTATCAATTTTGTTTACCTTCTCAAAGAACCAGCTTTTAGTTTCATTGATCTTTGCTATCATTTCCTTCATTTCTTTTTCATTTATTTCTGATCTGATCTTTATGATTTCTTTGCTTCTGCTAACTTCGGGGTTTTTTTGTTCTTCTTTCTGTAATTGCCTTAGGTGTAAGGTTAGGTTGTTTATTTGAGATGTTTCTTGTTTCTTAAGGTAGGATTGTATTGCTATAAACTTCCCTCTTAGAACTGCTTCTGCTGCATCCTGTAGGTTTTGGGTCATCGTGTTTTCATTGTCATTTGTTTCTAGGTATTTTTTTGATTTCTTCTTTGATTTCTTCAGTGATCTCTTGGTTATTGAGTAGTGTATTGTTTAGCCTCCATGTGTTTATGTTTTTTACAGATTTTTTTTCCTTGTAATTGATACCTAGTCTCATAACATTGTGGTCGGAAAAGATACTTGATATGGTTTCAATTTTGTTAAGTTTACCAAGGCTTGATTTGTGACCCAAGATATGATCCATCCTGGAGAATGTTCCATGAGCACTGGAGAAGAAAGTGTATTCTGTTGTTTTTGGATGAAATATCCTATAAATATCAATTAAGTCCATCTTGTGTAATGTGTCATTTAAAGCTTGTGTTTCCTTATTTATTTTCATTTTGGATGATCTGTCCATTGGTGAAAGTGGGGTGTTAAAGTCCCCTACTATGATTGTGTTACTGTCGATTTCCCCTTTTATGGCTGTTAGCATTTGTCTAATGTATTGAGGTGCTCCTATGTTGGGTGCATAAATATTTACAATTGTTATATCTTCTTCTTGGATTGATCCCTTGATCATTATGTCGTGTCCTTCTTTGTCTCTTGTAATAGTCTTTATTTTAAAGTCTATTTTGTCTGATATGAGAATTGCTACTCCAGTTTTCTTTTGCTTTCCATTTGCATGGAATATCTTTTTCCATCCCCTCACTTTCAGTCTGTATGTGTCCCTAGGTCTGAAGTGGGTCTCTTGTAGACAGCATGTATACAGATCTTGTTTTGGTATCCATTCAGCCAGTTTATGTCTTTTGGTGGGAGCATTGAATCCATTTACATTTAAGGTAATTATCAATATGTATGTTCCTATTACCATTTTCTTAATTGTTTTGGATTTGTTATTGTAGGTGTTTTCCTTCTCTTGTGTTTCCTGCCTAGAGAAGTTCCTTTAGCATTTCTTGTAAAGCTGGTTTGGTGGTGCTGAATTCTCTTAGCTTTTGCTTGTCTGTAAAGGTTTTAATTTCTCCGTCAAATCTGATAGAGATCCTTGTGGGTAGAGTAATCTTGTTTGTAGGTTTTTCCCTTTCATCACTTTAAATATTTCCTGCCAGTCCCTTCTGGCTTGCAGTTTCTGCTGCAAGATCAGCTGTTAACCTTATGGGGATTCCCTTGTATGTTATGTGTTGTTTTTCCCTTGCTGCTTTTAATATTTTTTCTTTGTGTTTAATTTTTGATTGTTTGATTAATATGTGTCTTGGCATGTTTCTCCTTGGATTTATCCTGTATGGGACTCTCTGTGCTTTCTGGACTTGATTGACTATTTCCTTTCCCCTATTAGGGAAGTTTTCAACTATAATCTCTTCAAATATTTTCTCAGTCCCTTTCTTTTCCTCTTCTTCTTCTTCTGGGATCCCTATAATTCCAATGTTGGTGCATTTAATGTTGTCCCAGAGGTCTCTGAGACTGTCCTCAATTCTTTTCATTCTTTTTTCTTTATTCTGCCCTGCGGTAGTTATTTCCACTATTTTATCTTTGAGGTCACTTCTCTGTTCTTCTGCGTCAGTTATTCTTCTATTGATTCCTTCTAGAGAATTTTTAAGTTCATTTACTGTGTTGTTCATCATTGTTTGTTTGCTCTTTAGTTCTTCTAGGTCCTTGTTAAATGTTTCTTGTATTTTCTCCATTCTATTTCCAGGATTTTGGATCATCTTTACTGTCATTACTCTGAATTCTTTTTCAGGTAGACTGCCTATTTCCTCTTCATTTGTTTGGTCTGGTGGGTTTTTGCCTTGCTCCTTCATCTGCTGCGTATTTCTCTGTCTTCTCATTTTGCTAAACTTACTGTGTTTGAGGTCTCCTTTTCGCAGGCTGAAGGTTTGTAGTTCCCGTTGTTTTTGGTGTCTGTCCCCAGTGGCTAAGGTTGGTTCAGTGGGTTGCATAGGCTTCCTGGTGGAAGGGACTGGTGCCTGTGTTCTGGTAGATCAGGCTGGATCTCGTCTTTCTGGTGGGCAGGACTGAGTCCAGTGGTGTGTTTTGGCGTGTCTGTGAACTTAGTATGATGTTAAGCAGCCTCTCTGCTAATGGGTGGGGTTGTGCTCCTGTCTTGCTAGTTGTTTGGCATGGGTTGTCCAGCACTGGAGCTTACTGGTCATTGAGTGGAGCTGGGTCTTAGTGTTGAGACGGACATCTCTGGGAGGGCTCTCGCTGATTGATATTACATGGGGCCGGGAGGTCTCTGTGGGCCAATGTCCTGAACTTGGCTCTCCCACCTCAGAGGCTCAGGCCTGACACCCGGCCGGAGCACCAAGACCCTGTCAGCCTCACGGCCAGGTACGTGGGGATTTTCTTGCCTTTTGGGAAGTCTGAGGTCTTCTACCAGTGTTCAGTAGGTGTTCTGTAGGAGTTATTCCACATGTAGATGTATTTTTGGTGTATTTGTGGGGAGGGTGGTGATCTCCATGTCTTGCTCCTCCGCCATCTTGAAGGTCCTTCCTTTCTCTTGTGTGTCATAGTCCAGAGGAAGATGGTACGACAGTAGATGTCATTATGGTGTTCCAGTTACCCTCTGCTGAGCCAAGGGCAGTGAGAAAGAGGAAAATCCGTAGCATTCTACCATCATCCAGTTGTGCAATCCTTAATAATCCTGTGTCTCTCTTTTCTTTTAGAGCACACCCACAGTGTCTTCGGCAAAGTCCACTGGGGTCCCTGGGAAAAATAAGATGGAATCTAGGTGATAAGGTCTACGTTCTTTCATGCTTAGTCTAATTTCACTTGTCTATAGAAGCCAGAAGTTTTATTTTTAATTCTTCAGGGTTCTGATGAATCCATTGGCGATCAAAGACTAGATTTAAAAAAAAAAAAAAAAAAGACTAGATTTATACCAGTTATTTAGCAACAGTTCTCAGAAGAGCACTCCTTGGTACCACAGTCATCAGCCGGATTCTAGCAGAATAGTTATTGTATAATTAAATAAAACTGAAAAGGTCCTCTAGAGGTCCTCAAGTCTTGGTGGCCTCAGGTACAGCTCTTGAGAGGGAACGAGTTGTACTGCTCCCGGAGTACAATTCAGTGTGACATCCATCTTCCCTGTCAAAAGCTGTCAGGTTTCTGAGGGCAGACTGATGTGTCCGTGGGTCTTCTCCTGCCACAGACTTAGTGATGGGAACTTTTCTCTTTCCACTTCTGCTTCTTCCTCTCCTTCCTCCTCTTCTTCCCCCTCCCTCCTGCTGTTCCTTCTATTATGGGCCATATAAGTTAGAACACACAGACTCACATACACACACACACACACCCCTCTTATCTACTTCTTGAGAAGGAGAATGTAAAGTCATACATCTGATTTTTAAATTGAGAGCAGAGTAGATCTTTTAGGGCTAGTTAAGAGTAGGAGAGTCAGAGATACTCTTTAATGTAGTTGCGCTCCCCCTATTTTCTAATCTTTTTGGCTCTTATAGCTAAAAGCTTAAACCCATTTTATTTTTGTAGGCATAGGATCAACCTGGAATCTCCTTTTGGGGGGAAACTATAGAGAATATGCTCAGGCCAGACATCAGACGAGCCCTGGGTTAAATTGTAGAAATTACGGAAGATTTTGTAGCCAATCCAAGAATCTGACTTCAGGAGGCTGGGTCCAGGGGTATCCTGCAGGCAGCAGCCTGGGCCTACTTGAGAACCACCTTTCCCACATCCCACAGAAGTTGACATCCAGTGCTTTAGTATGGTTATGAAATTGCTCTTGCCTGGCAGGTCCAAGAGTTTACATCATTCCACAAGCAATACTGCCTGAAACTTAGGTTAAAATTGGATGCCAGTTTTCTGTTTATCTTTAATAACTAGCCCTTCTTTGAAGTACAGTTTTACAGTCTTCATAATCATTATCTTTCTCCAGTTATGGATGGGATGTCCACAGGACCACAGAAGTGGGCCACACCCAATACTGGGAGCCCCAGAGTCTATCCTCTTAACAGAAATCCATGGCATAGGGGGAAAAAGCAAAAAGAAAAACATAGGTTTTAAAGTCAGACAGGTCTGGGTTCGAGTCCCAGCTCTGCCCTTTCCTAGGCATTTGACTTTTTTTCAGTTCCTTAACCTCTGTGAGCCTCTTTCCTTATCTCTAAAATGGGGTCAATAATACCTTCACTGTATGCCTCAGAGGGTTGTTGTAGGACTCACTGGATAGAATGGAGAATGGATATAGAAGTTTTCTGTGAAGCATTAGCCTGGAGTGAGGTATTGGTGTTGATGAGAAGCTTACAACATAGGCTCTCTTTCTCTGCTCAGCCATCCGCAGGGAAAGATCAAGTCTGAGTTTTTGTCACCTGAGAGTTCCTAGAACCAACAATGAATGGGGGCCTGAGGATGAATGTAACCAGTGGAGTATCTGCATTTCTTGACATGTCAATTATGGGGTGCATGCGTGAATTGCATCAAATCCAAATGCTTGGCATGGTTTCAGAATCTTTGGTAACATACTCTACTTGCAAAGTAATTCCTCCCTCCCGTTTTCAAAGGAGCCCAGAATAAAATATGGCACTTCAAATACCATATCTTCCTCTTTTGTTTGAGACTAGAGTGGAGTGAAGCTGTGGGAGCAGGTCAAAAGGAAGTCCTTCTGTGAGTGAGAGGTAGAAGTGGGGTTGTAGGCTGCACTTCCTGATGTCCAGTCTACCAGGCTCTTACTTACAAATACCTTGCTGGGCCCAGCAGTGTATTTTCCTCATGTATGTATAAAGCCAGTGCTTCTGGACCCTGCTTAGAGAAGAATGGTGCTAGGGTTACTAGAATGACCTGCTGGCCTGGATATGGTCAGAGACCCTGCCTTCTTATAACACTTCAAGGTCTTATAACACTTCAGAGCACTGTTGCTTTCCCTGCCGCAGGTTCTGGCACATATATATTTATTTATTTATTTATGGCTGTGTCGGGTCTTCGTTTCTGTGCGAGGGCTTTCTCTAGTTGTGGCAAGCGGGGGCCACTCTTCATCGCGGTGCGCGGGCCTCTCACTATCGCGGCCTCTCTTGTTGCGGAGCACAGGCTCCAGACGCGCAGGCTCAGTAATTGTGGCTCACGGGCCCAGCTGCTCCGCGGCATGTGGGATCTTCCCAGACCAGGGCTCGAACCCGTGTCCCCTGCATTGGCAGGCAGATTCTCAACCAGGAAAGCCCTGGCACATATATAAAGGCACCATTAGGAATCACAGTTCACGGAAAACAAAAAGGTTTTACATTCCAGGTCTATTGATAGAGACACCTTTCTGTCCAATAAATTCAGCCCAGCTAACTAAATTTAAAGATAGTGGTATCCTTGACTAGGTACATTAGTCAGTGAAAGGAAATTGGATTGCACTTTTTATTTAAGAGCCTAAAGCTCCTGGGCAGGATACTGATTTCTCAAATGCCACTTGGGAGGCTGGCTTCTTTAGCAAGTACAGCTGTCGAATAAGACCCAGGTCTCCCAGCATAGCCTGATGTTTCCCAAGTATAAAGCTGAAAGGACCTCTTTAATGTTAATACCTCACCTCTTTGTAAATTATGTTTTCTTTTTGTGTCCACTTCTCAAAATAAGCTCATAATATTCACCTACAGCTCACACAGTGTGGAGGTAAAAGATGTGGAGAGAAGGGCCCAAAGGGGGTGTATACATTTGACAAATACTCTGTATATGAGAAGAATTTGCTTCTTGGTAGATTTGTGGAAGAAAATACAGGCTGTCTGATAAGACGTGGCAGATTTCAGATGGGGGTGTTGGCAGGATACCATTGTTTGCCCCTTATCCCACACAGAGCCTTGGGAAGTCGGCTTGATAATGCCACATTGGGTGGCTTGGGAAGAAGGGTCAGACTGCAGGCTGGCTACATTCTCATTTGTTCTTAACCTTCCTACTTTTGCCTCAGCTGCAGCCCTTTCCAGTAGATTGGGAGGGGCTAAAAACTTTAAAGTCTTGCTGGGTTCCAGTTAGTATTCACTGATACAAGGGGCGGTCTTTCAATGGGGAGGGAGATTTCACAGCTGTGGGTTGCAAGTAGGCAAGTTACTGTGAAAGATGTGTGAAAGATTTTGATTTTGGTGCTGGATTTGGAACAGGTGTCAGTCAAGAGAATGTGTCCTGTGCTCCCGAATGTGCTGATTAAGAATACTTTGATCGGGCTTCCCTGGTGGCACAGTGGTTGAGAATCTGCCTGCTAATGCAGGGGACACGGGTTCGAGCCCTGGTCTCGGAAGATCCCACATGCCGCGGAGCAACCAGGCCCGTGAGCCACAACTACTGAGCCTGCGCGTCTGGAGCCTGTGCTCCGCAACAAGGGAGGCCGCGATAATGAAGAGGCCCGCGCACCGCGGTGAAGAGTGGCCCCCGCTTGCCGCAACTGGAGAAGGCCCTCGCACAGAAACGAAGACCCAACACAGCCAAGAATAAAAATATAAAAATAAATTTAAAAAAAAAAGGATACTTTGATCCTGGTGAAATAGACTCTCACATTGATGTATGTTCACAGAGTCACAAATAGATATTTATGGAAGGAAAAATCAAGGTTTTGTTCCATGAACGCTCACCTGCAGTTTAACAAAGAAACACATATGTGTCTATGGACATAATTTTATGATGCACAGGCTACCCTCAGTTATTTGTAGCTGCATTACGTGCTTTAGAAGTGATTGGAAGTTAACTCCGCAGTACAGCCGGGCAAGTCCCCTACGTAAAGTACCCTACCAGACCGCTACCAAGTAGGGCAAATTCAGAGACTGCAGATTCTTCACTTGAAGTTAATATTAGCCCAAGTCAAATAGCGTTACATAAACACATCTGAAAAATTCAGTATCATACATTCCAAAACCAAATGGAATATTTTAAAGTGTCTGCAACTTTTGTTTCATTCCCATTAAGATAAACTATTCAGAAGAAGTCTGAATATCATACTATAGCTGCTGTCTTTCATAAAACGTGATGCTACTGCTGATTCTAGATTTTTTTCTAATTCAAAAATTTATTTATATATGGATAACTTTGCAAAGCTATACAAACCAAGTGCCATTTATGCTTTTATAAAGAGATACATAACTTAGAGAATATTTCAGGGCTATCTTCAGGAATCCAAAAGCTGGGATTACAACTCAGAGCCCATGGCCTATCAGTGGAATGGTGTGCCAGATTGGACACGAGGATTTTCCTTCAGTTCACTTCAATGAATTTGTCTTTACTAAGGGCCTAAGTGTACAAAATCCAGTGTGAATTCCATGGAGGTACAGAAGTGACAAAGATATGACCCTTGTTTTCACAAGGTATTTCTAGTATTTTTCCTAAAGTATACAATCTATATTTTCACCTTGGCTGTGTTGGCTATGTTTTTGAGAACTGGGAATTCTTTTTTTTTTTTTCCCCAAAAGTGTAGAATGTAAGCAACTGAAAATAAAGCATCATCTTCTCAGAAGGTGATATTGCATTAGCTTTGAAGTCAGACAAATGGGTTCAAAGTCAGACAGTGAATCCCCTGCCTATTTGTCTTAGGCAAGTCACTTAACTCCTCTGAGCCTCAATTTCCTCAGCTATAAAATGGGGCTGTCTGAATCTGATTATGAATTGAAAAGCCCTTTGCCTTAGTAAAATAACACACAAAGAAATGCAGCATAGTGTCCGGCACAAGGGGGACATATGTTAATATTCATACTTATTTATACAAAAGTTCATTCAGGCTTTTGACCAAAAGTGAAAAAAATAGCAAATCTACAAGTAATTTAACCAAATCAACCATTTAGAATTGAGAAAAGAAAGCTGATGCCACTGTTATCATTACTATATGAGTATAAAAGAGCTAAGCTTTAAATTATAATGCTGTACACCTGAAACTTGTATCATTAAAAAAAAGAGCTAAGAAAATGCTCGGAAGAATCAGGAGCACTTTGTGCACAGGAGGTCACTCTTCTATTAGCAGACTACTCTACACATCTCTCACGCACCCCTCACTTCCTGCACCAGACTTTCCTAAACTTGGCAGTTCCCATTTGTGAACTTCATAGGGATAAATATCAAGTGCCATTGAAAGGTATCAGTAGCATAAGTCCTGTGTAGAGGGTCTTCTCAAATGTGTACTTCACTATAGAGAAAAAGCATTTTCATCTTAGGAAGTCTCTGAATAGACTGTGCTCAAAGTGCCCCCTACCA
Source organism: Eschrichtius robustus (assembly GCF_028021215.1). Taxonomy (NCBI): domain Eukaryota; kingdom Metazoa; phylum Chordata; class Mammalia; order Artiodactyla; family Eschrichtiidae; genus Eschrichtius; species Eschrichtius robustus. The sequence goes on along the minus strand of NC_090845.1, from coordinate 117,187,032 downwards.
CAGTCTTCAACCTTCTTTTCCACAGATGGTTCTTTGCCCTGAAAGCATTATCACCTTTTTTGACTCCAGTAATAGCTTCGTTCTGCTCTTTAAAAAGAAATTGGGGAAGAAATTGAAGTGCGTTTCAGAGTTTGTTTCTACTATCATGTCTGTGAAAGTATCATATAATTATATTGCATTTCTTTTTTCAGATTGGCAAGTTATGTGCCCATTCTCAACAACGTCAGTATAGATCTGCTTATTATCCTGAAGATTTGTTTATTGACAAGAAGGTATTAAAAGTTGCTCATGTAGAACATGAAGAAACCTTATCCAGCCGAAGAAGGTGAGAGATTTTTTTTTTTCTCTACTTCAGCATACAATTAGCAATTGTGCTTTAAGGTCAAAAACCATTGGAAGGAAGCTTCTTAAATACATGTTATTTAGTTCTTCTGAGTAGAGTGTTTGATTAATTAAATCTATCATCTGTTAATGTTAAAGAAAAAAGATATTGTATTATATCCAAGCCATATTTAAATGTAAATTGACCATATGTAAATATCCAGTACAGCAACACAGGGTGGAATAGACTTCTCTATTCAAGATCTTTATTGATTAAACAAAACCTTTTCTGTTTATGATCTGGTCTCACAATTCCATGGCTTGGTTTGTGGCTTTCCACAAACAGTGAGTCAGGGGTGAGTTCACCAAAGAGAAACTGGCAAGACACGCTCATGTGTATACACACACACTTCACACTCTACACACTCTGTAAAAAATTTTTTTAAATTTTATATTGGAGTATAGTTGATTAACAGTGATGTGTTAGTTACTGGGGTACAGCAAAGCGATTCAGTTATACCCATACAGGTATCCATTCTTTTTCAAATTCTTTTCCCATTTAGGTTATTACAGAATATTGAGCCGAGTTCCCTGTGCTATACAGTAGGTCCTTGTTAGTTATCTATTTAAAATAAAGTAGTACACACTCTTTAAGAATGATAAAATGAAGGATTTGGTTTCTATTCCTTAAGACAGCGGTCAAGGGACCAAATTAAAGTTTGTTGCTTATTCTCTTCATTCCTCCTCCCCCTATCCAGATTCCCTCCTTCCCTATTCTAGTTTCATGGTTACAAATAAGGGGTGGAAATTGGATTGGGAAGCTCAACACAAATCTGGGAGAATTGATTTCCCCAAAAGGACTGCACAGGTAGCCAACCCTGCCACTGGCTTAAGAATAGCTAGACATGAGTTCTGCCTCATGATGACTTTGAGAGGATTGGGAGAGATTGGCCTAGAGACGGAAAATTAAGAGATGGAATAAGTAATAGTCTCATATTTGGGCTAAATTTTTCCTTTCATGTCCATTTACCACAGGAGATTTTGAAACGGTAACTCTTAGGCATATATGACACAGTTTAGAGTGAGAGAGGGCAGTAAGGCCACTTGGGAGATAGTCCTCCAAAGACGCATTTCAGGAAGTCACATTTTCTTTTGGTGACTTCCAACCTAATAAATTTCTAGTTTCCCTGTAGCAGCAGTTTTGAAGTGTGATTTGAGAACTCAGGGAGTCCCAAACCCTTTCAGAGGGTCTGTAAGATCCTCCTTTTACTAACTACGTATCTATGTGAAGCTGGCTTTTATTCATACACTTCAACCAAAATAAAATATGGCAACACATTAAATGCAGAAGCCAATGGGAGAATTTAGCTGACTCCTATTAAGACCGGAAGTAAAGATATTTTGCAAAAATGCAAAAGCATTACCGCTTTTCTCACTTTTTTCATAAAAATGTAATTTATGCTAACATATATAGACTCATTATTGTTAGTTTAAAATTAATAATAAATTTAAAAAATTTTTTCCTGAGCTTTAATTTCTAAAACAGTAGATATCAATAAATATATATCATGTAAACAAAAGCTCTTTGGGGTCCTTAATAAATTTTAAGAACCCTTTGGAAAAGAAAAAATAGAAAGAAAGAAAGAAAAGGGACTTCCCTGGCGGCCCAGTGATTAAGAATCCACGCTTCCACTGTAGGGGGCGTGGGTTCCATCCCTGGTCGGGGAACTAAGATCCTACATGCCGAGTGGTACGGCCTGGGCGGGGGCGGGGGGGGACCCTTTGGGTTGTGTTGGTTATCTAGTGCTATATAACAAGTTACTACAAAACATAGTTATTTAAAACAACAAACATTTATTATCTCACAGTTTCTGTCAGGAATTTGGGAGCGGCTTAGCTGGGTGGTCCTCAGTCTCAAAGAAATTTTGGTCAAGGTGTGACCTGGAGCTGTGGTCCGCTGAGTGTTGACTGAGGCTGGAGGGTCCCCTCGCATGGTGGCTCATTTACACATGGAGCAAGTTAGTGCTGGTTGGTTGTTTGAAGGAGGCCTCAGTTTCTCACCACACGGACCTTCTGAGTGTCCTCACAACATGGCTGCTGGCTTCCCCAGAATAAGTGAGCCATGGAAGAGAGCAAGGAGAAAGCTGAGATGTCTTTCACGACCTAGTCTTGGAAGTGACATACTGTCACTTCTGACATATTCGATTTGCTAGAAGCAAGTCACCAATTCTAGTCCACATTCAAGGGGAGGGAAATTAAGCTCCACCCCTTGAAAGGAGCAGTTTCAAAGAGTTTGCTGACTTTTTAATTTATTTTTATTTACTTATTTTTATTTATTTATTTATTTATTTATCTTTTGGCCATGCCACACGGCATGTGGGATCTTAGTTCCCCAAACAAGGATCGAACCTGGGCCCCTTGCAGTAGAAGCACAGAGTCTTAACCAGTGGACTGCCAGGGAAGTCCCTGGACATATTTAAAACCACCACAGGGGTCCTGGCACCAAAATACTCTGAGAACCATTTCCATATAGCATAGGGGTTCTTTGGGAAATTTTTTGTCTTTCTGGGAAAACAAAATTAGGCCATTTCTCCAGGCCCTCTTTAGCCCCCCTGTCTGTCCTTTGTCCATTGCTCTCCATTGCTTTCACTCTTTGCCCAAACCACCTGAGGACTTAACCTCACTTATTGACCTTTAACTAGTGGAAACCTCTTGCATATTGCACTGAAGTGAGGAATTTATATAATATTATAGATTAATTATTTATAAATAATACATAAAATAAAACAGAAATTGTAAGTAATATAGTGTTTGTTTTATATATTATATTACATTTATAGTATAATATAAATGAAATATTATTTATATATATATAGCATTATTATATATATATATATAACATATATATTATATATTGTTCAACTCAGCAGAAATTTGGGAAACACCTATTATGTGCCAGAATGTATACTGTGCACTGGAAATCAAGACACAGCCTCTGCTCTCCAAATCCGTCTAATGTGGAAATAGACTTAAATAGCGATCATTTCAAAACAGTTTTGTAAGTGCAAACAGGCAGCCTACAGGGAAGGAGAGAACCTCTGCCCAGGTATAGTGGAGACTTCATTGAGGATATGGTGTATTAATTTGTAACAGAATCACATGCAAAGCTTTTTCAAAATAAACACAGTATTCCAGTCGCATTTTGAGATCACCCTGTCAACCTAGACACATTGATAAGTAAATAGGACGTTCGTTTATTAAGGTCCTGCTGCCATGGCTTCTATCTTGGGCTCTATGGGACCTATTCCCTTTTCGCCTTACCAGGGAGGGCTGTATGGATGTTGATTCCTCCAGGGAAAGAAAAAAAATCGGTAAATGAGTTTTTGGCTAAGCACCCAGATTTGACACTTTGTTTAGATTCGTTTTTGAACTTGTTGCTAACCCCCAAAGAAAAGAAAGGATAGTAAGAAAAATTGCAAAAGCCCGTAGACTTAAGTAAGTGGTAGTCAGGCAGGGCTCCTTTGGGTGTTGGGAACGTGAGCCCACCCCATGGTGTTTCTCATCTTTTTTGCACACTGAAGCAAAACTGAGGTGAAGCCCTTCCTTCTGAATTCTCTGGCAGAATAAGAAAATAAAACAACAGGAGAGTGTCTGATTTCATTTAACTCTGTCAAATAGCATTGTAAACCCTCTTAGGGAGAGTGGCAAATAGGGGATTAAGATGATCTCTTGCTAAATGCACTGCCCCCTGCAATCTGATGTTATTGAGAGGGCTTGCTGTGGCAGAGTGTTAGTACCTCTATACATTTCTCAGTATGTTCTGCACAGGATTTCACACCGTCCAAAAAAATATATGTACCTCCAGCACCCCTCGCACCCATGCTCCAGCTCTATCCTCTGTGGTTAAGAATATGATAATTAGAAAGGAACCCTATTGTAGCATTCAGTCTGTGGAGATTGTGAGCAAGCTGTCTGAATCTGATTATGAGTTGAAAAGCCCCGTTGCCTTATTAAAATAAAAACACACAAAGAAACGCAGGATTCCTTTGGTAGCATTCAGAAGTCATCTGTTTGTTTTGTCTGCCCCCAACTGGGTAGTTTGCAACACACAACTAATCTTAGAAATAGCTTAGATCAATTTAAAGGCGATTTGATACTCACCTGGTGGCCTAAGTACGGGACTCAGCATTCCTTTCAGATACAAATATTGAAAATATCTGTCATCAGGTTTAAAACAGTGAGGGTAGGACAAGATGCATAAGTAGTACAATCAGAATAAAAGAAATGACATTTTCACAGCCCTTTCCAACTCTAATACTTTCAGCTCCTCTCAGATGTCAGGCTGTCCCTCCTTTGCCCTATTGAATGTCTCTTTCACCACTTCCCCTATGATAATGTGTACCTTGTCATTTGCATATTGCCCATAAAGTTTGATATTTTATGACATGAGCAATATCTTTCCCTTTTCCAAACACAAAATCTGTAGTTGAATATAGTCCATTCAGCAT